>NW_026067896.1:3807414-4150981 GCF_014885135.2 Alexandromys fortis | reverse complement strand
CACACACACACACACACTCACACAGACAGGAACACTCACACCCAGGCATGTTCACATGCGGGACTGTGGGCTCTTTCTTCCCATTGCTTTTTTTGGTCTTGCAGACATTGCAGCTCCCATCACCACAGAAGGCTTGAGCCTGGATTCCTTCCCTTGAGGACATCTGTCTACTTGTCCTGTGAGGCTCCTATCAGGAATCCCTCTTCAACACCTTTCTCCTTCTCAAACTGGTTTAGCGGCCACTTCTGTGAAATACCATTCATGTTCCACATTGTCCTCTAGTTGTGTGTGAGTGTGTGTGTGTGTGTGTGTGTGTATGTGTATGAAACCCAGAGTCTCATGCATGTTAGGTAAGTGCTTTACTACTGAGCTACAGCCACAATTTGTCTTTGACTTTTTGTTTTGGGACAGTTTTCCAGGCTGGCTCCAAACTTGTGACCCTCCTGCCTAAACCTACCCAGTGACTGAGATCACGGAGGTGGGCTACCATGTGGTCCTTGTACGATAATTCTCTCTTCCCAAAATGATGGAGAAACGTTTAAGATCAGGGTCAGTTCTTATTCCTCCTTGAGTTTCTAGCTCTTTAAACGGTGTCAGATTCCTATCTAGAGACATTGTGTTTATGATACTAAATAGTCAATTGATGATGTCATATCTGCTGAGTCTTAGAAAGAGGGCTGCAAGCCCACTAGACTTCCAGGGAGCCAGAGGGTTAGAAATAAATCAGAAGAAAACTAACATGGTGGTACATGCCTGTAATTCCCAGTGTGTCAGAGACAGAGGCAGAAGAATTTTTGCCAGTTTGAGGCCAGACTAAGTGCTACATAATGGTTAGTCATGCTATATGGTGAGACGTTGCTTCTAAAACCAAAAAAATGAAAAGGTGAGAGAGAGAGAGAGAGGATAGTAAAGATATGGTTTGACAATGCGTTGTAAAATAGCTGGGGGAGATTATCAGGATGTGGCAGGAGTTGTGGGGTGGTTATCAAGCACAGAAACGCAAAACAGAGAGAAGGGGCTGAGGAAATGGCTCTGTGGATAAGATCACTTTTTGTGCAATCACAAGGACCTGGGTTTGGATCCCCAGCACCCAGGTAAAAGCCAACAGAGCTGTTAGCACCTGCACAGGGGCGCAGAGGATCCTGGGAGCTCTAGCACCTGCACTGGGGTGCAGAGGATTCTGGGAGCTCCTGGGCCAGCCAGTCTAACAGAAAGAGCAAGCTCTCAAACTCCTGATTTAGTGAGAGATAGTAAGGCAGAAAGCAGTGCAGGGATGGAGAACTTGCACGTGTCCCCAACCCCTCCAACACACATACACGTGCACACATGCACACTGATTAGCACGAGCTGAAAAGCAGTGCACATAGGAAAGTCACATCCCCTTTTCTCTGGTTTTGCTGAGGTTTGCTCACAAAATCGCTGCGTCAGATGCAGGAGAAATGTGATGAAAATGCAGACCAGAGGCTGGGGAGAGAGCTGCAATGGTAGAATGCTCACCAAAAGCAGAGCTGAGTTGATCCCTCAGAACCTGGGTAAGACAGCGTGTAAGACGGTGCACACTTGTAACTCCGGCTCTGAATGCAGCCAGCCAGCCTCACCAGACAGGTGAATTTCAGGTAAAAGTGAGAGACTGCTCTCAGAAAATAAGGTTGATGGTACCTGAGAAACGACACTGAAGGTTTGCTCAGTTGTGCGCATGCGCAATGCACATCTGCATACACAAATACGCACAAATATGTAAACACAGATCTACTTCTCCCATAGTCCTGCTCTGTGAACATGCACAGAATCCCACAGCGGGGATCAAGGGCCCTTGAGGAACCTACTCATGTCTTGCTACGGTTATGCCGTCAAATGACCTTCTGTTTATGATCTACCCATAGATTTGTGCCTCTCCAAACCATAGTCAGGGAAGCTTCTTTTTGCGATGGGCAGCGGTTAATGCAGAGACTCATAACTGGTCACTAAGCGGAGAAGTGACTGAGATTGCTGATCCCTAAATGGCAGGCACATTGACAGCAACCTCCATAGCTGACCTCAGGCTCAGGAACTTCACAGAAGAGGAGTCGAAGGAACGTTACCACCAGAGGATGAGAAGGGCTGAGAAATTCTGCCTTCTGGGTAGGACGTGGCATTACTCTCCCGAACTCACCAGCAGCTGTGGTTACCTGCTACAAGATTCAGTCGCTAAACATTCCAGAAAGGGTAGGGAAGTGAACATGGACTCCTACCTCTAGCTGAGGAGCTATTGACTGCTGATGGCGGCTGGAGGAAGGAGAGTAGCCCCTGGTAGGTTGTCCATGCTGCAGTAAATGGCTCCACTCCCGTGTAGCACTAATTGGATTTAGTGGGTCATAGAAAGAAAGAGAGAGGGAGAGAAAGAAAGAAAGAAAAGGAGGGAGGAAAGGAAGAAGGAAAGGAGGGAAGGAAGAAAGAAAAGAAAATTTTAAATGAGAAAGAGAGAAGCCATGAGGTTGGGAAAACAGAACAGTTTAGAGGGCTGTGGGAGAGGCGGAGAGAGGGAGTTAGGGTGGCTATGAGCAACATATACATGTATAAAATTCTCAAAGAATAAACAAATATTTATATTCAAAAGAACGTGTGCTGGCTAGTTTGTTCATTTTTGCCAACTTAACACAAGCAAGAGCAATCTGGAAAGTGGGAATCTTAATTAAGAAAACTCCTCCATAAGATTGGCCATAGGCAATTCTGTGGGGCATTTGCTAGATTAGTGATTGATGGGGAGGGGCAGCCAACTGGGGATGGTATTGCCCCTGGGCAGGTGATCCTGGGTTGTTTAAAAAAGCCAGCTGAGCTAGCCCTAGGAACAAGCCAGACAGCAGCACTCCTCCGTGGCCTCTGCCTCCAAGGTCCCTCCTTGATCCTGCCCTAGCTGCCCATTGTGAGGAGCTACTAACTCTGAGATGAAGTGAACTCTTCCTCCCAAAGCTGCTTCTGGTCATGGCCTGTCTCAGCAATAGAAAGCAAAGAAGGACAGAACACATCTACCAAATACTGTGTCTCAATATGCTAGAGAAATAAGAACAAAAAACAAAACAAAAAAAAAAAAAACCCTGGTTTTTGTTTTGTTTTGTTTTGCTTATTCTGAGACAGAACAGGGTGTCTTTTATCTCTGGTTATAATCAACCTCACCAGAACGGCAAGGATAACCTTGAACTTCTGGTCTTCCTGCCTCCACCTCCCAGGTGATTATAGGCTAGAGCCACTACACTCAGGTCTTTCTGTTGGTTGGAGTTTTATTGTTGTTGTTATTGTTGCATTGTTTTGTTGTTATTTTGAAACGTGGTCTCTCTGTGTATTCATGGCCTTCCTGGTACTCGTTGTGTAGACCAAATTAACTCAAATACCCAGACACCTGCCCGCCCCTGCTTCCAAGTGCTGGGATAAAAAGGTACACATTGACCACACCCAGCGTCAAGGACACTCGGCTTTGCGTGTTTTGGGGGATTAAACCCAGCATTCTATGAACAGAGCTACATCCCCCAGCCACCCAAAAACTTCCTTTATGTTGGTTAAAGATGTTTTTATCATGTGTTTAGTCACGTGCAGGAGAGGTATGCGCACCTGCTTCCAGCCTGTGGGGATCCGTCTACAGACTCCCTCTGAAGCTGGAGTTCCCAGAGGTTGTGAGCCCCCTGGCGTGGAGGAACCAACCTGGGTACTCTGGAAGAGCAGCAGCCCCTCTTCACTACTGCACCCTCTCTCCTGTGCCCCTCCCCCACGGTCCTGCCCTTAAAAACTCTGGAGAAGCTGAGCAGGGTGGTACGCAGGGAGAGGCGTGCTTGTAAGTACAAGCAAGCGCAGCTCCGATGAGTCTGAGGCCGGCCCAGGACACACAGCAGGACCATGCCGCAAAAAATCTTTTAAAAAGATGAGAAAAAAAAAAAAAAGTATGGGTGTGAGGTCAATCCCCAGCACCCATGTCTTAGCCACTGCTCTACTGCTGTGGTGTGACCAAGGCAGCTTATAAAAGCAGACATTTAACTAGGCTTCCGGGTTCAGGGAGTCCGTGGTGACAGCGCAAAGGCATGGTGATAGGAAGAGCTGAACACACACACCTTGACTGGAAAGCAAGAAGCAGAGAGAAGAAGCACACTGGGAATGGCAGGAGGAGTCACACCAGGTCACACTGGGAATGGCTGGGGTCACACCACCAGGTCACACTGGAAATGGCTGGGGTCACACCAGGTCACACTGGGAATGGCAGGAGTCACACCAGGTCAGGCTCGGGGATTTTTATGTTGTCTCCAATATTTTGCAGCTTCTAGCCCCGTAGTGGTGACCTTACAGATATCGCTCCTCGTATGTGCCAGGCCTTGTATAGTACAATTTCCTAGAAAAACTGGCTGAGCTAACGGTATGTTCCTTTGTGACCTGGTCAGCCTTTGCCAAAATGCTCTCCCTCCCACCCGCATTCCTGGGCTCCCAACAATAGCTGCAGCTGTTGGCAGTTGCCAGTATGGAAAGTGAAAAATAACTTTTGTTTTCTTTTTGCTTCTCGAGATAGGGGCAGCCCTCAATCAGTGGCCCAGGCTGGTCTGGATCTCACTATGTTGCAAGGTTTGTGGCAAGCTGGAGAGCCTCCTGCAAACATTCTACCCACCGAGCTGCACTGCCCAGCCCTCCTGAGCTGGTTTTAAAGAGTTACTCTAGCCACTAGGAGAGAACAGATCACAGTGTGGCAAGAGAACACGGAAGGAGAACAGCTGGAGGTTACTGTAACAGCTTGGATCGGACACCATGCTGGCCTGGGCCAGAACAGTGCTGGTCAAACTTTAGTGTGTTCTGTGTCCTCTGAAGAACCATTCCCAGGGTGCCAATGTCCAATCCCAGGTTTGGTATCGCTGATGAGATTCTTGGCGAGCCCTGCGTTAAAGAGCATGCAGTAGACTAGAAAGCCCAAAGGGACAGGTTCCAGTCTGCCGCGGAGGAAGAGCTGGTGAGACTTCCTGACGGACTGTATCTGCAGGACCCATGACAGACAAGAATCAAGGGCCACGTGGACTAGGTAAATGACCAAGGGAGAAAGTACAGGAAACTGAAGGAGGGACGGTCGACAAGGAGAAAAGGAAGAGTTTTATTTGAACAAAAATTTGAGAAAACTGCAAGATATCCAGATGCCAGCAAACATCAGTCTTACTGTAGGTAGATGCTCTGGCATAGGACAGAAGTCACTCCTAGGAGGCTTCATTATAGACGCTAAAGACATAATGTTTGAAGTGATGAGATAAAGCTGGGTAGGGTGGCAGGATTTATAATCCCGGGATTTGGGAGACCCAGGTGGGAGCTCTCTAATTCAAGTAAGCCTGGGCTACGTACAGAGCCCCTGTCTCTCGGCACCAAATGGGACTCTGTGTTCTCCTTCCAAGGTCTAGGGCACATCCTAGAAAAGAGGAAGTAGGACAAGTTAAGAGCAGCGGAAGGGCCATGTGGGGTGGCACACACATTTAATCCCAGCCCTCAGGAGATGGAGGCCAGCGGAGCTCTGTGAGTTCAAAATCAGCCTGATCTATACAGTGAGTGCCCGGAAAGCGGGCAAGCAGAGGAAGAAGTGGAGTGTGGAACCCTCCTGGCCTTTGCATTCAAACTCTCTGCAGCGATGATATCATTGCCAGTACAAGACTAGGGCCTGTCAACATCCTGTTATGGAGGGGGTAAGGATGAGGTCCTTCTCTTCTCTGATTTATAGGTCATTAGTGCTATTTGGAGAGTGGGGACATTTTCTTCATTGGTGTGGCCATTAGTAAGTTGCCTACGTTCCTGTAAATAGCCCTTCACCTATATTCTGTGAATAACACAATACACTTTCACACTCATGCACACACACTCTCACACATGCACAAGCGCGCGCACACACACACACACACACACACACACACACACAAGCAGAAGAATGACTTGTTGGAAAGAGGAAGGGGGCCTGGGAGCAGTGGAAGTTGCCGGGGAACAAGAGAGGACAATGGAGGTAAATATAACCAAGATACATTCTATTCAAGTGTGAAAATGTCCTGAGCTAACCCATTGCTGTGCACTATTAATATATGTGATAAAGTAAAAATAAATAAATAGCGGTGTGACGAGATGAGCTAGCCTGGGGAGACGGAACACGAGTGGAAGAGGAACGGAGGTGAAGCCTGGACATCCAGTCTGCAGGGAGTGAGGAGGAGGAGACCAGCATCAGGGACACGAGGAAATTCAGAAAGCGGACTGGGACAACAAGCAGGGACATGGAAGCCGTGTCTGAAAGCAGAATAGGCCTCCGAGCAAAAGGGAAGCGCTGGGTAGAGTGACTGGTCTGGTGCCAGACTCTAGCAGGGGGATCGGGAGTTCAAGGCCAGCCTCAGCTACAGAATGGGTCTTGAAATTAAAAAGTGAGAATGAGTGGGTGGGGTGGCACAACCTTCAATCCTGCACTCAGAAGGCAACGTCGGGTGAATGTCCATGAGTTTGAAACTAGCCTGTTGTACATGGTGAGTTCCAGCGCAGCCAGGACTACTTCATGAGACCCTGTCTAAAACATAAAAATTTACAATAAATGTGACTGGTGAGCTGTGCAAAGACCATGGGGCTATAGCTGCAGCTGGACTCTTACATGGTACGGAGCCACTGGCTTGTGGAGAACAAGACTCCAGGTTTTCCTCCCAGGACAGTGAGGCAGAGACCATAGACACGCCCCTCTCCCAGTCTCACTGGGCCTCTGCCCTGGGGTGGTGGCACCTTCCCACTTGGAAAGAAGGAGACTATGTTCCAGGAAGCTGCTGTGGGTTCTCGGGCATGACCACAGATGGCTTCTTAGGCAGAAGACTCCTATCGTTCTGGAAACCCAGAAGCAGGGTTTGACCCAGGGTCTGCAAACCCCAGTCAGTCAGGCGGTCTCCGAGCCCTGGCTCAACCAGCTGTCTCCTCCCTACCCTGTGTTTTGGATGGTTTCCTCTGGCCTGGCTCCTTCCTTCCCTTCAGACTACAATAATGCCACTCCAGCCTAGAACAAGCGGGTGCCCTCCACCCTTCCTCCCCTGCAGCTCCTGCATTCTTTGCTTTTACCCCAAACTTCCTTCCCAGCTGCTCGTGCTTCCTCACTTTCTTTCCCAGCTGCTCCCACTGGAACCTGGTGTGTCCGCCTCAAAAGCCAGGCCACCTCCCAGTCACCAACATCCACCAACATGGGCCTCAATCCTTACCTCAGGCTGATCTCTACCTTTTGCACCGTGGTCACCACTCCTCCTGGACATCTCTGTCTCTCCCTCAGCCTCTGGGACCCATGGTTTCGGATGCAGTGGCCGTGGCCTCTTGGATGTCTCCCGGGTGTTCGACCATACTTTCATGGTTACCTGTGACTGAACTGGTGCTGTTGATTCGGTCCCTAAGGTGTCTGCTTTTCTAGTGTTCTGGTGTAATCCTCTCCCCAGCCAATACTAATCTAAGAGGTCCTCAAAAGTAGTCTCACACTGAGGTCACCTGGCTTCATGGACATGCGTACACTTGTGCGTGCCTGCTGGAGCTCAACTTCAGGACCTGGTGTGTACTAAGCGAGTGCTCTACCATGAATATATGTACTCAGCCCAGAATTATTAGAAAGATCTTTTTTTTTTGAGACAGGGTCTCTCTATGTTGCCCTGGCTGTCCTGAAATTCACTGTGTAGACCAGGGTGGCACCTAACTCAGAGATCAGATACCCGCCGCTGCCTTCCAGGCACTGGGATTAAAGGCTTGCCCACCATACCTGGATCTACAGAAATTTAAAAACTCCTTATGCCAGGCTGGTGAGATAGCTAAGTGAGTAGACATGCTCACTGTCCAAGCCTGACAACCCGAGTTTGGTCCCCAGAACCAACTGTGAAAGGCACAAACTGACTTCTGAGAGTCATCATCTGACCACCACAAACCCATCCATCTACACACTAATCATAACAATAAACAAAATGTTTTAAAAATAAAATGTTGATACCAGTCCACTCATATTAATTAGATCGGAACGTCTGAGAAGGACAGACACTGTCGTCTCTAAACAAGCCTGGGCAGTGGCATGGGACCGCAGTCTCCAGTACTTGGAAGACTAAAGATCACCTAACGTTAGTGGTCAGACAGAGCAAGGCTCTCTCAAGCCAACAACACACACACACACACACACACACACACACACACACACACACAAGAAAAGAAACACTTCTGCAGATACGGCTAGAGCTCCAGGCTGGCTGAGCTTCAGGGCCGCATTGTGAGACCTTATATCCAAACAAACCAAATAAAAACCAAGCAGGCCCCCAAAAGATGGCTCAGTTGTTAAAGAGTACTGGCTGCTCTTCCAGAGGGTCTGGGTCTGATTCCCAGCACCCACATGGTGGCTCAGAACCAACTGAAACTCCAGTTCCGAGGCTCTGACGCCTTCTCTGGCCTCTGAGAGAACCAGGCCTACAGTACTAACATACATGGACAAAATACCCACACATATAACATAACATAACATACATGGACAAAATACCCACACACATAACATAACATACATGGACAAAATACCCACACACAGAAAATAAACAGACGCTTTAAACCAGAACCAAGCAAACAAAAAACCCATACTTCGGGTGAGAACACAGGATTTTTAGGGTCACTGCTCTATATGTAACATAGTGACTGTGTGTGGAACTGTACATTTGTGGAAACTCACAAAATATGCAATACCCACAGTGAGCCTGCAGACTTCAGGTGAGTATGATATGTCAAAGTAGGCTCATCACTTGTATCAAATGCACCTCAGGTGTTGACACATGTTGAAAAAACCAATAAAATATACATGTATGTATATGTATGTATACATGTGTGAAGCAAGAGGTTTACAGGACATCACTGTATCTCTCTTAGTATTGCCATAAACCGAAATTTATCTTTACAGGGACTAGAGAAATGGCTTTATGGTTAAATGCACTTGCTGCTCTTCCAGAGGACCCGAGTTCAATTCGCAGCAGCCATGGAGGGCAGCTCACAACTCCCTGTAGCTGCAGGAGCTATAACTCCTCTTCTAGCATCCCTGGGAGGAGACAGAAGCACACATATAGGTGGGATACATTCACACAGACACAGATTCACACGATAGACAGTCACATACACAGTAGATGTTCTCACAGACACAGATTCACATGGTATACAGCCACATACACAGTAGATGTTCTCACAGATAAACACATGCAAATACAACAACTCAACAACAAGCAAAATTGCCCTTTAAGAAGCTTATTTTTGGCCGGGAGGTGGTGGCGCAAGCCTATAATCCCAGCACTCGGGAGGCAGAGGCAGGCGGATCTCTGTGAGTTCGAGACCAGCCTGGTCTACAGAGCTAGTTCCAGGACAGGCTCCAAAGCTACAGAGAAACCATGTCTCGAAAAACCAAAAAGAAGAAGAAGAAGAAGAAGAAGCAGAAGAAGAAGAAGCAGAAGAAGAAGAAGCAGAAGAAGAAGAAGCAGAAGCAGAAGAAGAAGCGGAAGCAGAAGCAGAAGCAGCTTATTTTTAAGCTGGGTGGTCGCACACCTTTAATCCCAGCACTCGGGAGGCAGAGGCAGGCAGATCTCTCGAGGCCAGCCTGGTCTACAAGAGCGAGTTCCAGGACAGGCTCCAAAGCTACAGAGAAACCCTGTCTTGAAAACAAAACAAAACAAGAAAGATTTCTAAGAGGTTGTTATGATGGCTTGTGCCTATAATTCAGTGTTCAGGAGGTGGGGACAGGTGATTACCTTGAGTTAGAAGTCAGCCTGTGCTACATTCAGTGTGAGAACTTTCTCTTCATATATATATATATATATGTATATATGTATATTATATATACATATATATGATAAATAGATAGATATTGTTTCACTATTCAATACTGTATGTCAAACCCTGGGCAAAGGCCCTCTACATACATTAGCCCACTAATATTCAAAATTCTCTCTGAGGGATAAGTATTGCATTAGTTTAGAGATGATTATTAATAACTGTCCCAGGTCAACAAAACCTTGGTGTCTGGCCTCACATCCAGCCGGGTCTCCTCCTCCTTCCTGGGTTGCAGGAACAGTCAGAACTCCTGAGCACGGCAAACCCAGGCCTCCACCACCATCTGCCTTATCCAATGCTGACTCTGCCCAGCATTCTCTGGAGAAATCCTGTAGCCCCTGCCTGGATCGTGTCTTCGTTATTCTCAGCATCCCATTTAACACTTCAAGACGCGCGCCCTCCACCTCTCTAACACAGTCTCCCCCCCCCCCACCTCCCTGACAGGTGCTGACTACAGGTGCAATGGGCTTTGATGATAGACATTGAAGACACATAGCCCCTGGCCCACAGAAGCTCAACGATGATCGGTTGAAAACAATGCAACTTAGCTGTGCTTTGTGCTTACCAGGGAGGACCCAGGTTTCAACTAGGGGGAGCTGGCCTTTGTCTCGTGAGCATGACGTGTAGGATGTTGTGCCGCCAGGATATCCCTACTGATCTGATAGGGTTATTGTTAGGATGGGTTGGAATAGCTGCTCTAAAGCATTCAGCATTGTTGAACACATGACGACAACGACGGCTCCTCGTTAAGCAGTCTCTGCCCGCGACCACTGGCTTCCTGGCCATTCTGAGTGTCAGAGAATGCAGTTTTACAGCCACCGGCTGCAGAGAGGCCTTCCAATAGCTTGTCACCACCCTGGCAGCGTCTCCTCCTTTGAAACAAACACTTTCCTCACTGCTGTGGAATGCTGCCCAGCGGAGAGTGGCACTGGGAAGGTCCCACGGAGGACTGTGATAGACAACTGGTTTGCCGAAATGTCCGCAATGCCTCGCCCTGAGAAAGGGTGAGCGGACAGAAAGGCATGGTGTGCAGTCGTGCAAACACGGGCTGTGAGGAGTAGCTCAGTTTCCACGGTCACCTGTCAAGCCAACCTCAGAACAGAGCACTTGGGAACAAGGGAAATCGAATTTGTCTTCTGATGAAAACCACCAAACTGTGATGATTCTCTAACTCTGAAAAAAATTAGATTTACTGTATTTTACGTGTATTTTGCCTGAATGCATGTATGTGTACCACATCCATTCCAGGGCCCATGAAGGGTCAGAAGGTGACATTGGACCCCCAGGACCTGGAGTTATAGATGGTTGCAAACTGCCAGATGGGCGCTAGGAATCAAACTCAGGGCTTCTCCAAGAACCAGTGCTCAGAACTGCTAATGTTTGATACATACAAAGCTTAGATGCTCTCGTACCTTCTACATATGCTGTTCTGGACTGGTGATGAGACAGGGTCTCACTAGATGGCATAGCTGGCCTGGACTTTTTGTATAGCCTGTGCTGTCCTTGAACTTGTAATCTTCATGCTTCTGCCTCCTAATTGCTGGGATAACAGGCATCACTATGGTCGGCTTCTACATATTCCTGAGTTTTGCCTTTAAAAAAAATTGTGTGTGCGTGTGTGTGTGTGTGTGTGTATGTGTGTGTGTGTGTGTGTGTTGAGGGCACATGTATGCCTTAGCTTGAATGTGGAGGTCAGAAGATAACTTTTAAGTATTGGGTTCTCTTCTCCCACCATTAGCTCCAGGGCTTGAACTTGAGTAGTCTGACTTGCTTGATACAAGCATGTACTCACTTCACTTGCTGGTTTTAGATTTTTTGAGACAAGGTTTCATGTAGTTCAGGCTGGCCTCAAACTTACTATATAGCTGAAGAAGATTTTGAACTCTGAATTCTCAAATCCTGGGATTACAAACTCACACACACCACCATGCTTGGCTTTCTGAGTATTCTTAAAGGTTCCTAGCTTCCCCTCTGGCAAATGAAAAGCAGGGTGTTCATATGTGGGAGTTAACACAGGTCTAACCTTACAGCTTTCTCTGATGACAAGGAGAACTTTTAAACTGATGGTTGCAGCATATATATTAAGAATTATAGTGGTATAATATTTGTACTTTAATAAATAAACCTTTCCTGAAGACCAGAGGCAAAGCTAAAGCCACTTAGAGGTCAGGTAATGGTGACACACACCTTTAGTCCCAGGATTTGGGAGCCGAAGACAGACAGACCTCTGTGAGTTCAAGGCCATCCTGGCTACACAAGATCAATGCAGAAACAAATGGGGGGGTGGTGATTCACACCTTTAATCCCAGCTCTAGGGAGTCACACGCCTTTGATCCCAGCACTAGAAGGAATATAAAATGGGAGGAGAGAAAGGCTTAACTGTTTGCAGCTGGCCAGCCTTGGTAGCGGTGAAACTTCTCTAGTGGCTTGGCTGCTTTGCTTTTCTGGTTTTCGGGTTTAGCCCCAATTTCTATCTCTGGGTTTTTATTAATCATGCTACAAAGAGTCATCAATTGTGAGGATTTTGAAAGATCACAAAAAGAAAAGAGAGGGACCAGGAGGGAAGGCCCAGTGACTGCTGGGTTCTCACTCAGTACCCACGTGGCAGCTCATAAAAATGTATAGCTCCAGTCCTAAGGGTTCCAATGTCTCCTGGCTTCTGTGGGCACCATTCCTATATGTGGTGTGCAAACATCCATGCAGACAAACATTCATACACATAACACTTTTTAATTAAAAAGAAAACATGTGGTTGGAGAGATGGCTCAGTGGTTAAGAGTGCTTGTTCTTGGAGAAGACCTGGGTTTGATTCCCAGCATACACATCCATTGCTCACAACTGTGTGGAGCTCCAGGCCCAGGAAATTCAGCCTCTTGCTCCCTCAGGCTCTCAGACTACACACACTCACACTCACACACACACACACACACACCACATGCATGATTAAAAAGAAAATACATCTTTCTTATTAAATATTTATTTATGTATAAAGATTTATTTTAGCCGGGCAGTGGTGGCGCACGCCTTTAATCCCAGCACTCGGGAGGCAGAGGCAGGCGGATCTCTGTGAGTTCGAGACCAGCCTGGTCTACAAGAGCTAGTTCCAGGACAGGCTCCAAAGCTACAGAGAAACCCTGTCTCGAAAAACCAAAAAAAAAAAAAAAAAAAAAAAAAAAAGATTTATTTTATATATGCAAGTGCTCTATCTGCAAGTATGTCTGCATGACAAAAGAGGGCTTCAGATCCCACTGTGGATGGTTGTGAGCCACCACGTGGTTACTGGGAATCAAACTCAGGACCTCTAGAAGGACAGCCAGTGCTCTTAATTGCTGTGACGTCTCTCTAGTCCCAGCCCCCAAAATAAAATAAATCTTAAAAAAAAAAAAAATTTTTTTGTTTTTTTTTTTTTTTTTTTTTTAAGAGAGAGCTGAAAAATTCAAAGCCTATAAAGAGAAGGTGAGAGAGATCATTGTGTGAATTCATCGATAGCCAGTAACAGTGAGACTTTTAGCTGGGCTGGATAGAGCGGCACATGCCTGCCCTCTCTTCCTTCATTTGGAGGGTGAAGGCAGGAGGATTGCAAAGTTGAGGCCACCTTGGGCTATGTAGCAAGATCTAGGCCTTGGCCTTACAATGAGAACTTACCTCACAGTAATGAAAAAATACAAAAACAGAAAAACAAAAAAACAGTCCTTTACTGGAAGAGTTACAAGCTGAGTTGTGTCTGCGTGTCTGTCTTAAGTACACGTGTGAGGGTTACAGCACTTGCCTTGCACCCACATGGCTGCTCATGTAACTCCAGTTCTGAAGGATCCCACAGACTCTTCTGGCTTCTGTAGGGACTAGACACGCATGTGGCACACAGTCATACATGCAAGCAAAAGATTCACCTTACACATAAAACAATAAAGTGAAAAATCACAAAGGAAGTAAAACAAGTAGCTCACCTCTATGTGTCTCGGTGTTATCATAAAACATGGGGAAATTAAAGCTGTGTAATTGTTTAATTGGAAACTCCAGCTTGCCCCCGTGAGATCCAGAAAGCCCTATTCCCATTTCTCTCTCCAAACCCTGCCTACTTAGAGAGTCTCTGAACAAAAGAAAACTCCAAAAAACCCAGTTCTGAATTTTTGGCTGTTACTTCAGCTTCCTCCCTGAAGTCACCAGCTTCCCAAGTCCCTGCCTAAAGTGCTCAGCTTTTGACCATGCTTGGGCATAAACCCAACTTGGAGTGGTCACATCATCATGCCTCGCCTACAACCTATAAAGTCTTCCTTCTTTCATTGTGGGCAAGGTTTCTCCAGCCTCCATCTCTGGGACTGGAGAACCCACCCCAGAGTTACTTTGCTCAAATAAACCTGTTGTTATACTTTTCAAACAGGCTTCATCTGGTTTACTGCATCGGTGGTACTTAGGAAGTTAGAGGCCAGCCTAGTCTGCGTAAGATCTGCCTTAAAAAAAAACGAAACAAAACAAAAATCCTCAAGACTTAGTTGGCTGTGGTAGCTCGTCTTTGCCAATCAAATCACTAAACTCCAGGTTCAAAAAGAAGTTAATGACTGAGGAAGGCACATGACCTCTGGTCTCCACATACATGTTTACACATGTGTGCATACAGACAAACATGTATTCACCAGCATGTGAACACACACAAACAAAATTCAGCAAGATGATTTAGTAGGTTAAAGCAACTGACACCAAGTCTGAACCTGATTTGATTCCCAGAACCCACAAGGTAGAAGGGAAGAACCAACTCCCTCAAACTGTCCTTTGACCTCTACACATGTGGTGTGGGCACCCATACTCACACAACATAAATAAATAAACATGTAATAAAAGTGTTTATAGAAAAAAAAAAAACAAAATAACCTAGATACCCAAACCAGGTGTGGCAGTTGCCTGCATAGAATCCCAGAATTCTGGAGGCAGAGGCAGAAAGATCAGCTGTGAGATCAAAGCCAGCCTAGGCTCCATAAATACCTGTTTCAGGAAGAAATCCTTGGTGTCTTCTCTGGAATCTTGTCTCTCTTGTTTACCTCTGGGGTTCCTGTGAATCTGCCTGTGATTTCCTGACGTGCCATCCCTTCTGCACAAAGTGTCCCCATGTGTTTGGTCACCCTGAAAATGTCATTCTTTCAGGATATGACTCAGGTGCCATCTCACCACTAGAACCCAGAATAGCCTCCTTCCTGCCACCTAATGCTGGTCCCAGGCGCTCTCCGGTCCTTCCACTGTGAGCCAGTGAGCATCATATTACTCAGCATTATCTCTTCATTTGTCTTGGACAGGGTCTGGTGTAGCTAAATGAACCTTGAATTCATAGCAATCCTTCTGTCTCAGCCTCCAAAGTGTTGGGAATATAGGCATGTGCTACTGTGGCCGGCTAGGTGTGTATCTCGTTAGCTTCGGCTTCCAGGGGACAGGAACTGCCCCACAGATCCTTTTATATTTCCAGCAAACAGGGGAAGCTGAGTTCTGAGTTCTGAATTGGTCAGCTGTATGGAACAATTGATGGGGTACCCAGAGGTAAAATATGCCTTCCAGAACTCTGTTACCTTGGCTCTGTCCCTGTCTAAATAGCATGGTCGATTGAACGCTACACTTGGCCCCCTCCCTGATTAAGTAACGATTGAGTTTACACGTAGCCAGATAAATCCTTAGAATATTTTTTTAATGTTTAAATACTGGAAGAAGCTGTGGCCTTAGACTAAGGTACAAGGAAGGTCTGGCTCCCCATGGGAATGCGTTGGAAGGCGGGACATGCAACTTTCTTCTGTTAGTAACAGAGCAGCGAAATACTGTAGCAATTTACAAAAGCTGCAGGTTTAATCTTGCAACAATTTATCAGGCCATTGCCATTCAGCTCGCTACCCAACAGAGAGGCATACCGTGGGAAAACCACACTGCTCTCCCAGCTGGAGCTGAAATCGCTGTTAGTCTACTTCTTGGAGTTTCCCCCCAGTCAATCTGTCCACACAGAGTTGCCGTGGGCCCCCACCTTTTTATGTCTATCAGTACAACTCAGTGGCATTGAGTACATTCCTAGTGCTCTCCAACACTGTCCATTTCAGAACATGTCCACCATCCCAAACAGAAATGATATTCGCTAAACAGTAACTTTCCATCCCTTCAGCCCCTATTAACGTCTACCTTCTGACTCTGAGTTTACCTACTGTGGGTACTTCATGTAATGTTTGCCCCTTCGTGCCTGTTATTTCCCTTGCTACAATGTTCTTAACATTCATCCTTTTGTAGTGCTTATCAGTATTTCATGACTGCTTACAGCCAATGCTATCCCATTGTGTGTGCATACCATATGTACACCACACAGCCAATACTATCCCATTGTATGTGTGCTATATGTACACCATATAGTCAGTGCTATCCCATCATGTGTGTAGACCATGTGTATACCAGACAACCAATACTATCCCATTGTATGTGTGCTATATGTACACCATATAGTCAGTGCTATCCCATCATGTGTGTAGACCATGTGTACACTGTACAGCCAATACTTTCCCACCATGTGTGTATACTATGTGTACACTATAAGCCAATACTATCCCATTGTGTGTATACCACATGTATACCATACAGCCAATACTATCCCATTGTGTGAGTATATACCATGTGTACACTGTACAGCCGATACTATTCCATTGTATACACCGTGTCTCATCAATCTTGTCTTCTACTGGGGAATTTCGGTTATTCAGGCTATTGTAAGAGGTTCTGAATCCCTGATCTCAATTCTATCAGCTATAAGCCTACAGGCAGAATTATAGAATCATATGATAATTCAGTTCAACTTTCTAAGAAACAACCAGACCTTTCACAGTTAGCTTCGTCAGTTTGCATTCCCACCAGCAACATTGAAGGGTTTCAATTTCTCCACATTCTTGCCAACAGTAAATGTGCCAACATTATGTGTATGTAAGGATGGATGGATGGATGGATATGCCATCATAATTTGTTTTATGGCTTAGATTTGCCATTCCCTAATGATTACTGGTGTTGAATATATTTTAATATGCATCATGGCAGGCTGGCAAGAAAGAAGGAGCACTCAGCACTAAGAGGATGCATTGCCAAGTCTGACCCCTGACGATCTGAGTTTGAAACCCAGGAACCCATATGGTAGAAGCAGAGATCCCTGTGATGCACATACACACGTGCACACTCACAGACACACACACACAGAGACACAGACACAAGCACATGACAAATAACTGATTGACAAACTTTAATTAAAGAATATGTGCATATTGGTCATGTGTATATCTTCTTAGTAGAAATGACTGTTCAGATTCTTTGCGCACATGTAGAGGCCAAGAACCAACCTGTCTTTACTCCTATTATTACTGGGTGTCTTCCTTGACTTACTTTGAGACAGAGATCTTTCATTAAACATCATCTTACTGATTCAACTTGGCAGGATCTGCCCATCCTCACCCCATCCTTACCCCGTCCACACCCCTGCAACATTGGTGTTACAGACGTATACCGCTGCACCTGGCATTTATGTGGGTGCTGGGTATCAGAACGCAGGCTCACAGGCACTTTACCAGCTAAGCCATCTTCCCAGCCTCCTTTATAGAAGCAGTTTTTACTTCATTAAAAACGTGTGTGTATGTGCATGCATGCAACCTTGTGCATACCACAACACACATAGGGAGATAAGAAGACAGCTCCCAGGAGTCAGTTCTCTCCTGTCATGTGAATTCTGAGAATCAAACTCAAAATGTCAGGCTTGGTGGCAAGTACCTTTACTGAGTGAGCCATCTCACTGACTCATATATTCCTGCTATTATTAATCCATTAGATGTATGATTTGTAAGCATTTTTGCATCGTTTTCTAAGGGAAAAAATACATCTAAAGAGTAGTAATATAATGTATGGCCGTCAGAGCCAGACATTGACTGGCATGCTTGCAATCCTATCACGTGGGAGGATGGAGTAGGAAGATGAAGAATTTGAGGCCAGCTGCAATACCTAGCAAGTTGCAGGCCAACCTGTAACACATAACAAAATTATAATTTAAAAGGAGCCCGGAGAGATGGCCCAACATTTAAGAGCAATGTCTTGGTCCTCCAGTGGACCTGAGTTCAGTTCATAGCACTCATTATTAGGCAGCTCAAAACTGCCAGTAACTCCAGATGGCCTCACGGTGCGCGCGCACACCTTCCAGATGGCCTCAGGGCACACACACACACACACACACACACACACACACACACACACACACCCCTTTAAAAACTGTATCTATCTATATATTTAAAGTCATCAGAGTGAGATGCCCAGCCCTGGAAATCTCAAATGAAACCAGTGTTGCCAGCTGGGAGACACTTCCTTCCTGTCAGCAGGTTAGCACTACCCACAAGCAACCACTAGCAGCAGGTGCCAGAGTGGGTGCCCAGCAAGGGCAGGTGTGGGAGGAGGCTGAACAGAGTCCCTTGATGAAGAACTGGAGAGGTGGAGGGAAAGACCCCCTTGTCGCCCCTCCCGCCCCGCCTGCATCAAGGATGTTGACCGACAAAGCCTATTTTGGCTTTTCCTCCCTAAAATCAGTTAGAGGCGTTGGCCTCTGAATTTAGTCTCGTGAGTGCCCCGCCCCCCACCTGACCTTGTTTCTAATTTCAGATTCATGCAAACTTGTTTCAGACCAGGTTTTCTTTTGACTTTGTTTCTGGGGCTTCTTTCCTCTGGAGCTGAAAATGGAGCTGGTGACGAGAAGAGCAGACAGGAAGACGCCATGCGTGCTCCCAAGCCTTCAAGGGTTCTTGTGTGAACTCGAACGCATATGTGCTGTATATGAACACTCTTTAAAGCTGGCTATGGTAGAGCCCGGAATCCCCATTATTTATGATTTCTGGGGTCTTGGGGAATCGCATCAACTCTCTGTACCTCTTCTTTTTTTTTTTTCTGCATCCGGGTTGAGGTGAGAGTGGCTGAGGTAGTTCCAGAAATGGCACATGGGTAGGGCTTCCTAAGTGCCAGCTATTGTTACCCTCCATCTCTTTGATCTCTTCTAATGTTCTTCTCAATCCCTGGAACTGTCATGGCCCGATGACTGACCCCAAGTGTGGCCTGCCCCTCTGATGTTGTTCTACTCTGTGTCTTTTCCAGCTAGCTGACTACATGTTCTACGAATAGGAGATGATGCCGCCAAAAGCAGCCAACATTCATGTCTGATAACATCAGAAACAGTCACGGTACTGAGATCCAAAGAAAAATGAGGCCTGCAGAGGAAGGTGATTCATGAGAAGGGCCCTTAGGAGCACAGCAGCCATCAGCAACACTGTATGAGACTCTTCACCACTAAAATAGCATCGCGCTTACCTGGAAACTTGGTATAATTTTGAGGTCGCAGTCAAGAGCCAAGATTAGCAGCAGTTGCCAGCTATGGACAAGGCTAACACACACGGGGAGAGCTAGACCAGCGCACCGCTCTCTTGGGTCAGAACCCCGTGGCGGAGAAGCTGAGAGCATGGGCCCTGGAATTAGGTGACATGGATCACTACGAACCTACACATGAGACACGGCCAACTTAGTCCATCTCTTTCAACCCCAACTTTATCATCTGTGATAAGAAGAGATGGCATCACTGCCCGCTCTGCGCTGCTTCTAAAGGACAAAAGGTTAATACTTGTGCTGGGCAGAGAGCAATGTTTGGCTGGATAGTGAGCGCTTCTCAAAATGTAACAGGATGGTAGCTCAGTGGGACCAGTGTGCTTGTCTACTGTGTGTATCAGCAAAGTATACACACACACACACACACACACACACAGCACAGCACACGCCCACACATACACACACACCACACACACATACACCACAACACACCACACACACATGCACCACAACACACCACACACACATGCACCACAACACACCACACACACATGCACCACAACACACCACACACACATGCACCACAACACAACACACACACACATACATACACACATTCCACACATACACACACATGCACCACAACACACCGCGCACACATATACACACACACCACACACATACACCATGCACACAAAGGTGAAAGACAGCAGAAGAGAAACATAGCTATCAGAGAGGGACAGATGGATAGGGTGACCCCAAATCTACCAAGCCCGGCTTGTCTGACAGTGTGGGAAGGAGATGATAACTCCGAGCTGTGCCCCAGTGTGTGCTTGGCTGGAATGACCGCCCTCCTATCACACGGAGCCACCTGCAGCCAGCGGCTCAGGAAGCTGGAGAGAGGGAGGGTAGGGAAGCTCTTCCAGGGTTAGTTACTGGAGCTAGGGGTGAGAAGGACACCCACACCACTCAAACCGTTTCTGCAGAAAGCCAGGCGGTGTTTGCATATGACTGAAGCATCTTCAGCACCATTATCTTTGCCCACTAGCCTTTGGCCCAGAGATTACATTAAAATAAATTCTCAATTAGTCATCCGTGGCCCGACGACACACCTCTGTGAGTTTCAGGCTCGGTTGCTGGCGGGCAGTGGCCTTGAGCACTTTTCTGTTTCTAGCTAGGCGTGTGGAGTCCACGGCTTGTAACTCTATTCAGTGTCCCACAGATACCCCCACCAAGTCCTTGGGTTTCAGGGCAGTGAGCTGCTAATTCTCGGGTTTCAAATGCCTTTTTGGTTTGGCATCTTGGCAATGGCTTCCTTCCTGTCTCGCTGGCATTTCCTGGCACCCACTCTTAGTAAACCCATGAGCTTGCTGCAGCGGTACAGTGTATTGGATAAAAGGGCAGGACTGGAGAAGCTGCTGGAGGTCAAACCTGTTCTCAGTCCTGTGTTTAGGCAAATTCTTCCTTGCCTTGCTCTCTTCCTCATCCAAATGGGGATTGCCTGCCTTTGCTGGCACTGTTTGGAGGAGTCGGGTGATAGAGAAGGGCTTAAAGCCGACCTGGCAGAAGTGTGCTAGCTCAGCCTGAGCTATTATTAGCAGGCAGGGAAGAGTAGGCCCAGGCCTTGCAGCTGCTGCTCTGCACCCCTTCCTGTGCCCCCTCTTTCGACTCACCAGGTTTAGGAGGGGGATAATTACCAACACACTGAAATCGGAGTGGAGCTTAGGTAGGTCTAAAATTACAAACTGATGGCTACAAACTAATTCAGCTGTGCAGATTGCAAGGGACCCTGTAGCAGGGTAACTATTATTATTTTTGTGTGTATGTGAAGTAATCTGAGCTAGGGGATGAGGGCTGGGGTGCACGGAGAATACCACAGAGAATTCCAGAGGCTTGATGGTGAACTCTAAGGGAAAGGAGGCAGTCCGGGTCCTCGGGTTCTGATGACCTTACTGACCGGGATGATGAGGGATGGGGCTAGAATCTGTTCTGGGCTCCAGGGAAACCAAACTCCAAACTGTTTATTATTCCCATGTCTGCAAAACAAAACACAAACCACCCAGCAATGTGCCACCCACCTCTTAACCCTGGGCAGGTTCACAGAAACAGTGACTACAACAAGAGCTGGGCCATTTGATGACCTTTTCCAGGGTTGGAATGGGCTCTACCCAGACCCCAGGAAGAAGCAAAACAAAGAGAAAAACGGGGCCTTCTGGCTGGAAGGAAAATAGGCCTTATCTCTCTGCGGCTCGCCTCCTCCCTTTGTGTCTAGCTCAGTTAATATCAAATGGAGGCCAGAGAAGGGTCAACTCGGCTCATGCTTATCTCAGAATCCAGTCCGGGCTTCCCCAGCTGAAAGCAGGGGTTTGGTTCAGGCCCCGCTCCGCCAGAGAAACAGATTTTTCTCCCTGGAGTTCTCTGGGGCAAAATTGGCCAAGAATTCTCTAAAGAACCCCCTCCACCTAGTGCTGAGTTCTGGCCTCATGGTTTCACGACCACTGATGTCATGTGACTAAATCCTGAGTTTCAGCTGTCTAATCCCTTCTAGAGCTTTCTGTTGATGGGGATTTGGGACGCGGAGAGGAGAAAACAACACAAATCTCTTTGACGTATCTTTGTTTTGGCACTGGGAACTGAACTCAAGGGCTGTGTTCACCCCTGATGCCAACCCTGTGAGCTCTGCCTTCAGCCGATGTTTAAATGTGTGTGCCCACGTGAGTTTCCATGAGTTGGATGTGTACAAGGATTCATGGAAGGCAAAGAGGGTGTGGGATCTGCCTGGAACAGGCATCAGTTGTGAGCTGCCCAGTGTAGGGACTGAACTGGGGTCCTCCACAAGAACAAGTTTTCTTTACCATCAACCCATCTCTGCAGCTCCAATTGTGTGTGTGTGTGTGTGTGTGTGTGTGTGTGTGTGTGAGAGAGAGAGAGAGAGAGAGAGAGAGAGAGAGAGAGAGAGAGAGATAGCCCAATTACTTCTGAGCATGAGTGGTGCCCTGAAGTATAGTTGATAAACTCACTGTCACTCCTGTAATGGTCTGTCCTGTCCCTTAAAGAGGTAGCTGCTGCTGTGGCTCCTCTCCTCCCCCCCCCCACCCTGTTTCTTTCCTTGTCCCACTTCTTCCTCCCTCTCCCCTTCCCTTCCANTGAGAGAGAGAGAGAGAGAGAGAGAGAGAGAGAGAGAGAGAGAGAGATAGCCCAGGCTAGCCTCAACTGTCAGAAAGTTGAAGAGTTATGTCTTTGAATTCCTCATCTTCCTGTCTCCACCTCCCAAGTGGAGGACAGCAGGTGTGCACAGCTCTATATGGCTGCCCTTTGACCTCACTAAGGGCTGTAATCATGAACACACAGACATCTTACCTGCTCCCTAATCCCTGAACAAACTTGGCATCTAAATTCACCCAGAACAACTTCCCTGCTGAAAAATCTCAATAGTTTCTTTAGTGTTGGTCCCCACCCCCTTTTAATTCATTTGTTTGTGTGTTTTGTGTGTTTGTGTGTCTTCCTGTGAGGCCAGAGCTTGACTGCCATGTGTCGTCTTCCTCCATCACTCCCGGCCTTTTTTTTCTCTTTTTCTCCTTTTCTTTTCTTTTCTTTTTTTTTTTTTTTAACTTTCTTCATGTCTTTCACATGCGTCTCTGTCCCATTCGTTCCCCTGCCCCTTCATAACAAGCCTCTGCCCTGGCAACTTCACCCCCAAAACAAAATAAAGAGAAAAAAAGAAAAAGATGCTTAAGCAGATCACAGATGTGGTGGATGTTGGGATAGGCCAACTCATAGCCCTGGTTCTGGGCCTGCTGAGCCAGTCAGTACCAAGGCAGGGAACACAGCTGTAGTTCAATACAGCGTGGGCTGTTGGCTCTCTGTAGGGCTTTGATGCTGTGAAGAGAAGCAGCCACTGGACCCAGCCCTCTCTGAGCAGCCCCCTGTGGTGATCTCAGTGACCCAGAAGTGCTGGATTCCGGACTGGAGCAATCAAAACAGAGCGAAGAAGAATAAGTTGATAAGGCCCCTGTGAGCCCATAGTTCCCAATGACCATATTACCATTGCATGCCAGACCAGGAGGAGCTGAGGGGGTCACCTTGTCCGCAAGTCCCAGACTAGAGATCAGCCATGCACCCTCCTTAGGAGTGGGAACTTCTCCCTGAGAAGGGTTGGGCGGCACCTGCAGGATTTCCCACCTGGAGGGAAGGTTTGCAACTCCCCTGGCTAAAAGTGTCAGCATTAGGAGCTGAAGTTCCCTGAGACTTGTCTTGGGTTACCTACTCTTAGCTTTGGACTGGTGGGAGAATTTGGGTTTCTGAAGTGAAGTGTGAGACAGCCCACTCCCAGACACACACAATGTACACACACAGTGCACACACATTCACACTCATTTACACACATAGTGCACACACACAGATCTAATGCTGCTGAGGAAGGGAAATTCTTCCAGGAATGGCTCTCACAGCTGTGATCCCAGCACTTCCAGAAGAGGAAAGGGAGTTTGAAGCCTACCTGAGCTGCACAGTAAAACCCTGTCTCCAAATAAAAAAGAAAGACAGACAGGAGAAAGAAAGAAAGAAAGAAAGAAAGAAAGAAAGAAAGAAAGAAAGAAAGAAAGAAAGGAAGGAAGGAAGGAAGGAAGGAAGGAAGGAAGGGAAAGAAACACTGAAAGAAAGGAAGGAATTGATCCCAAAAATGGGAAGACAGAGACAGGAGGATCTCAGTGAGTCTGAGACAAGCTTGGTCTACATAGTGCATTCCGGGACAGCCAGGACTACATAGAGAAAGAGACCCTGTCTCAAAATAAATGAATAAATAAATAAATAAACAAAAAGAAAATCTTTCTTTCTTCAAGATGTTTTTTCCAGGCCATAGAATGATTTTACTTCACTTTTTGATCATTTTGGATTTTTTTCTGCTGTAAATAGAAGCCTCAAAAAAAAAGAAAAAAAAAAAGAAGACAAGCAACAACAAAACCACACACACGCACACAAAAAAAAAAGGTCTTTAATCTCAGCACTCAGGAGGCAGAGGCAACAGATCTCTGTGAATTTATAGGCCAGCCTGGTCTACAGAGCAAGTCCAAGGACAGCCAGGTCTACACAGAAAAACCCTGTCTTGACAAACCAAAACAAACAAAAAACACAACAAGGAAAGTTCACGTTGTTGATACTGCATAGAGGGACTTCCCTAAAGAGACTCCTTCTCAAGAGATCAGTCTTGAACCCCAGTCCTTGAATGATTCCTGGACTGCTGGTTGGGTAAGGAGAAAATCCCCACTTAAATCCTGGCTTGCTCTCTCCACTCTAGGGTTTCTAACCTTTCATTTCTGCCTTCTACACACACACACACACACACACACACACACACACACACACACACCAATATGCCTTTACTCTGAGACTGAAAGTCTTGTGACATTCAAGCAGCAACGAGGAGCGAGGGAGAAAATCCAGGCTGCAGAGAAGCCGTGACTAATTGCACTAACGTACTAACTGCTAGCAATGTTTAGCATGCAGGCAGTGTGCCCTCACCGTAAACGGATTATCCCCCTTGGAGTGTCACAATACCCCAGGGAGGAGGTGCTCCACACATCCCCATTTCACAACCCATGGCACAGAATGGTGCCCCAAGCAGCACAGTCCTGCTAGACAGCTGTCCAATGCTGGCATTTTCTTAGTCCTTTCAAATAAGGGCTTATGTGTCCTAGGCTGGCTTAGAACTCACTATGTAAACACAGTCCCCAGTACTAGGATTGCAGGTGTGTGCCCTATACCCGCTTTTATGTGGAGCCAGGGCTCAAGCCTAGTCTTCAGGTATTCTAGACAACACTCTACAAACTGAGCTATGCCCCCAGCTCCCAGGACTGACATTCGAGAGTTGTACGGCTCAGTCACACCCAAATTCTACCATCACCGGATGCTGAGCAAGCTGCCTAGAGACCCTGTGCTTCAGTTTCCTTTCTTACAGATTAGAGATCGTACTGGTGCCCTGACTTAATGTGACTCCTGAGACAAGACACGAAGTCCTGGGGAGAGCTCCAGTTACACCATCCATTCTGTTTTATGATCTGTGCCCAGCTGTGAGGCCACAGACTCAGGGTTAGACTAGACCCTAGCCGCTAATGTCTCTGGCTCCTGGCTGTGCAGGAAGCAAGATTCTAGGGATCCCAGTGTGATGGGAGTGTGTATCCTCTGCTCACACAGGTCTGGGGTTTCCCTCACAGGAGAGGTGGGCTGCAGCTCTCACTGCCTCCGACACATCTGGAACAAATAAACAGAGACAAACTGTAGGTTCCCATCTGTCGTGTGTCTCTGTGATCCCCAGGTTTTGTGACACAAACCCATGCTCGGAGAGGCAGTTCTGAGAGGCTTTGACGGAGTCTTCGAACCTGGTGTCCTGCCAGGCACTGGTGTCCTGTCTGCCATGCACTAAGCTCTAGGCAGTCTCTTTCTCCAGCCTGGCCTTTTGGACACGGCTCTCTTCCTTACACAAGTCAATGAGCTCTTTCTTCAGCCCTGCCATGTATCAGCAAGGCAGGACATGGGCTTGGCGCACCCTCTCCAATCAGTGAGACTGCCGGATTCCCGTCCCCAGTGAGGATTCCTGTCCCGATGGCTGGTACCCTCATCCTGGTTTGCAGAGAGAGTTCTGAGATTGGAGCTAAACCCCACTCTCCAAGACCCACACTCCCCAGTAAGAAGTTCCTCCTGAGTTTAGGGAAGTAGGCCTGGAATGTAAATTCATTTCGCTGCTTAGTCAAGAGACCCAAAGAACCACAGCCCCAGATGTTTGCTCTAAAAGCTGTATGTCTTCATGTCTTCACAGCTGACTTCTGTGTTATAAGCTGTTGGGAAACTCCTTGTCTACACCTGCTGTCCTGGCATGGTTTTAAAAATCATTTTCTTAGCCGGGCAGTGGTGGTGCCTGCCCTCAATCCCAGCACTCGGGAGGCAGAGGCAGACAGATCTCTGAGTTCGAGGCCAGCCTGGTTCCAGACCAGGCTCCAAAGCTACAGAGAAACACTGTCTCAGGGGGGAAAAAAATTGTCTCCTTAATTTTTTTGTTTGTTTGTTTGGGATAAGGTTTCGTGGCCTCAGCTAGTGCTGAATTCCTGATCCTCCTGTCTTCATGTCCTGGATGCTTGGGGTTGTAGGTGTATACCACCACACCTGTCTTCCATATCATTTTGAACAGGGTTTCTTTCTTCTCTATACTGCCCTGATTTGGGCAATAACCTAGTGGAGCTTCCTATTTTTGATGTATTGGTCCATGGGAAAGAGTCCTGTCAAGGTGCACTTGGAAGAAGAAAAAAGGTAAACGTGGTTTCTGGGCGCTGAATTTCCTAGTTGGGTTAACCAAAGGCAGAAGCCTGCTTAGGGCAGCCTGGAGGAACTGCTGCAGGTTTCCTTGTCCAGTCGTACTGTGCAGAGGGGGCAAAGGGGTAAGGAAGGAAAGACTTCAGAGCAGCTGAACTATGAAAAGACTAGTGGAGTGCAATGGCTTGCATCTGTAGTAGCAGCACCTGGGAGGCAGAAGCAGGAGGATGGCCATGAGCTCCGCAGCATCCTGCATCACATAGTGAGTTCCAACTCAACCCTGGCCCAACAGAGTGAGACCTTATCACGAAAGAAAATAGACATGAGACTATGCCTTACAAAAGGTACTACTTTAAAATTTTTGTTTATTATTCATTACTACTTCCATTATCATTGTGTGTATATGCAAATGCATACACGTATGTGTGCATGCTACACACCAGAGAACACATTTTGGAAGTTGGTTCTCTCCTTCCGCCATTGCTTCTCTTCAAACTCGGGTCTTTGGGCTTGTTCAGGAGGCGAGTTTCCCACTGAACCATCTCACTAGACAAAATATCTATCTCTGTGTGGGTTACACAAGAACAAAGTTTGGAAGTCATTCTTACTTACAATTATGGGGACTAGGCCTGGGAAATAAATACACAGATGGAATATTTCACTTACGAAACCAGAACGAGAAGCATTACCAAGAGACACTAAGAAAATAAACACGCACACAAAAATTCCTTCGCGTGAGGACAAGGGGGTCAGAAGGTTAACTGTTTTCCCTCAGGTCTGCCTTGATTCTAGTTTCTTCACTGAGACCAAAAATCAAATCATGCCTCGACCTTAAAGGTCTCACAGCACGGGATGCAGGGAGTTTAGAAAGGGTCAGATGGGAAAGTGGGGGTTTTATCCTCACAAACTGACGGTAGGAAATTCCCAAAAATGTTCTCTCTAGATGGTAACAGAGAAACGCGTCTTCCGAGGGAGGCTTTTGAACACGAGGCCGCGTGGCCTCACATTTTTTGCTTTTCATCTGAGGCATCATGGACTCAGACAGACAGAGCTGTACTCTTAGCCCTGCTGGGCCAAGTCTCTGAAGACACTGAGAGGCTGGAGTTTGTCCTTGAGTCTGATTCCTCAAAGTTTAAACATCTTTCTTGGCAGAGAAACGCCTCATCTATCCAAGACAGGGAACATAACTGTTCAAGTTCTCAGAGCAAACCTGGCCTCGAGAAGTCGAATCAGGCCGGCCAGTGTGGTGCTCTGCTTCAGTCGTTGCTGCCCGCGAGCTGGGACTCAGTCCGGGCTCCACTACCGCTCCCTCCATGACCTTAGAAAGGGAATTCTTTCTCTGTCTCTGGGATTCTTTTAAACCACGAGCTGTACAAAGCCCACATCATGTGATGCTAAAATCAAGTGTTTTTTGTTGTGTAAAAGCATGCTGGATTCATTGCATGTATTTCTAATCCTGTTAGCCATCCCATAGCACACAAATTACACATAAATACAGTCAGCCTGAGAAAACGTAAGACATACACCATCACTCAGCAAGACAGTAGTTAAACTAGATTTGAAACATGTATGTCAAAAGCACTCTGTGGCCTAAGTGTGCTGGCAATACAATATGTGCTCAATAAATATTTCATTTAAAAAAATTTTAAGTATATGAAGGTGTATATGTGAGTATATGTAAGTGTGCCTGCCACTAAGCTACAGCTCCAGCCCTGCAATGATATTATTTCACAATTTTTTTTTACTTTAAGATAAATGTATGTTTAGGATAAAATGTAAAATATTTGCTTTGTTTTGAGATAGCGTCTTGCTATGTAGCTCTGGCTGGCCTAAAATTCACCACAGGCCTTGAACTTAAGGCAATCCTTCTTTTCTATCCCCAAAACTCATGTAAAAAATGTTCATGTGTATACACATACATGGATATACATGCACACACCCACACCATACATGCCTGGTGCTCTTGGAGGGTGTTGGATTCCCTGGAAATGGAGTGATAGACAGTTATGAGGTAATATGTGGGTATTTGACCCCTGCAAAGAGCAGCCAGTGCTCTTAATCGCTAAACCATCTCTCCAGCCCCTCGAGGTGTTTTTTTTGGAGGTAATACTACAGCAAATGCTTATGCCAGGCTTGGTGGCACATGCCTGTAATCGCAACACTTAGGAAATTGAGGCATAAGAATCAGGAGACCAGCCCTGGCTACATAGCAACTCTTAGGGCAGCTTGGGCTACATGAGACCCTGTTAGGAAGTAAATAAATAAAGGAAGGAAGGAAGGAAGGAAGGAAGGAAGGAAGGAAGGAAGGAAGGAAAAGGAGGGAGAGAGAAAATGAGGAGGGGGAAGAAGAGGAAAGAAAGCAAAGGGAGGGAGAGGAGGGGAAAGAAAAAAGGAAGAAAGAGGTGAGCAGGGAAAAGGAGGGGAGAAGGGAGGAGGAAGGGGAATGGAGGGGAAAAGAAGAGAAGGGAAAGGGAGGAACAAAGGTATAGCAGAGACCAGAAAATGTTTATGAAGATAAATAAACATGGCAGTCATCACATTGCTTTAACCCTAGCGCTTGGGAAGACTAAGGCAAATGGATGGTTTAAGGCCAACCCAATCCAAATAATGACTCTGTTTTAAAAATTAATGAATGAATGAACGAACACATAAAAAGCTAAAAGAAAGAAACATAAGATATACCACTTATTATAATTGCCTGTAGACTGCTGAGTGTCTGAGTTGTGCAAGGTACTCACGCTGACAGTGGCTTTACATACAATGCGCAGAAACTCTATCAGTGTATGGTAGCCATGACTGCTGCAGTAATATTGTTAAGAACATCTGTTCCTTAATCCCAGCACTCGGGAGGCAGAGGCAGGTGGATCTCTGAGATCGAGGCCAGCCTGGTCTACAGAGCAAGCTCCAGGGCAGGCTCCAAAGCTACAGAGAAACCCTGTCTCAAAAACAAACAAACAAACAAAAGACCTGCATCTTTTCCAAGTCGCACACACTCTGTGCTTCTCCTGAGACTTACTGAACGTGAGAACTCGGGGAACCCCTTCAGCAGTAAAGTGGTTTCTCACCTGGCTTCTCCTGGGGCTCTTCTCCACAGGCACCTCGTGGTTGGTTAATCTCTGAGTTACATAAAGCGCCCCCAAAGTGCTTCTTGGTGGGAGGGAGGGGGTGGTGTTCTCCAGCTTGCTCTTCGTTTGCATAACACACGCTTCTGGGTCTGAGCGAGTTGAGAAAGAAGCCACGTGGCCTGGTGGCAGCGGCAGGTGGGAGGAGCGGTGACTCAGCAGGGATCTGCAGTAGGGACCAGAGCCGGGGGCTCTGAGGAGCAGCAAAGACCCCATCCCACCCCGCCTCTGGCCAGGCCTTGTGGGAGCTTCTGGCTGGAGGAATGAGGGCCTGCAAATAGGCCCGCTCCAGCCGTGCTCTGGGACCGGAACTCGGGGTACTCCCCTAGCATTGGTAGGGTAGCATTGGCAGAACTTAGCTAGCACTAAAACTTTACATTGCTGTACTCCAGCTTTGGGGTCTGGGGTAATGTTGTCGTGCTGATAGGAAGGGCTGAGTTCTAGCCCCAGAAAACGGGGACAATCCAGGTGTGGGCAAGACAGGTGGCTCAGTGGTTAGGAGCCCCTGCAGCTCTTTCAGGTCCAGTGTCAGACAGCTCACAGGCAGCTGGCATTCCAGCTCTAGGAGTTCTTATGCCTCTAGTTTCTTCAGAAATCTGCACTCACACACACACACGCTCATATACATAATTAAAAATAAAACTTAAAGAAAGAAAAAAACAACCCAGGCATGATGATCCATACCTATAATTCCAGGGTAAGGGAGGTGGAAACAGGCGGATGGGACCAGATAGATACGCAGCCAGCCTACCCTAATGGTGAATTACAGTCCAGAAAGGAAACAAGCAAAACAGAACAGACTCAAACTTTGCTTTAAACAATAAAAGGACAACCACTTGTGGGGCAGGGGTTAGGTAGAGCTCAGTGGAATGCTAGCCTAGTATCCACAGGCCCTGATTCAGTTCCCAGCTCCATAAAACTTCATTCATTCATTCATAAGTTACTTAATGCAATAAAACAAGATATATATATGTATATATATTAGATATTTATCTTGTATGTGTTATTCAAAAGTTATTTTCTCTAGTTCTGTGGTTGCCCATGTACTCTGTTGATAGTGGTTTTGCTTTTTTTCTTTTGTTTTTATTGAAATAAATGTCATGTGCCTGCAAGGCAGGTGTTCTACTACTGACACGCGTGTGCCCAGCCTGGTAGAGTGTTTGTTTGAGATAAGGTGCCATAGTAGATTTGAGCTCAGGAGGTTGCCAAAGATGACCTAGAACTTCTGATCCTTTTGACTTACCTCCTGGGTCCTAAGGTTTCAAGCACGCACTACCACGCCCCGCTTATGAGGTGCTGGGCACTGGCCCAGCTTGGAATACGCTAGGCACACACTTTCCCAGCTGTGCTATGTCCCTGTCCCCCAACTTCATTATTTTGCAGGCTTGTATTCCCCTTTTCCAGTGTCGTTTGTTTTCTGGCCCATTGGATAGTCTTGACACTCTCTTGAAAGCCACACAGTATTTGAGAAGATTTACATCTGGGCCCGCTATCTTATTGCATTGGCTTATTATGTTGACTGAAGTTGATTTACAGTGAATTTTTCAAAATCTGAAGCATAAATCGGGCATAGTGGTATATGCTCTCAATTCCAGCATTTGGAAGGCTGAGGCAAAAGGACTGAGGGTTTGAGGCAAGGGGTGGGCATAGAGCTCAGTTGCCAAACATGCATGGTTTCAAAAAATAAAGTTTATGAGGCCAGCATGGGCTACAAAGTTATGGTGGTTTGAAAGAAAATGCTCCCCTAAAGGGAGTGGTACTATTAGGAAGTGTGACCTTGTTGAAGTATGTGTCGACTTGTTGGAGGAAGTGTGTCACTGTGGAGGTGGGCTTTGAGGGCTCTTGTATGCTCAAGCCATGACCATTCGACAGATCACTTCCTGTTGCTCACTGGTCGAGATAGAAGCCCTTTCAGCTCCTTCTCCAGCACCTCGTCTGCCTGCAAGCCGCCCTGCTCCCTGCCATGATGACAATGGACTGGACCTCTGAAATGTAAGCAAGCTACCCCAGGTAAGTGATTTTTTTATAATAGTTGCCGTGGTCGGGTTCAGTGGTTAAGAGCATTGGCCGCTCCTCCAGAGGGTGCTCAATTCTCAGCACCCGCATGGCAGCTCACAACTGTCTGTACCTCTAAGATATGACACCTCACACAGACATAAATGCAGGCAAAACACCAATGCTCACAAAAATCAAGAAAAAGAAAAGAGTTGCCGTGGTAACTGTCTCTCTTCACAGCAATAGAAACCTTAACTAAGACAAAAGTAAAGATTAAAATCTCCAGTTTTGTTCCTAAGACAGGGGTTCACATAGCATAGCCTAAACTGGCCCAGAACTCTCCATGTAACTGAGACCTGCCACGAACTCCTGACACTTCGGCTTCCACCTCCTGCATGCTGGGGACTGTAGGCACGTGCCACCGTATCCAGCTTCCATTTCTGTTCTTACTTGAGGTTGCTTTGGCTACTCTGAGTCTCTTGAGATTTCATACAGATTTTAGTATGTTTTTGCAAACCAGAACCTTGGGGATTTTGACAGAGCTTGCTTGCTTCAGGGAAGCTGCAGGCAGAGGGAACAACGTTGGGCTGGCTCTAAACCTCAGTGCAGAATAGTTTGGGGTAGCTGAAGTCCCTGGAGCAGAGCCAGTAAGAAGGGAAGATGGGGAGGTGTCCTACAAGGATCCTGATTTCAAGGGAGACAAAACATCAAGGAAGAATCCACATAAGTACATGTGGTGGTCGTCGCTGGGACCGGGTGTGGGGATGGTTACTGAGGACTTTTAGCAGAGTGCCTCTTAAGGATTAAAGATACAAAGGCTTGTGTTTCTAAGCTGTAATTTAGAGACTAATTCTGAAGAAGAGGATTAATACTAACCAGGTGCCCTGCCCTCTCTCTTATACTCATGGGAAAGACAGTAAATACCAGAGGATACAGGCACGGACAGACTGGGGTGGGAAGCCTGGCAGGCCTGGCGGTTGGCTTAATCTCTTATTTATTTTCGGAGCGACATTATGGCAGTAGTGTGATGGAACTGGGACAGGCCACCCCTGACTCCCACTTCCAAAGCTCAGGAGAAGCGCTAAAGCAACTCATTTCCCCTGGGCTCCTTCAAGGCAGCAGCAGAGGAAGCGGCCAGCTTTCCGTCAAGGCAAGGAGCAGGACAGGGCTGTGAGCGTGGGCTGGTTTCCTCACCATGAATTCCAACAGGAACAGCAGGCATGAGGAGAGACCAACACTGTCCTTACTGAAGAGGAAAGAAGGGGGCTGAGTGGAGGCCCTGTTGCTTCAGCTTCTACAGAATGAGAATATGGGAGTTTGTTGGGGAGTCATGGCCCTTAAGGGTTGCTGGGGAATCTTGGCCCACAGAGACCTGGGAGGTCAAGTTGAGCATCAGAGAAACAGACTGGGATCTTAGTGTGATGTAGGATTTGAGCTAGACCAGCATGGCTGGAGGACTTACGTAGATGATAAAGCAACGGGAGGGTTCCAGATGCAGACATCAGTGTGGATCACCCACGGGCCTATGAGCAAACCAGACAGCCTCAAGCAAAACATTTGTGTTGAGGTTTAGGATATGGCTCCCGGGGTGGGGCTGGGGCTTGGGGAGCCTTCTGAGCTAGCAGAGGCGTCAAGCCATGATTTGTAATAACCAGAACTCATTACGGTTTCTTCCCAGTGAAGGACAGTGAAAATAGCACTTACGGAAGGTCGGTGTGGGCCACGCCTGTGCAAAGTGGGTAGGGCAGGGAAAATGGAAATGCCTTCTGAATTTGTAGCTATCCAAACATGCCATGGTAGAGAGACAAGGAAATTTCAAGATAAGGACTCTCTATACTTGTCTACATGTGGAAGATGGGGAAAAGAGAGAAAGGTTCAAACAAGTTAGGCATGGTGGCGAAAGCCTTTAATCCCAGCACACGGGAGGCAGAGGGAAGTCAGTCTCTGAATTCAAGGCTAACCTGGTCTGTTTAGTGAGGTCCAAGCCAGCTAGAGCTCCCTAGTGAGATTCAGACTCAAAACAAAACAAGAAGTTTGAAATTAGATGTTGTAGCTCACACCTCATCCCAGCGTTTGGATGCTGAACATTGGGCTATATAGGAAGACCCCATCTCAAAACACCACAACAGCCTAGCTTGTCATACAGGTCTTCAGTCTCGGCAGCACTCTGGACGAAAAGGCAAACAAGGCCAGCCTGGTACATGAAAGTTCCAGGCCAGTCATGTCTGGAAGGACGGAAAGGAAGGAAGGAAGGAAGGAAGGAAGGAAGGAAGGAAGGAAGGAAGGAAGGAAGGAAGGAATGAAGGGGAAAGGTGTGTTTCTTCAGGATGGGGTAGGGTTGGAAGCCGCATAAGAGCCAGTGAAATACACGGCCCAGAGGTAAAAGCTCTCCCTGCCAAGCCAATGACCTAAGTTTGAACCCCAAAACCCTTACAGTGGAAGGAGAGAACTAACTCCCGCAAGCTGTCCTTGATCTTCGGTAGTATTAAAAGGACCCATTCAGACACTAAACGAAAGCAGTTTAAAAGAAAGAAGAAAAGATCACATAACAGTCTGAATACTAAAATGGAGGATCCCCTGGGACCATTTGAGAAGCTGCACGTCTTAAGCATGGGGCTGGAAAGATGGCTCAGTGGTTAAGAGCACTAAATGCTCTTCTGGAGGTCCTGAGTTCAATTCCCAGCAAACACATGGTGGCTCGCATTATCTAACAATTATATTTTACATTACTAGTCAGTCCTCTCTCTCTCTCTCTCTCTCTCTCTCTCTCTCTCTCTCTCTCTCTCTCTCTCGTGTCTGATCTTCCTGCTGACACCTCTCAAACTCGGGAATTATGGTTTGTTTATGGTGTGTGTGTGTGTGTGTGTGTGTGTGTTTATATGGATGGATGTGTGTTCATGGATGCACTGCAAAGGCCAGAAGAAGAATCTGGTACTCTATGACTTTCTGTCCTATTCCTCTGAAGCTGGAGCTAGACTGTGGTTGTTAGGCCCCATCTATCCTCCTGTCTGTCCCACAAAGCCCTGAGCAGTAGAATTACAGACACTTTGCACAATCATGCCTGGCTTCTTTTTCCTCCTCTCCTCTGTTTTTGTTTGTTTAAGACAGGGTCTTACTATGTAGCCCTGGTTGGCCTGGAATTTGCTATGGAGGTTTTTGCCTTGCCTCTACCTCCCTGCTGCTAAGATTAAAGGTACATGCCACCATTTCCAGCTTCTCTGGCTTTTTAAGTTGATGATGAAGATTCAAACTTATTTCCTCATACTAAGGCAACATGTCTAATAATCCACTGGGCAGTCTCCCCAGCCCAGCTTGTATTGTTTTTTAGGATTTATTATTGTCATTACCATTATATTATTATTATTGTTGTTGTTGTTTTTTGAGACAGGATTTCTCTGTGTAGCCTGGCTGTCTTGGAACTTTCTCTGTAGACCAGACTGACCTTCAACTCAGAGATTACCAGCCTCTGTCTCCCAGATGCTGAGATTAAAGGTGTGCACCACCACCACCCGGCTAGGATTTATTTTTAATTGCATATATTTGTGGTATGTCCATGTCCATATGTGCGTGTGGGTATGTGCATGCGAGTGTAGTTGCCCATGGAGCCGCTGGAACCAGAGGCACTAGGTGGCCTGGGAGCTGGGTTTACTGGTAGTGTGAGCCATGAGTCATGGGAGCTGAATTCTAGTCCTCTCGGCCACGTCTACAGTTTCCTCACCCTCCACCAAGTTTACATTTTTTTAAAATATTTATTTATTTATTTATTTATTTATTTATTTATTTATTTATTATGTATACCATATTCTGTCTGTGTGTATGCCTTCAGGCCAGAAGAGGGCACCGGACCCCATTACAGATGGTTGTGAGCCACCATGTGGTTGCTGGGAATTGAACTCAGGACCTTTGGAAGAGCAGGCAATGCTCTTAACCTCTGAGCCATCTCTCCAGCCCCAAGTTTACATTTTTTAAGTGTTGATTTTACTAATTTCGTGGGTTTCCCCCAAATTCTAGTATCTTCCTGCTTTCTTTACATTTAGTAGTCTGCATGCTTAGGATAAAGAGACAAGAAGAACTTCCAACAGGCAAGGTTTGTAGTTTGCCTAAGTGTCAATAAGGTCAGAATAGGACTTAGATTTTTCTGGAGCAACAGCCTCTCTCCCCACGAGAAAGTCCCACGGCCTTCTCTGCCATCTGGTTTACCCTCTGCATCTGTCAGATCACAGAGTTTGCTCTCTCTAACCTGGCTCCCTGAGATCTGAGCACCCAGAGGGCGGGACCAAGCTGCCAGAAAGAGGCCATAAGTAATAACAGTTCCCAGGAAGAGTACTGAATCTGCTTTCAGACCATGGTTCTTTAGCGGTTGAAACTGAGCTCGTTATTCACAGAGCTTACACCAACCACGTGTGGGATGCCGGTGCTCCACAGCCCTGTGACCCTCCTACCAGTGACCTTTCTCTCTGTGGCCTACAGCTCCGAGGAAGCAGAGACGTCCCACAGCACAGACCCTCCCGCAGTAAATAGGCTCCCACTCTGAGTGAGGGCAGCTGGAAATTTGATCTAGGACCCAATTTACTGTTAAAGCCCATTGTTTTTGTGGACAAAGAACAATGACCCCGGCTGTTTTCTTTCTTCTAAGCACTCTAGATTTTATACTATTAGAATGCCCCTCGTTTTCTATTCATTTACTTTCTTTGAATAGCAAACACTCGTAGTAATTAGGGACAAAGATAAACACCCCACTGTTTTGTTTTGGGTGGTGTGTGTGTGTGTGTGTGTGTGTGTGTGTGTGTGTGTGTGTGGAGGGGTACTGGGGATTGAATCCAAGCCTTGTTGATGTTAAACACGGACCTCAGCTTCCAAGCTATGCTCCCAGCTATACTCTGAACAGTTTTTCCTACTTTGTGACTAAAGTTTAAATTTACTTTTAAAAAATTTGTTCTTAAAAAAAAAAATTTGTTCTTCTCGAATTATACCCAAACATTTATTTTATTTTTCTATTTGTTTTGTTATTATTCTTAGAAGTAGTAGCGGAAGTGTGTGTGCAAGCGTGGGCACACTTGTGCCATGGCTTGTAGGTGGCAACGAATGGAGAACTTTTAGGGTGTGCTCTCTTTCTACCTTGTTTCTGACACAAGGTCTCTGTGGTGGTTTGACTGAGGTGGCCCCCACAGTCTGGGCATCTGAATACTGGCCCCCAGGTGGTGGCTGTCTGGGGAGACTTAGCAGGCGTGGCCTTGCTGGAGGAACTGTGTTACAGGAGACCTTTAGGAGGCATGGCCTTGCTGGGGGAACTATCATGGAGGGCAGGCTTAGAGCTTCAAAGCCCACTATTTCCAGTTCGCTCACTCTGCTTCCTGTTTGTGGTTGGAGATGTGACCTGCTGCCCTCAGTCCCCGGTGCTCGCTTGCCACACTTCCCCGTGTGGTAGTGACAGTGAACACCTATCTCTCTGAAGCAATGCGCCCCAAATAAAACCTTCCTTCCATGCCTTGCCTTGTCCTGGTGTTTTAGCACAGCAATATTAAAGTGACAGAAGTTACCGGGGAATGGGCTGTTGCTGTAAAGGAAATGACTGTGTCTTTTCTTTCCAGAGACTGTGGAAGACTTTCAAACTCTGGACGGGAAAATTGGTTGACTGTTGTAAATAGAGCTTAATGGTCTGTCCTGGTAGGAACTGGAGAGACAGCAGAGCTGGGAGCCCTGCAGACTGTGGAGGAGGCCCAGCTCAAGAGCTTTTAAAGCAAGAGACTATTAGCACCTAGGGTGATAGGTTGGAACCTCCAGGTCACTCCTGTGTAGTCCCGGAAGCCCCATTCCCATCTCTGTCTCTCCAAACCCTGCCCACTCAGAGAATCTCTCAACAAAGGGAAGGCACCAAAAAGCCTCATCCAGCATTCCTGGTGGCTATGGTAGCTTCCTCCCCTGAAACTGCCAGCCACCCAAGTCCCCACCTAAAGCAGTGAGCTTTTTACTATACTTGGGCAGAACCCACAACCTATATAATCTCCCTGCTTTAGTTGGGGGCTTGACTTTTCTGGCCTCAATCTCTGGGACTGGAGAACCCACCCAGGAGTTGCTTTGATCAAATAAATCTGTTGTTATACTTTCTTTTGCTGGGGGAGAAGGGGTTCTGAGACAGGGTTTTTCTGTGTAACGGCCCTGGCTGTCCTGGAACTCACTCTGTAGTTTGTTGGCTTCAAACTCACAGAGCCCTGCCTCTGCCTCCCGTGTGCTGGGAGTAAAGGCATGTGCCGCCGCCACCCAGTATTGTTATATATTTTTTTTTTCAATTTGACTTGATCCAGTTTACTGTACTGCCAGAGAAACCCATTATTGGGGGGGGGGTGGCGGTGGCACAGAAAACCTTTTAAGGGAACTAGTTAGAGGCCTTTCTTATGTTAGCTTGGCAAAGAATGTACTGCTTCCTGCCTGTGTCCCAAGAACTTGCCTGCGACTAGATTAAAAAAGTATTTAATTTCTTTGGCAGAAGAGATTTCAAAGCAGCCTAATACTGACTCTTCTGTGTTGTTATTAGTAATCACTCTGTGAAGGTCTTCAATGAAAAGGAGCCAATGGTGCAGAAAGAAATACAAACTGTGTAGTTTGAAGAGAAAAAGTACCAGGATATTTAATGCTGCAGCCAAGGCTTGTGCTGAAAGAGAAGCAGATCAGGGATTAGCCAGGTTATTAACGGAATAAAACGGTGGTTCTCAACCTTCCAAATGCTGCAACCTTTTAACACAATTCCTCATGGGGTGGCGACCCGTGGTGACCCCAACCATAAAATTACTTTCCTTGCTACTTCATAACTATAATTTTGCTACTGTTATGAGTCGTAATGTAAATATTTTTGGAAATAGAGATTTGCCAAAGGAGTCTCGCCCCACAGGTTGAGAATGCTGGACTAAAGGGAAGGGTGTCCTCAGGGCGGTCAAGCTTTCAATGTGTGAAAAGATCTGAGATACTGTCTGCCCCTAGAAAACAACAACGGACTTCTGCAGATGTCAATCTAAGGGCCAAGGATCTGGCCCAAGCTGGCAGCTGAAACTGGCAATGCGGTCCCTGTGGTTCTGGCTTTCGAGTCCCGAAGGACACACAAGTAAAGGGGTTGTAGGATCTTACAGCGGTTGTAGGATCTTCCCTCGGTGGTTTCCGAGACTCCCTGAGGCCAGGCAATGTGTGGCAGGTAATTCTCCGCATGGCGCCTTCAGAGAAACCATTGTGTTTGAAGCTCTGGAAGTGAAGCCTGGTTTGCAGTCTCCAGGGAGACCCCAAGATGTTGGAGTTGCCAGAGCTGTTGGATGTCTGCCAACAAGAGCTGCACCCTCTCCTCTGTCTTCGCTACTGTCCTGTTACTGTAAGGGTGTCCCATGACCAAGACAGCCTGTAAGAGAAAGCTGCCAGGGATCGGCTTAGAGAAGACACGATCTGCAGGTGAATCAGGATGGCTGCCAGCAGCGTTTAATTGGAGAAAGAATACACTTTTTATACTCTACAGTTGCATTTAGGATTAAATGGGAGAAAAGGAGGCACGTGAACTTGATCAAGAGCAGTGGTATCTAGCATTGACCTGGACAAAAGGTACCAACCACCTGTTAAATGGCAGAACCACTGGTTCTTGTTAGAGATAAGAAGAATGACTACTTTATGAAGCAGGAACTTTCCTTATGTCCCTAGGGAATGGAGACCCTTATCCGAATGCCTGGCCTTGGAGAAGGTCTTCTTCTGAGGACCAGACGCTGTGCTACAGTTTCTTAGCCTTACTCTATGTGCCTGTTCCCCTCATACTGTTCCCATAGGAAGGGCCTGTCGTCTGACTCTTTCCCCATTATACGGCACCATTCTGATTTCGCTGTATTAACTGAACTCCTGCCCTTAATGGCCTCAGGACCTGGATCTGAACTGTAGGAGTTTCATTCTTGGGATCAGATGTCTAATAAATCTCTAACTTTCCTGTTCTTGGTGTAATAAGGAGGGCACAATGGAATTTCTGATTCTGTGGTGGCGGGGATTGTTTTTTTCCAAAGAATTATTTTGTCTAGGGAGGCTGCCGTTGTACACATTTTTATCCTTTACCAAAGCCCGCACAAGATTTCCCAAAGGGAAGGGCATCGATAGTGAGAATCGCCAAACACAGAAGTAAAAAGGTGCTGGAGAAGTGTGCTCTGCCATGCCCAGATGCTGGGGCTTTGTCAAGCAGCAATGGTCGCCATGTGGCCTAGGCCAGAAAGCATTTAACTGGGGGCTTGCTTATGGTTTGAGAGGATGAATCCAGGATCTTCATGGGGGGGGGGAGTGGCGGCAGGCACCCAGGCACGGTGCTGGAGAACCTGGGAGTTTACACTGCCCTACCAGCTGCAAGGAGAGAGGAGAGGGCAGGAAAGAGAGGAGGGGAGAGGAGGGAAAGGAGACTGGCTTGTGAAAAGTCAAAGCCCATCCCCAGTGACAGACCTCCTCTAACGAAGTCACACCTACTCAACAAGGTCATGCCTTTGAATTCTTCCCACTAAGTTTGACCACAGCGGTCAAACTTAGGAGCCTATAGGGGCCCTTTTCATTCAGACGCCACACTCAATCTCTGTGAGTTCGAGACCAGCCTGGTCTACAGAGCTAGTTCCAGGACAGGCTCCAAAGCCACAGAGAAATCCTGTCTCGAAAAACCAAAAAAAAAAAAAAGTATGTTACCGACAGCAAAGCTGGAAAAGGTTAGAGCTTAGGAGCCATTTAAGTCTTTTATGTCTTTTGACACAAAACATGGAGTTGCAGAGTTTGCCCTGCAGGGCTTTGACCTTGCTTTGGTCCACCATTTTCTCTCTACGCTGTAATTCTTTCCTTTTGGAATGGCGAGTCTTTTCCATGCCAATATATGTGGGAAATTTGCTTTTTTTTTTTCCTTTTACAGGGGGCTCCAATTAGAGATGTCCTTGAGCTTCTGACAAGACTTGGACCTTTAAACAGTGTGGAAACTGATAGTCTATGGGGACATTTGAGATTGGCTGCAAGCCGCAACACTATACAGTAATTGCTCAGTCGTCTTTTCATGAGCGACTTATCAGAACCAGGGGATCTGGTAAAGGCTAAACCAAAGAGCAGGGCTTTTTGGTGTTATTGCTTTGATTTTTCGCAGTAGCTAACTCCCTTTCTGTTACATATTTGGGGATTAATTCCCACAGCTCAGAACTGTTTCGTGAGAACGGTTTCCCACTGCCAGGCCTTGATCCTCTCTCCTAGGTAAGCGTAGCGATCTGCCTTCCTGCAATATCTTTATCAGCAGGCATTTGGTCAGAGTTTAGGGCCCAGGCAAAGACCATCCCATTTAAGGTCTCCAAGATCTTCACAGATCTCCAAGGAGGTAGAGTTACTACCTGCCCAAGCTGCTGCTCTGGTTTTACCCCACAACACCCTGATTAGAATGACCGATAACAGCCTATTGATTAGAATGACCGAAAACAGCCTAGCCCGGAGCTGATAATTTAGAGGCCCGGGGCTCTTCCTTTAGAGCATTAAGTCTAACTCCAGACCTAGGTCCTTAGAAATTACAGTGTCCAGTGTATGTGCTGTATGATCAAGAGCCATCAGCTTCCCCTAGGTTGCTTAGTTACTCACAGCCTCTATGCATACTGGGGGGGAAAAGCAGCGTGCTGATTTAAACAATCTGTGCCCTATTCATAATTTTACTGAAAATAAACTCCTTAGCTCTTTACTACCACCTAGACATGTAGCAGAGCGCACCAACCTTCCCCTCTAGAACTTCCTGATGGTTTAATTCCCTGACTTAACTTTCTCCATTAAAAAGCTCACTGGATGTGTACTAGCCACTCACACGGATCTCTCTCTCTCTCTCTTTCTCTCTCTCTCTCTCTCTCTCTCTCTCTCTCTCTCTCTCTCTCTCTCTCTCTCTCTCTCTCTCTCTCTCTCTCTCTCTCTCTCTCTCTCTCTCTCTGTGTGTGTGTGTGTGTGTGTGTGTGTGTGTGTGTGTGTGTGTGAAAACTCTTATCTGATTTTCTATGGGGTAAAAGAATTCCAGCCTGCAGCCTGCTAGGGCTGGGGGATTGCTGGTTTTAGGGTGTGTATGACTGGGAACACTGGTGATGGGCAGAACTAAAGACAAGGAGGGAGGATGCAGACTAAGGAACAATGTAGAGCTAAGAACAGTGGAGAACGAGGAGAGCGAGTAATGGGCGGGACAGTGAGAGAAGATGGATTGAAGGGAGGAGAATAAAGACTCCTGGGCAGACAATTCCTGCTGTGAGTATATTTCTTACCCCTCAGATTCTTACCCTCAGATATCTAGCCCCCTTTTAACTATCCGTGGTGCAATTAAACTCTCTTTAATTGAGTCCTGAAAGGGAGTCCTAAAGGTGAAAACCTTAAAGGCTTCCTAAAGAAGTTGAACTAAATACATTTCTTACATTATGATATGGCTACCACACTCTGATGGTCAGGGAGGGGCACGTGGTGGTTTGAATGATAAATGTCCCCCACAGTTTCCGATACTTGAAGAGTCCTCAGTTGGTGGCCCTGCTTCCAAGTCACTCTCCTGTCATGGCCTCCCACTTAGTGCAAGAGTGCAGACACGCACTTGTGTACACGCACTTGTGTGTCTGGTTTCTTCCGTGGGTCCCAAGGGTCAAACTTGTCAGGTTTGTCCTATAAGAACCTTGGCCTGCTAAACCATCTCAGCAGCCCCTGCTTTTTTTTTTTTTTTTTTTTTTTTTTTTGTGAGATAAGTCCGACGCTGTAGCCCAGAATGGCCTGGAACTCACCATGGAATCCTGGCTGTCCTCAGCTGCACAATTTCTGCCTCGGTATCCCAACTGCTGGGAGCATATGAACTATGTCTTCACGTATCGTTCAGCAAAGCCTCCCTCCCCCAAATAAGTAGTGATTTTTCCTAAAGAGGAGGAGTCAATCAAATGATCAATCACTGGTCAACAGCATCTGATTTTAATATGGATAAGCAAAGAAATAAAAGTTCTTAGCCAGGCAGTGGTGGTACACACCTTTAATCCCAGCACTCGGGAAGCAGAGACAGGTGCATCTCTGTGAGTTCGAGGCCAGCCTGGTCTACAAAGTGAGTTTCAGGACTGTCTCCAAAGCTACAGAGAAACCCTGTCTTAAGAAAAAAGAAAGGAAGGAAGGAAGGAAGGAAGGAAGGAAGGAAGGAAGGAAGGAAGGAAGGAAGGAAGAAAGATAAGTCCTTTACATGTTAGTGTTTTAGTTAGGGTTTCTATTGCTGTGAAGAGACACCATGACCATGGCAACTCTAAGCTCTAAGAAAACATTTACTTTACTTAGGGTGGTTTGCTGACAGTTTCCGAGGTTCAGTCCATTATCATCATGATGGGGAGCATGGTGCATGCAGGCAGATGTGGTGCTGGCTACATCTTGACTAGAAGGCAGCTGGAACTCGATTGACTGTTACACTGAGTGAAACTTGAGCAAAAGAGACCTCAATGCCCGCTCCCACAGTAACACTTCTTCCAATGAAGCCACACCTCCTAATAGTGCCACTCCCTTTGCGAGCTATTTCCTTTCAAACCACTACAGTTACTAGTATGCATTTAAAATATTGCTAAATTTTTTTTGAAATATGAAATAAATACATCATGATTAAGGAAGGATAGAGTCCAAGGGGTCCCTCCTGGTGAAGTCTGGTGACAAGACAACTTTCTGCTGCCTGAGACAGTCTGTCATTGCCAGTAACTCTGTTAGCCATTAGAGAGCGGGCACAGGACTCTCTGTACTGAGTGTTCTGCACAACAGAAAAGAAAATCAAATATGGTGACTGGAGGAAGAAACGGAGGTTGATACAATCATATTCCATTGTATGTATGTGTGTGTATAAATATGTGTGTGTGTGTGTATATATAAAATTCTCAAGGGAAAAAATGATTAAAAAGTGAAGTTCTTACCCTAAAGAAAACACCTTGTTCACAAAAGTCAGTCAATAATGTTACAACATCAGACAAGATAGTATCAAAGGCCCACAGAAAGGCACAGACCCAACCTGGCAGAAACTCTAGAAGGACTGAGTTGCCTGTGTGGTTGACAGATCTCACTGATCTTGCTCTGACAGTCACTGTAATTTCTCATTTACCTGCTGGAGCTTGACACTCCATGGCCAAAGTGACCCGAGGAGTCGATACAGCTGAAATGCTTGCTTTAAACTTGGCTTGCTCTGTGGATTAGTTGTCTTTGGGTGGGAACAGTGTTTCACTTTATAGCTCAGGCCTGCCTGAAGTTTACCATGTAGTCCAGGCTGGACCAATGCAGGAGCCTCCATCCTCAGCCTCCCAAGTGCTGGGTCACAGGCCACATCAGACATTTTTCAGAACATGAACCCGATCCTCTCTGTTCGACCATATATGGTCTTGAGCAGGCTGCACAGCCCTCCTGTTTCTGTTTTCTCCTTTGTGAAATGAGTAAAGAATGAGTTATGTGACAAGCTCACTCGAGACTTAACAGAAATCACTTTAGCCTCATGTCTGCCACCTCAGGTAGTGTCTTGTTCACACACACACACACACACACACACACACACACACACGCATGCACACACTTGTTGTTTTGAGTCAGTTTCTCTTTTCTTTTTCTTTTCTTCTTTCTTTCTTTTTTGATTTTGCTTTTCAAGACAGGGTTTCTCTGTAGCTTTGGAGCCTGTTCTGGAACTAGCTCTTGTAGACCAGACTGGCCACAAACTCACAGACATCTACCTATCTCTGGGATTAAAGGCATGCACCACCACTGCCCAATCGAGTCAGAATTTCATATAGGCCAGGTTGGCCTTAAACTCAATCCTGACCTCTAATACCCATTTGGAAAGTGCTGGAATTACAGGTGTGTACCTCTAGACCTATTTTATACATTGCTGGTGATCAAACTCAGGACCATCTATATCCCAGGTAAACATTCTACCAACTGAGATACACCGTCAGCCCCTCAGGGTTTTGTTTTGTTTGTGTGACTAGCAGAGGACAACTTGGAGTTGATTCTCTCCTACCATTTATGTCCCTGAGATTGAACATAGGTGCAGCCTTGGCAGCAGAGGCCTGGACCAGCCCAGCTTTTTCAATGGCCTTGATACCATTTATTAACAATCATGCAGGCAGCAGAATTAGTTCACCTGAGTTAAGCTACTTATTAAAGAATATAGAGCAAGCCACAGTTCAAGCAGAGAAGTTGACTTCAGAGCTCCCATTTTCTAAGCCACCAGTCTAAATGTCAGGCTTTCTTCCAGGCAACTGGAAGATAAGAGAACTACAAACCTATCTGTGTATTGTACTGCCCAGCAAACAATCTACCGCTATCAGGCAATGCCTGGCAACTGAATGCAAGTGAAATTAATTTTCCAAGGGTTTCCTAACTTCCAAAGAGCACGGGGAGACATAACATCAGACTTATGGGTCATGTAAATGCATTTAATTTGTAAAACTCGATTATCACTTTGGCCTCTGACGTAGGTTTCTAAATCAGTCCTCTTAAATTAACAGTGAGTAATCTGTTGTTCCTTGAAGTAACAAGAGACGTCAGAGTGTTGCTTATGACTTTGCTTATCACAGAAACCATCCAGGTCACTCAGGAAAGTTAAAGTGCTGACCTACATCCAGCGACACACACAGCACTGAAAGAAAACAAGACAGCTTTAATTTCCCACACTTGGCACTGAAACCAGGCTCTGGGCTCTGTTTGCCATGCAGGCTGTCTATAGGTAGATGTGGAGCTGGCGGATGGCTGGTGCTGGGCTGCAGAAACTTCCTACACTGGCATTCCATACAGCCCTATTGATCTGGCCGTACATTCTGTATACACAAATACACAATGAAAGTATTCCTTATCCAAGGTGAAAACCAATCCAAGAAAAGGAATTACATTTATAAAATAAAGGAATACTGTTGGTGTATGCCTTTAATCCCAGCTCTTGGAAGGCAGAGGCAGTCAGATCTCTAAGTTCCAGGCCAGCCTGGTCTACAGAGTGAGTTCTAGGACAGCCAGTGCTACACAGAGAAACCCTGTCTCAAAACACCAAAAAAAAAAAAAAAAAAAAAGAAAGAGATATTCTTTTTACATATTCATTTCAGAAGGAACAGTATACAGTATATAAGCTGAACTTTATTTATACCTGGCAAAGTAATTTTTAACAATATTTACCATTACATATTTGCTATCAATATTATCAGTATTTGTGGTTTGTGTGTGTGTACATGCATATGTGTATACCACTGTGCTTGTGTGTGTGCACACATGTGTTTATCATAGTGCATGTATGGAGAAGACAACTTGTGGGAGTCAGTTCTGTGACCTGTAACGCATACACATGCATGTGCGTGCGCACACACAATCTCTACAGCTCAGGCTGCCCACACTGGTCTCCAGCTCACTACGTAGCCGAGGATGCCCCGAACTCTGATTCTCCTGCTGCTATCCCCCAGGGACTGATTACACAAGCAATGTTATACCTGTCAGGGATTTTCTGGCTTTGTTTGTTTTTTGGTTGGATGGCTGCTCGCAGGGCTGAGGCTTTGACGTGGGGCTTGTCCAGACTAAACAATGTTTACCTCTCAGTTGCAGATCCTGCCCTCATGTGTCAGATGTAAACATTTTACTCAAAATGTGTACATTCTTCATTTCTATAGAATAGGGAATACTCTAGTATTTCTTTAGAAATAAAAATCTGCATTAAGACCCCTCCCCCCCCAGTCAACAGGGTCTTGCTATATAGTCCAGGCTGGCCTTAACTTCTGAGACTGCCCTGTTTTATGTTGCTATAGCAAAAAATATCAAAGACTTGATAATTCATAATGAATAGAAATGTATTGACTCATAGTTCTAGAGGTTGGGAAGCCTGAGATGGAGGGGCTGGGATCTAATAACGACACTCTTGCCATGAGATCTCCTAATAGAATAAGGAGGTCTGGAGAGTAAGAGGAAGGGGGTGGGGACCTGAACTTGCTCATTTAGAAGGAACCAGTTCCCTCCACAATGGAGTTCATCCAGTCACTTGGCGGCACGATCTAATCACCTCTCATTAGGCCCCGCCTCCTACTACTGCTTCATTGGGGCTTAAGTATTCAAACCACAGCTCTCATTAACTGATTTTCCCCCTCTCTCAATTACTATTGGTCACGTTTACTTATGTGACTACATGAGACTTCTATTAGAGGCCAGTGATTTTAGGCTTACCTATTACCTATTTCGGAGTGACTTACCATTGTCTATAAATTCATTTTTACTCCTTTCTATTGGCACAAAAGCAAGTAGGTTTGAATCAATGGATCAGAATGATCTAAGTGTGGAGGTAATTATGATTTTAACCTTAGGGCTTTCCATTTAATAATATTTTCTCTGGCACTACCTCTGGATTTCTGTATGAGTAACCTGACTTGGCAAAATAACCCAAATCCCAGACCTCAGACATAATTAAGAATGCTGTTCTCATTAGATAGCTATCAGTCCGTTAGTTCTCTACTATGTTGTCTATTCCAATGTTGAACAATTTTCAAGTTTCTATTGTGTTCATTAAAAGGTAACATTATTCTTTCAATTGGAATATACATGTACTCATTACATGGCTGCATGGTTTCATTTAATGTTGCTGAATCCTTCCTGGTGTAAATGTTGGGTTAGGCCCTAGTTCAGTACCCTACACAGGAGAGGTCAACTTTCCCGACTTCAGCTGTTCATCCCTTGAACCTCCGCAACCTCCTGCCCTCCCACTTCACTGAAATTGTGCAGTGGAAAGCCTCGAGTAACTTCTCAGACCCTTTCTCCACTAACGACTGTACTTGGTTCTCACATGCTCTCCCTGTCAAGACTCAAGTCTTTTTTCTTCCCACTTTTGTAGTATTTTTTAAAATGGGGATAACTTTTTTTTTTTTTTTTTTGGTTTTTCGAGACAGGGTTTCTCTGTGGCTTTGGAGCCTGTCCTGGAACTAGCTCTGTAGACCAGGCTGGTCTCGAACTCACAGAGATCTGCTTGCCTCTGCCTCCTGAGTGCTGGGATTAAAGGTGTGCGCCACCATCCGGCTGGGGATAACTTTTTAAAAACACTTTTGTGCTCACTTTATGATTTATTTTTATTTCATGAGCACTGGTGTTTGCCTGCATGTATGTCTGTGTGAGGTGTTGGATTCCCCTGGAACTGGAGTTACAGACAGTTCTGAGCTGCCATGTGGGTGCTGGGAATTGAACCTGGGTCCTCTGGAAGAGCAGTTAGTGCTCTTAACCGATAAGTCATCTCTCCAGCCTCAAAATTGTCTTTCCCAATGCCTATGTGATAAAAATCCAAACAACATGAGGTTGGAGCTTATCAATATTATTTCGTTTGCTAACACTAAGCCCCTTTTCACCGTTTCAGGGATATGACAACTCCTTCCATACGGGAGCGCACACCCTGCTCCTAAGTGGCTTGAGTTTTCACAATTCTAATTCTGTTCCTTGGCCAGTCCTCTTGGCCTTCTCTGCCACGGCCGTTCCTGCTAGTGTTTCTCTAGATGGTATGTTTATCTTCCATCTCCTAAGCACTGAAACACTTCAGTTGTGTCTATACTGACCCCCAAACTCTCAAGTGAAAGGCTCTGTCTCCCCATTTCCAGGACACTACCTGAATCAGGGGTTCTTTTCTTTGCAGGAGGATTGCCCATCATCCAGGCTGGACTAGAGCTGATTTTAAATTTGTGGCAACCTTTGTTTTTTTACCCTCCTGGTGCTAGGATTACAGGCATGTGCCCCCACACCTGGTCTGCCAAGCTGTCTATCATTTGCAATCCACTGAGTAATCTTTAGAAACATGTCTTTCCCTGGATATGGTGGTATGCTCCTATAATCCCATCAGTGGGGAAATGGAGGCTGAGGACCTTGACACTGTGAGTATGTTAGTCTACATTGCCCCTATTTAAAATGCTTCTAGAATGAAGGCCGGATTCTGATCCCTTCTTCATCTCACCTTAATGGTACTTTTCATTCTCCTCTGTAGCCATGCCTCTAAAGTGGAGGCAGAAAAGCTGCTCATAGTTCTTCAACCTACCGTTTCTGTACCTCGTCTCACCCTTTCCTCTGCCAGAACACTGGCTCTCAGGATCCTGCTTCCCTGGAACATAAGCCCCAGGATTCACTCGGAACCGTTTCCTAGGAAACTCCTTCAGTTAGCTGTGTTATTTCCTCCTTCCTTAGGTCCTTGCAACACTTGCCTTGGGATCTGCCAACAATTTGGTTGTTTTATACATGTTCTACTTCTGCTCGATTGTAAGAAAGTATCAAATGGTGTGTTCAGGGGGAGGAGCCTCCTTGGGAAGTTGCTGTGTTCTAAAGGATCAGAAGTTACCAAAAGTGCAGGAGGCTGAGCATGGTGGTTCATCACCTCGAATCTCAGTACTCTAGAGGTTAAGTCAGAATTGACATGAATTCAAGGCCAGCATGGGCTACATATTAGCATCCAGTCTCAAAAAAGGAAAAGGGGAGGGGAGGGGTAGGAGGAGGAAAGAGAAAGCTATGTCAAGAAAAATAGGGAAAAACAAACTCAGGAATTGAGCCCACAGCTCCCAACTCCCACCTAAAATGCTCTCCACCTCTGAAACGCTCTGGCTTTACCAGATCTGCCTCTTCCTTTCCATTCTGATGATTTGCTAATCACTGTGCCCCTTACACGATAAACGGAGTGAAAGAAGGGCTCTAACAGATCTTAACCTTGGAGTGGCATCACAGACATGGCACAGGCCCGGAATCTCAGCCCTAGAGTCGAGGAAAGAGACTGGTTAAACTGGAGGTCAGCTTCAGCTACATGCTACAACCCTGCCTGCCCATCCGCTCCCATTCATTTGTGCTGAGTCTGGAGTTGCAAGCTTTAGAAGCTTTAGCAGGGGAGGACTGACTGACAGCTAGGGCTAAAATGGCCTTTGTTTTGCCTTTTTGAGACAGGGTCTCACTATGTAGTTCAGGCTGTCCTGGAACTTGCTCTTTAGACCAGGCTGGACTTGAACACAGAGACCCACCATCTTCTGCTTTCCAAGGGCAGGGATTCACTCCACACTTCCAACTAGGAAATGGCTTGTATTTTGTTCTCTCCCTCCCGCACGGGGACTGAACCCAGGGCCTTGTGCTTTCCTACCACTGAGCTAACCCTTAACCCTAAGAAATGGCTTTCAAACGTGCGCACGAGAAAAAAAAAAAAAACCAACAGAAATTAAAAAAAATCAACTTAAAAGCCACATAGGGCATCAAGATTTGGTAATAAGATTTATTATTTATTAAAGAATAGAAAAGCCAGGTGTGGCACATGCCTTTAGTCCCAGTATTTGTGAGGTAGAGGCAGTGGGAAATCGACTTCAAGACAAATCTGGTCTAAGAGCGTTCCAGGACAGCAAGGGCTACAGAGAAACCCTTTCTTGAGAAACAAAAGAATGAAAAAATAAAAATGACTGCAAAAGGGAAATACAGGAGGTTAAAGAGGTGTGCCTTAAAGTCGTGTAACTTCCGCAATGTCTTCAACGCTCGTCCCGCTTTAATAGGGCTGGGTCTGACTGCAACAACCCTTTTGAAAATAAAGACAAAGAACAGCTACACTTTAAAAAAAATTCTACTGCACCACATTGCAACACGAGAACCCCTGAGGAACACTGTGGCGCGACCAAAGCCTCTGTAACTACACCGGGCTGGTCCTTGCTGGCCACGGGAAACTCGCTTCCATAAAGGAGCTCCGCATCCCGCGGAGAGGCGGGAACCTCTCCCCCGGAATACAGTCCCCAGGTGCCGTCCCCGGTTCCCACACAACCTAGGGAGCCGCACGGCACGGAGAAAGCGCAGTGATGGCGCTCACCGGCCTCCCTCCCCTGAAAGGCAGGTGTCGCCCAGCCGAGGCCCCCGTAGGCTCCCCAAGGCAGCGGCCAGCGCGGACTAGCCGCGGGGCTCACAAAGCGGATCTCTCGCCCGCCCGCCCGCCCGCCAGCCCGCCCGCCAGCCCGCTCGCTCGCTTCGCTCGCGTGGAGCGCAGGCGCCGCTAGGGCGGGGGCGCGCTCGGCCGTCGGGCGGGCTGCTAGCCCTCGGCCCCGCCCACGCGTCTCCGAGCACGCTCGGGGGAAGGGGGGGGCGGAGGGCCGCGCGAGGGCGGGAAGCGACCGGCTGGCCAGCACCTGCCAGGCCCCGGCGGTCCCCGCCCTACGGTCCCGTAAACTGCGCCAGGCGAGCCTTCCTCTTCCGCCCCTCCCACAGTCCCCGGCGGCGGCCGGCCCTGCCCCGCGCGCGCGGCGGCCCGGCCGTCTGTGACGTAGGCAGGCCCCGCCCCTGACTATAAATACTGGCGTCTCCAGCGCCGCCTTCCCACACTCTCTGGCTGAACTCTTGGCTGCGGTGCTTCCGCCTCTCTTTCTCTCCGTCTCTCTTCCCCGGGTTGTCGCCTGCTCCGCTCTCCTCATCCTTCTCGCTCTGCTGCTCTGCGGTGTGACGAGGCTGAATCCTCTCTCCCCGCCCCACGCAGTTCGCGCCTTTCCTCTTTTTTTCTTTCCCCCTCTCGCGCCGCTCCCTTTTCTCCCGTTCGGCTGCCGCCGCCGCTGCTGCTCAGCTGGTGTCGGTGCCGCGCGTTTCCCCCCACGTCGTCCCCGCAGCCTATGGCCCAGGCCGCCTTGGGTATTTCTGCTCAAGGTAACCACATCCCTCTTTAAAAATTCCGCCGAAAAAGAGAAGACGCTTTACCCGACTCTTTGGGCCGTTATCTCACGTGAGTACCGGACCGAGGGAGGGAGGGAGGCCGGGAGGGTCGGGCCACGCCGCCTCCCGGCTGTCCCGTCGTCGTCCCCCCCCCCCCAGTGCCTGCCCCGCAGCCGGCGGCCTCGAACATGGCGGCCGCCGGCGTGTGTGGCGGTGGCCCGGGTAGAGCTCCGGCGGTGGGGCCGGACACCTGGCGATCTGGGCGGCCGCCGGCAGCCGCCGCGGTTGGGCGAGGGGGCGTGTGCGCGTGGGGCCTGCGCTCGGGGAGGGGTCGCCGTCCCCGCCCGGCGGCATGCGGGCCCCCACCCCACTCCCGTGGTGCATTGCTGTTTCCGGGGAGGGGGCCCAGCGGCGAAGCCCCGAGGGGTCAGGGTCCCGCCGCTTCCCCTCCTCCCCGTCCGGGTCTCCGCGCCCGTCGCGGGGGCCGTGACGCCGAGTGGCCCGGCTAGGCGTTGGGCTGCGGCGGCCTGGGCGCCGGGTTATGAATGGAGCGGGGCGGGCCTCGAGCCGGCATCTGGTGACAGCTGGGAGGAGGCTGGATTCTTGCGGGCGGAGGGTGAGGTGGGGGGGTGGTTCGGAGAGCGCGGTCCCCCTCTGCTGGAGGAAAGTTGACCTCACTCGGGGCCCGGCGGCGGGGAAGCCCGGGTGTCAAGTAGCGAGCGGGTAGGCCTTTGGCCCCTTCTGGAAACCTCGGCGCGGCTGCCCCGCCCCTGCGGCTCTCCTGATTGGGTCCGGTGGCTTTCACTTACCCCAGTCACCTCCTGGAGCCTGGAGATTAGTCACCATGGCTTCGTTTTCGGGTCCTCGCCGTGATCGCGGGGCAGAAAGAGGGCGAAGGGTAGGTGGATGCGGCTTATCAAGTACAACGTTCGCTGCCAGCAATTAGTGATGACGAAGACGGGTTTTAACCGTGTCATTTATCTTGAACGCGTGTCCTTCTGCCTAAGAAACGAAGCGGCGGGGGGGGGGGGGGGGGGGGGGGGGGGGGGGGGGGGGGGGGGGGGGGGGGGGGGGGGGGGGACACCGTTTCCTGCCTCGGGGTGTTTGGATCTTGTGGTGGATCTGTTAGGTTGTTCCGTGTTCTGCTGTGTTTTACTGCTCAGTCTGGGTTGGAACTGATTAACTCTTTCCCTTTCCTGAGTGCTCAGCTAAGGATTATGTGGACTGTGAACTAGCCTGGCAGAAATAGGTCTGACACACGAGAACATGCTTGTACTGGCCATGCCAATAAGGCGTGAGGCGTTCACGTTAAGTAGGAAAGAATGTTGAAATAAAATTGTAGATAATAATCAATCTATAATCAAATAATCAATTTATTTCTCTCCCAGGGTTTTAATAGGATTCTTAACAAAGAAATCAGAGTGGCAAGTCCAACTTAGACCCCCAGCTAACATTGGGCAGTGCTTGTCTTACTATCCAACAGTTTTACTGATCTCTGTTGCAGCTTTAGTATTTCCATATATTAAATACAGCTCTGATTTTTTAAAATTGGCAGTAAATTTTTCATATCTTGTTCTGTGTAATTTTTTTGTTCTTTGAGACAGGGTTCACTTTGTAGAGCAGACTGAGCTCGAATTTACCTCTCCCCCCTCAGCCTGGTGCTGGGATTACAGGTTTAAGTAAGTCTGGCTTCTGTTTGAGTTTTAACAAAGAAGTGATAGATACAGAGGGTTGTACCTGCAGATCCAGGAAGTTTTTGAAGCCACCCTTGGCCACATAATAGCAAAATCCTGTGTCCAAAGAGGGGAGAAAGCTCTATAATCTAAACTGTGAAAATATAGAACATTGCTAACACTCCACAAAGCTTTTTCCATATCTGTTTCTGTGGAGGCCTATCTGGTCTTCCATTTTGTTGTTATTTTGTTTTTAAATCAAAGAACTTAAATGGAATCAATTGAAACACATTCTTTTGTGTAAAAGACTTTTAATTAGCATGTTTTTTGTATATTAATCAATAGGTTGTTCCTGAATTGTGTAAATTAAAAATAAACCAATTTTTGGAAAAGTTGCAAAGATAATAGTAACATTTGTAAAGATGCCAAGAGAAAAACAATTTTGAGTAGTGTCAAAAAGGACAAGGTAGGCTGACAACTTTAATCCCAGCACTTGGGAGGCAGAGGAAGGCGGATCTCTTGAGTTTAAGGCCAGCCTGGTCTACTAAGTAAGTTCCAGGACAGCCAGGGTTTTTACACAGAGAAACTCTGAAAACCAAGGCGGGCCTGGATTTGTATCTTAGTTGGTCAAGTGCTTGCCTAGACTCAAAAGCTCTGATGTCCTGTCAGCCTGTACCCAGTGAGTAGGTGCACACCTGTGATCCTGCCTGCCGTCCATTTGTAGTCTCAGCGCTTGGGAAAGGAGGCAGAAGGGTGAGGATTCAGTGTCACCTTTGGGTCCACAAGAGTTCCAGGGCCAGCCTAAGGCGACGTGGCCTCAGCTCATTTCTACCTCCCTAATTTACACAAATCATTATAAATGATAGTCAGGTGTTTTTCTTTCCTCCTCCATTTTGGCTTTCCAAGACAGGGTTTCTCTGCGTTGCCCCAGCTGTCCTAGAACTCAGGGGTAGGTGGAACTCAGCCTGCCTCTGTCTTTTGAATGCTGAGATTAAAGGCATGAGCCACCACTGCCTGGCTAGTCATTTGTTTTCCACTCCTGCCTTTCATCCACATTTCACTCACCATTCTTCATGCCTCTCCTTCCAGATAAGCATGTGCATTATTTACCCTGTGTGTAATGTCCATCTTACCTTGGGTTCCATTCTTGGTGTCTTTTATTTCATTTTATTTTATTTTTTATTTTTGGTTTTTTTAAGACAGGGTTTCTCTGTAGCTTTGGAGCCTGTCCTGGAACTAGCTCTTATAGATCAGGCTGGCCTCAAACTTACAGAGCTCAGTCTGCCTCTGCCTGCCAAGTGCTGGGATTAAATGTGTGCACCACCACAGCACGACCACTTTTGTTATCTATTAAAATGTCTTTGGAGCTTATTCCCCAGCGGTAGCTCTGTTAAGTGAGAGAGTGTAGATGTCGCGAAGGCTAAGGTTTACTGTCCAGTGTCTCTGAGTGTTTGTCTTGGGTTGCCATGAGCCTCAGCATAGCTGTGAGTAAGATGTGAAGACAACGTCTCATCCAGGGTAACTGTTCCATTCCTTAGGGTAGCTAAGAATTTTACCTGATTCTCAGCATGATTTAGTTGTTTTAACATTAGGTGTTTGAAGAATCAGAATGTTTCTGATTTTAGGTGTGTATAGCACCTCTAAATCTTAACACCATCCAGTCGGTTATTGGGGTGACTTTCTAAAGCTAGTGTGCCAAGCTTCACATTCATTTACTTCTGGGGATAATAAAATGGATCTAGAGGGATTAGATGTGAGGAGGAAAACTTGCCCAGAGCTTTTCAAGTTACTTTTTTTTTTTTTTTGAGACAGCCTCAAAAAAAAAAAAAAAAACAGGCTCTTGTTTTTTGATAATGGATGACCTTGAACTCCTGGTTCCTGGTCCCTTTGCCTCCACAGCTGCTGGGATCACAGGTGTATGCCACCTTGTCCTCCTCCATTCATAAAGCTTTTTAGTATTGTAGTGGGGATTTGTAGCAAAGGATAATTTGAACTTAACCTAAAAGGTATTCCAGATAGTTCCAATACTGTGCTAGAACATTACGCATTTAAAGTCATTTAGACAGATCTTGTCTTATGTAACCTAGGATGGCCTTGAACTCAAAGTTGTCATCCTGTTTAGCCTGCTGAGTTTGGGAATCACAATTACACGGTATCATGCACAGCTAGAATGCCACTTTAATAGAACACTACTAAATAAACTTCATCTGTTAAGTCATTTAAATTAACCTGTTTGAAGCGCAACCTAATTTTTAAAACAGAACTTTTCTACTTTTCTTTATTTCTTTAGGGCGAACTTTCTGACCGAGTATACAACTACCCAGAAGGCCTAGGAGAAGTGCTGTATAGAGAGCAGTTCGACTTCAACGCTGAGCCACCTTGGGAACCTAGCTGATGATAGGGGGGTTCCATCTCCTAACTTGTCCATGTAAGTATCTTCACACCTGAGACCTTAATAAAATTGAAATATTGTCAGTATTTTTCAGAATTTGAAATTGTCTCTACTTCTTGGGACTTTACAAACTTAAGTTAGAGATTACTTTCAGGTGTGACTGGTAAGGCTGTGTACATTGTTTACCAATGATAGGATCATTGTAACATTTTCTTGAATAAATAATAATACTACTATATTTAGTGTATTAGGAAATTGTGCTGGGGTCTGGAGTGGTTAGGATGCTCACAGCGGCCTGTAACTCCAGCTTCAGAGGGTCTGTCTTCCCATTTTGGCCTCCTGGCCCCATCATACCTGTGCACGTACTCATACATAGATTCATACCTGTGTACATACTTATACATAGAGGTGCACATGTACATACATATACATCCACACGAGTAAAAAGTTAAAAATATTTTTTGGAATTGTACTAGTCTGGGTTTTACTATAATTTGCAAAGTGAATTTTGACTTTAGGATTTATTATATTCAATCATTTTCTTAGCAAGTATGAGTATTGGCTGAATCCAAAAAGAGTCAGAAGACTTACTTAACTGAATCCAGGGCTTCCTGTACACATGTGCTGCTCTGAGTTAATAGTTGCTGGTATCAAAGACATGTTAGTAAAGCACTCCCTTTAGTGTGTGTGTGTGTGTGTGTGTGTGTGTATGCCAGCACTGGAGCCAGAAGAGTATATGAGACGTGAGGGGACAGCGTGTAGGATTTAGTGTTCTCCTTCTACCAGGTGTGTTCCAGGGCTCAGATTTACCTGGGCCGTCCCCCATGGGAAAGCTTGAGATGGGTAGGAAAGCAGTTTTAGTTCATGTCTTCCTAGTAATGATCATTCTGCCAGTCAAAGTTGTTTTGTTTTTTGAAGAGTTTTTCATTCATAAGATGGTTTCTTCTAAGTTTGTAGAAAACTAATGGTATAGGAGCCTTTTCTAAAAGATGATGCCTGAGAGTCCCCGCATGCCTCATTTGAGATGGCCAAGGTTATTTTTTGGCTACTTAGTTTTGTATGTGTGGATTATTTTAAGACTTGAGCCATTGTATAAAATGTAATTCCTCAGTAAACTGTGGCTTAAATTTGAGAAATTCATTTATCTGTCTTTTTTTTTTTAAGGTGTTTTTTCACTGTGTAGCCCTGAGTGGCCTACAGCTCACTAAATAGACCAAGTTGGATTTGTGCTCACAGAGATCCACCTGCCTCTGCTTCCTGAGTGCTCTGATTGAGGGTGTACCCCAACATACCCAACTGGTTCACACCTGTAGTCTAGTACTGGGGGCTCACTGACCAGTCAGCCAGACAGGACAGGCCTAGTTGATAAGCCCCAGGTTCCATGAGAGGTTCTGTTGGAATAATACTTGACGTTTACCTCTGGTAAATTGTGTACACACAGTGACCCGCACATACAGATAATTAATGCCCTAGATTTTATGGAATTGAAATTTGGTTTTTGAAACTGAGATAGGTTTTACATGGGCAGAAACAGCACTAGAAAGATCTCAGGAGGGGCAGTTTTCAAGCTATTGCCTAGCTCATTACTCCTTGCAGTGTAGTCAATAAAGTATTTCTTTTTTTTTGTTTTGTTTTTTGTTTTTTTGTTTCTCGAGACAGGGTTTCTCTGTGGTTTTGGAGCCTATCCTGGAACTAGCTCTTGTAGACCAGGCTGGTCTCGAACTCACAGAGATCCGCCTGCCTCTACCTCCCGAGTGCTGGGATTAAAGGCATGCGCCACCACCTCCCGGCCAATAAAGTATTTCTTTGAAAAAAGAGAAAAATTTCAGGAAAACTAAGGTCAAAGCAGTGTTTCTTTTTTGACTTTTTGGAGTCAGGATTTCTCTGTAGCTTTGGAGCCTGTCTTGCGACTTCCCCCTGTAGATCAGGTTGGCCTCGAACGCAGAGATTCGCCCGTCTTCCTCCAAAGTGCTGGGATTAAAGGCATGCACCTCCACTGCCCAGTTTAAAGCATTGCTTCTTTATTTTCATTATAAAATAAATTTGGGAAAATAGATTGAATGAAAATGTTCTAGAGTTCTAAGTATAGCTCTAGAACACACCTACAGTCTGAGAATTTGGAAGGTAGAGAGTTGATCAGGAACTTGTGGCTTGTCTGGACTACATAAGACCCTGACTCATTCATAATAATTTTAGACTCATTTGCCTCAACCTCCCAACTGTTAGGATTACAGGCCTGTGTCACCAAACCTTGCTTAGACTAGTTCTTTTGGTTCTAAGTAGGCACATTAGTTTTTCTTTTATTTATGTATTCCTTATATTGGTATGGGTAATAATTGTGAAAATTCAACAACCTGAAGCATCAGTCTGCATTGTTTAGTGGTTTGTTTGCAACTTAATAGCATGCTTGCTACCAAATTGTTTCCAAGCCACATTTTTAATTTCTATTAATTTTAATCTGGTCTGCTTTTGATTTATTATCAAAATGTTTCTCCCAAGGTTATTTTGCTTCATGTTTTTTTGAGACAGGGTTTCTCTAACATCCCTGGCTGTCCTGGAGACCAGGCTGGTCTCCAACTCACAGAAATCCACTTAACCTCTGCCTCCTGAGTACTGAGATTAATGGCGTGTGCCACCACACCTGGTTTAAATTGGTTTATTTTTAAGTATCTTTTGGCACCAAGATACTTGGTGCAGAGTATTTGGAGGCTCAAGGTCTTCCATAACAGTAAGAGCTTATCTCAGCAGTAGAAAATAGATGTCTTTTGAAGTGGGTCTGATTGCCACTTTTACTTTTGATCAGTTGGAATTTTAAAAGATCGTTTATTCATATTTACATTTTGTGGTGGGAGTTGGGGGGGGGTGTACGTGCTGTTACACATTTATAGTCAGTGGACAACTGACCTCAATCTTCTCTCCACCCTGGGAATCACTTAGGTTACCAGGCTTGCCTGGCAAGTACCTGTTCTTGAGAAATCATATTGCCAACCTATTAGAAGATTTAACAGATTGTAGAATAGGATGTGCAGATAGTATGTGTGAAAGTTAGAGGGCACTGTATAGCGTCTGTTCTTTATCCTTTTAAAAATACTTAAATTTGTTTATTGAGGTATGTGTGTATGTGGAGATGTGCCACAGACAGAAGAACCTGTAGGGGCTGATTCTCACCTTCCCCCATGTGGTCCTGAGAATTGAACATAGATGTCAGGCTTGCTGCAAGTGCCACACCATCTGGATAGCCAACTAATTTGGGAGAAAAACTTGACCTAAATTTGTGCTGACTTGACGCAATTTTTATTGTTTATTTAATGTTAATGTTCGTGAATTTTCCTTTAGAAATACAGAGAGTTGCTGTTGCTCTCTTGTAAGCTGATACATAATATCTAACATGTACCACATGACTGCTGAAATTTGACAAGTTAATAAGTTTGGAAAGACATTGTTTCAAGGGTTTCACTAGAATAACAAATATGGTACCTCTCAGAAGTACAGTATCTTTGTGTATGATAATTTGTGTCACTGGACACTGGGATCCTAGGATGAATCTTCTGGGGAGCCACAAAATATCAGGAAACTATTGGGAGAACTTAAAACACTGGTTTCCTGGAAATACCTCATAACATTGCTAAATATGTGACTGTAAGAAATGTTTCTGAGCTGTCTCCTTTGGGATCTTTTGTGCAGGTATTATAGACGCCATGGTTGGGCATCAGGATGGGTTTTCTCTTCTCCCTGACCTTTAGTGTGTTTGGGGTGTGTGTGTTTGGGAAGGAGGGGGTGTACCGCTATTATACCCAAGGCTTGCCTGGAAATTACTGACTCCTGCTTCAAACTCCTCTAAGTATTGAAATTATAGGCTTATATCATCATACCTGGCTTCATGATAAGGTTTTGAGTCAGCCATTATTTTAAGCTTGTTTATTTCATTAAGTATCTGAAAACTAGATATTCTCACACAGTATGTCAGTCTCCCTAGCCCGCAGCCCCCCAAAAGGCTGATTTTTGAACTTCAGATTATAGCCTAAGTGCTGGAATGACAGGCATGCACCTCATAATCTATCAGACTCCTTTCAGGGGGTTGAGCAGTTCTCAGAGGAGGATAGTTGGGATGGAGGAATTAATGATGACTACCAGTGCTTCACCACACTTTTTACTGAGCTGATCTTGTTTTTGGGTTTGGGGTTTTCTCCTGATTACCTCTACCAAAAATTTTTTGAGCGATTAATCAGTGATTAAAAATTATAAAAAAAATAAGGCATTATGTTCGAAGAAAGATTTGAAAATGTTTGAAAAGCTTTGAAAATGTAAAGGCTAGGTAAATTGGCTGTTTTGAGATGACCATTTTCCAGTTAGCCTTATAGTAATAATATTTCAGGGTCATCCATGCTAATGTTTGCAATTTGTTAGCATGCTAATTGAAGCAGGTTTCTTTTGTTTTGTTTTTGAGAGTTTCTATATGTAATCCTGACTAGCCTGGAACTTGCTATATAGACCAAACTGGCCCCAAACTCTTAGAGATCCACCTGTAGGCATGTGCCACTAGATTGAGCCAGAAGCAGAATTTTGGCTTTTTCTCTGGTAATAAATACTGTTACTTTATGGCAGGAGTAGTCTTACGTGTCTATTGAGGACATGCTGTGGAATGGTGTTACTTTTTAGTTTTTGGAACACTCTATTGTCTGCTGTTCTAGAACTCCAGGATAATTACTATGAATGAACTTAACCGACTGCTAACACTGATGTGATTATCACACTCAGACTCAATGCAGCTGTGGTTACTCCCTCAGGTTTTTCTGGCTTGTAAGGGTGTGAGGTTGTATATTCTTGTATATTCTAGTTGGGTTTTTAGTTAAACATTTTTAAGATGGGGCATCGTATGACTATGGTCATGTAGACTGAAACTAGTATTGACTGTATGTTGTAAATTAAATTTTTAGTTCTTGCTGAGCAAGATGTAATGATTATTGCAGAGATCTCACTCAGTTTGTAAAAAGTTATAATAAGGGGGACTGGAGAGATGGCTCAGAGGTTAAGAGCATTGCCTGCTCTTCCAAAGGTCCTGAGTTCAATTCCTGGCAACCATATGGTGGCTCACAACCATTTGTAATGAGATCTGGTGCCCTCTTCTGGCCTGCAGGCAGAATAGTGCATACTAAATAAATAAATAAATAAATAAATAAATAAATAAATAAATAAATAAATAAATAAATGCGTTATAATAAGTATAATTTTGGACTGGTGCACTGAATGGCTTAGTTGACAAGGGTCCTTGCCACTGAGAAGCAAAGCAAACCTGGTAGTGTGAGTTCAATCCCTGGAAGCCATATAAGGTGGAGGAAACAAATTGGCTCTCCAGCGTCCATGATGGCATGTATACACTCAATGATGAGTAGAATTAAAATGGGTGTTTTCCTTTTTTGCTTTTTGTTTGTTTGCCGTTTTGAGACGTCTCTGTATGTAACGTGGATGTCCTGTGTAGATAAGCTGGCCTCAAACTCTCAGAGATCCACCTGCTTCTGCCTCCTGGTACTGGATTAAAGTTGTGTGCCACTATGTCTGGCTCTCTGTATTTTCTTAGCTTGTAGTCTAGTGCAGCATAATTAACATGTTAAATTTGTTGTGAACAAAAGTAGGTTGGTATGCATGTTGGACATGAATGCCATAATAGTCCTGAGATAGTCTTCTGAATGAACAGTTTTGTCCTAATAACTCCTGAAGAGCTCTGAGTTGGACATATCCCTTATGTATATGTTAGTACTAATGGGAAAACAAGTAAAAGATTTGAACTATTTGCCACTCAAAATCTTAATAGTTGTAGTTATGTGCCCCTGACTGATGAACGTCTTGTCTAGTTTACCACCCTCAGGATAGTGTCACTTGTACCATACTATAAAGTAGCATACATTTAAGCAGCAATTCTACATGTATAAGTATAACATGACTCTAAAAATCCATTATTTTATCATTAAGGTATTTTATTATTTGAAGCTTGGGAGATGGCTCAGCAGTTTAGAGCTTTTGCAGAGAACCCAATTTTGGTTTCCAGAAAGCACCTGTGACTAGTTCACAACCACCTGTAACTCCAGCTCTGGGGCATTCCAGTTCTCTCTAGCCTTCCTAGACACCATTGTTCATGTGCACAGACACATATATACATAGCTTAAAATAAATCCAAAAAAGGGGGACGAGGGCAACTGGAGGTATTGCTCCGTGGTTACAGCACTTAGTGCTGTTTTCAGGGAATGTGAATTAGATTCCAGCAACTGTGTGAGATAGCTTTTATATCAGTGTGCGTCTCCAGCTCCAGGGTCCAATGGTTTTCATAGGCATATGCTCATGTGTGCATACAAATACAAACATGGACACACAGTTTTAAAAAAAGATGGATGAAGACCAGATTGACCTTGAAGAGATCCTGCCTTCCCCTGTCCTCCAAGTATTGAGATCAAGGTGTTCACTGCCAGTCCTGGCAAAATACAAATCTTTTAACAGATTTTTTAATGTTTATTGTGAGTTATCTTAGAGTTTGAAGTAAGTTGGTCTCATTTCCTTAGTCCTTCCTTCCCTCATATCTCCTGCTCTTTCTTGTTCTCTTTTAATATAACTCTTTATGGAAATGTTTTCTGTCTAGGCATAGTGAATTGTTTCATCCCTGGAAAATTGTTTTTATTGTCATTATTAGCTTTCCAGTTACTGTGTGTTGAGGGCAAACCCTGTTCTGGATCTCATGAGTACCCCATGCAGGTTGTTTTCGGTCTGTCTATCACAAAAGTACTGTGAACTTTTATCTCCCACGGGAGCTTCTTGGCTACCTTCTTTAGTATGTAGCTTCCCGGTGCTTTTTCTCCTCCTGAAGGTTATAGTGCCAGTCATCCTGTAGAGGCCTCTCCTAGTAGTTTTTAGACGGGATTCTTCCAAAGTTACCTTGTGTGGTAAGTAACAGGCTCTGTTGCAGGTGGAATGCAGGGAGGGGCTTAGACACCCTTGGTATTTTTAAAGTTGAGCCCTCTAGTGCTTAAGTGAAGAAAAATAGAAATGGCTGCAGTTAGGCACTGTACAGCAACTGTAGCTGTTTACATTTCAGAGACATTGTTTCCATTTGAGTGAGTAAAGATCCTGCTGAGAAGTGGTTGGCCTTTTTAGTAAGGTCAAGCTTCCTGATTAGGTGTCTGCAAAACAATACTCTCAACCTTTCAGCTCTCCCTGTTCTACTTCCAGGGAGGTCTTCACTTCAGAAACCCAAGACTCATATTCATCCAGCCTGGTGTCAAGTGGGCTGTTGCTGCCAGAATTATCTTGTGATTATATGAAAGATGTATCAGTTTCTTCTGAAGTGCAATCAACCATAGAAGCCTTTGTAGCAGGTGTGTAACACGGCAAGTGCCCAGCTGCCACAACCTTCACTTTTGAAAGTGAGCGTGAGGACTCGGTCACCTCATGTTGGACTCCAGGGAGCAGTGTGGTTCTCTGAGCCATTGTTTCTTTTGGCAGCTTCTTCGTGGAAAGTGTATTCTCAAAACACCAACACACAGGTGGAAATAAGACATATTACATAGTTTTTTTTTTTTTTAGCAGTGAGCTCAAAGGAAATTATTTACAAAAGTAGTACTGTGATTTCAGCAACACTAAATGAGCTTTTATTCAATCAGACTTTAATAAAGGTTTTAGTTGCTGATAGCTTTCAGCATGGTAGTGACTAGAGAATGTTTCCTAGTAACTGCTCTGGGCTTCTGGGTCCTGCTGTATGTGCCCTCTGCTCACTCAGTTTAACCTTCCTGTCTCAGACCAGCACACCCAGCAAGTTTATTCTTGTGAAAAGAATGGGAAGGTTTAGAAAACAGCTTTTTGGGAAGGATTAACTTGTACTTTCCCACCCGTGGTATGAACTATTCCCACTTCCTATCACCACATGAACGTTTATTTTCTTTCTTTGGTTTTTTTTTTTTTTTTTTTCTCTTTTGCTTGTTTTTGTCTTTGGTTTTCTAGAGTCTCTACAGGCCTCAGGCTGGCCTTGAATTTACAGATCTGCCTGCCTCTGCTGAGTGTTGGGATTAAGGGTGTGGTCTATCATACCTGGCTTTAACATTGTTAATGCCTCTTAAAAAACAAAAACACTTAAAAAAAGATTTGTCTTTTATGAGAGTAGAGTTTAAAAGTATTTCTACTAAAATAAAGAAAATTGCTTAGCAACTAAAGTTGCTTGCTGCAATCAAGCCTCACAGCCTGAATTCATAAATAAGATCGGGTTGCCTCTGTCTCCTGAGTGTCAGGATTAAGGGGGTGTCAGCACGCCTTCCTTCTAGCAGCTTTAGGCAGCCTATGCCCAAGATGTGTGTGAGAGAGAGAGGCTAGTATATGAAGCTGGCTGTTTGACAGCCAAGTAATGTAAACTTCATTGGAAGTTCCTTACCTTACTCTTTCTATTATTTACCTTGGCACTCATCTCTTTCATTGCTTTGGTGTTTGGTTGATGATATCCCTAAAATTGATCTTCTAGCTGGAGTTACGCTGTTTAAAAGAGTCTGTGCTTAGCCTAAATATCTAGTCTCAATGAACAGATTTATTCCAGTCCTAGTATAACATCCTTTAGAGAATGTCTAGGCTGTGGTCTCTCTCTACTGTGAAACGCGCATCTTATACAGGAGATTTGTTTACTGAACGGAGTGTTGTTGTCTTGAAAATGAATGTTATAGTGCCTTCCAACTTTGAATTGAGTGTTAATTGTGTCATGAAATTTCACTAATAGTACAGCTTATTAATGTGAGTAATTGATTTTATTAAAAAAAAAAGCTGATACTGCTAATACTCCTAAGATACTGCTGATACTCCTAAGAGCTATTGAATGAACTGTGTTCAGGTTAATGGGCAAGGTGGTCTCTAAAATGGGGCCCTGGGGTGGGGGTGGAGGAGTAGCAGAAGGAACCAAGTACCCGAGAAAGGCTGTCCAAGTCTGTCTTGTTTTGTCTCAGATTGTTTGTTTGTTTTCCCCTTCCCGAGGGAGGGTTTCTCTGTAGCTTTGGAACCTGTCCTAGAACTAACTCTTGCAGACCAGGCTGGCCTCAAACTCACAGAGATCCTCCTGCCTCTGTCTCCTGAGAGCTGGGATTAAAATGCACTGCTACCACCCAGCTTTTTTTTAATTAACTTTTTATTTTATTTTATACGAATTGGTGTGAAGGTGTCAGATCTCCTGGAGCTGGAGTTACAGACACTTGTGAGTGGGAATGTGGGCCCTCTGGAAGAGCAGATTTTTTTTGTTTTTCGGGGTTTTTTTGTTTGTTTGTTTGTTTGTTCTTTGTTTTTCGAGACAGGGTTTCTCTTGTGTATAGCCCTGCCTGTCCTGGAACTGGCTGTGTAGACCAGGCTGGCCTCAAACTCACAGAGATCCACCTACACCTCTGTCTCCCAAGTGCTGGGGTTAAAGGCACGTGCCGCCACCTAACTGAATTCTCCATATTCTTGATGCTAAATTGCAGGTAGGCAGATCTCTTAAACCCTGTCATTAGTTATTGTAATTAGTGATCCCTTGGACTTTGGTCTTTGTGCTGTTTCTCTGTTGAATTCTTAATTACCGTTTTCAGTGCCAGCAGGAAGCAGGTCATCACCCTTAAATCAACAAAGGTGTCCAGGTATTCTACCTAAGATTGATTCCTTCTCAGTAGAAAGGGCCTGTGTGTATGGAGGTGCATCTGTAGAAGGTAGGCAGGGGGGACAAGAGCAGGGAGAGGTAGCTCAGTGTCCATAATTAGTGTGCCATGTTGGTAACCTAATCATTTCCTGTGGTAACCTAAGGACACAAGTCCCAGCTCTTGTCAGGGTATGCAGCCCCGGAGAATTATTTTCCTGAACCCAGAAAAAGAGTAAAGGTTTATTTTTGTTTGAGTCAGAAGAGGATTTATCCTGAAAGCCCTTCTTAAAATTGAGGCTAACCTAGTCTATATAATATGGCAAGGTTCATATACAGTACCTGACTTGTACCAACTATGGCTGTTTTATGAAAATAAAAAGCAGCATCTAATGTATCTCTGCTAGCTACCGTGTACTCCTTCCTGGCCTCAGACTAGCAGGTTCCCAAGAGCTGAGAATATAGGTGGGTGCCTCCTCACAGCTATGACCTAGAGTTAGTTTTGCATTTTAGACAGTTCAGTTTTAGAGAGCAATTGTACATGCACACACACACACATATGTTGTGTGTTTTATTATTTAGACAAGGGTCTTTTAGGCTGGCTTCACTTAAGTGGTTGAGGAAGAACTTTAGGATCCTGCTACTGTTACCTCTCAAATGCTGGGGCTTGTCACAACTACTGTTTGAGAAGTTACTAAATGACATCACTCAAAACCAGGGGGTTTGGTGCCTCTTAAATAATTTCACCAAGTCACATGCACCTTATAAGTGACCTATATAGCTGTAAGAGTACCATTTAACTTGAGGGTGCAACTTAGATAGTTTCAGGGTGTCCCTTACCTGTAATTGTTCCTTTTGCCTATGTGTGCAAGTTTTTGTGAAAGTGTCTCATTGTTTGTACAGTCTAGGCTAGCCTGAAACTCATGGTAATCATTCTTACCTTGGCCTTCCAAGTGCCCAAGTGCTGGAATTACTAACATGAGCTACCAAGCCCAAGTGTCTAGAATTTTATTAGAATACAAGCATCTGTACTTTGTTTGTTTGAGACAGGGACTCTACATAGCTTTGACTGTACTGGAACTCATGGTGGCTACAAGTATCCACACTTACTTTACAGTGTTAGGTCATATAACATGTTATGGGACTGCCTTTTTAGTAAGTTTTATTGAACTTTAAATGTTTTATCTGCATTTTTGTGGTAATGGGAGATAAGAATTTAAGTAGCCAATGTTACTCTTTTTTTTTGTTTGTTTGTTTGTTTTGTTTTTCGAGACAGGGTTTCTCTGGTTTTTTGGAGCCTGTCCTGGAACTAGCTCTTGTAGACAAGGCTGGTCTCGAACTCATAGAGATCCGCCTGCCTCTGCCTCCCAAGTGCTGGGATTAAAGGCATGCGCCACCACCACCACTGCCACCATCAAGTTACTCTTGAACTCTTGATCTTTACTGTCTCCTCCTCACAGTGCTGGGTTTATATACCTGTATATCTGGCCTTTTTTTTTTGTGTGTGTAGACATGGGTGTGATTGTGTGGATCAGATATCAACACTGGGTATCTTACTCAGTCATTACCTGTTTTTGTCTTTGAGATAAGCTCTCTTTCTAAATGCAGAGCTTACCCCTTAATAGATTGACTGCTGCCCCAGTTTTAGGATTGCTTGCATCTGTTATTGCAGTGGGCATTGCAATGGGTGTTGGAGATGAGGCTTCAGGCTCTGATGCTTACCCAGCAGGCACTGTACTTCGTTTAATTTACCTTTAAAATATTAAAGGTCCAGTGGGCCACAGACTCCTCACAAAATTAAACCCTTGGGGGCTGGAGAGATGGCTCAGTGGTTAAGAGCATTGCCTGCTCTTCCAAAGGTCCTGAGTTCAATTCCCAGCAACCACATGGTGGCTCACAACCATCTGTAATGAGGTCTGGTGCCCTCTTCTGGTCTGCAGGCATACACACAGATAGACCATTGTATACATAACAAATAAATAAATATTTTAAAAAAATTAAGCCCTTGGCAGTTTTAGTAACTCACTCTTAATACACCACGTCTTAATTATGGAAGTAATGCGAAATTCGATCTAACTTCTATTTTGACAGTTTGTTGCATATTCTAAGGACCCGACATAGGCTTCGTGGCCCGTCTCTTGTTTTTCCTGGTTTATGACTTTCGGCTTTGTGGAATACGGCTGAGATGAAAGGATTTATTGACGATGCAAACTACTCCGTTGGCCTGTTGGATGAAGGAACAAACCTTGGAGATGTTATTGATAACTATGTTTATGAACATACCCTGGTAAGTGTGTGATCATGTTTCCAAACTTGAAAACAGATTATTGATTGTGTTTCTCAGACATTGGTCTAATAAAATGACTTGGTCCAGTTAATTTTTGCAGCTTTAGTTTTAGATGTTTTTGCCTGCGTATGTTGATAGAATTTGATCACTTACTGTGGTTTATGATCTACTATCTCAGCACACTGCAACAAACCCTGTTTATCAACACATGAAGTCGTTTGTTTTCATTTGATTGTTTCCATGTATTTATGTGAATAGTGTTGCAAAGTTTTGTTACCTTATTTTGTCCTGGAACTCATCTGCTTCTTCATCCTGAGTGCTGGGATTAAAGGCATATGCCATTGCTACCCAGCAGGATTTCAGCAAACTTGGAGAACACAGAGTTTTAAAATTGCTCTAGTTTTCAGTAAAAGTACCAGCCAGGCGATGGTGGCACATGCCTGTAATCTCAGCACTTCTCTGAGCTCAAGGCTAGCCTGGTCTGTGGAGTGAGTTCCAGGACAGCCAGGACTGTTAACACAGAGAAACCCTGTCTTGAAAAACCAATTTAAAAAAAAAAAAAAAAAACCAGAGGGAGGGAGGAGAGGAGAGGAAGAGAGAAGCTTCACAAATATGACTAAGTCTCCTAGCAAAATTCACTTATTTGTCTTTGTCATGGGGTGCTTGAGGGGAAGTGGCACTTGATGATGCTAGGAACTCCTGAAAACAAAGGCCATTCATTCTCACCCTATTGTTAGGGACTCTTAATCAAATCTGATGACATTAGTTACTTGCTTTTCTCAGGTCAGGTAGAAAGAAACACCACTTCCTTTCTGTTTGACATTAATGTCGTGGAGTAGTTAATGAAGTACCCTTAACTATTTAATTAAATGCAGTGGGTTTTGTTGTTTTTTTTTTTTTTTTCCCCTTTCTCTTTATCCTTAACAGACAGGAAAAAATGCTTTTTTTGTGGGGGATCTTGGGAAGATCGTGAAGAAGCACAGTCAGTGGCAGAATGTGGTGGCTCAGATAAAGCCATTTTACACAGTGAAGTGCAATTCCGCTCCAGCTGTACTTGAGATCTTGGCAGCTCTTGGAACTGGATTTGCTTGTTCCAGCAAAGTAAGTGTTTCTCCTTTCCACCAATAGCATCATTTTAAAGTTGCTAACTCCTAGCTACATTCACCAGTAGATCAAATGTAAGAAGTTTGATGTTGGGTTTTTAAACAACTATTTAAAGGTTTTCTGTTGGAGTGAAGCGACACCATGACCACAGCAGCTTTTAGGAGAACATTTAATTATGGTGGCTTACGTAGAGTTCAGAGGTTTAATCCATGGTGGGTCATGGCAGTGTGCAGGCAGACATGGTGCTTGCTATTTCTTGATCAGAATGCAGTAGGAAGCAGGCTGTCTCACCGGGCGTGGCTTGGGCATATTTGAGACCTCAAAGCTCTCTCTCCTCCACAGTGACACCTCCTAATAGTGCCATTCCTTTTATTTTCAAACCACCATGGACATTAGACAATAGCCTGTTAATTTTTCAGCTATGTTGATGAAAGGGAAGTTTTTTTATTACTTATGTAATATTTTTGTCTCTATGTATGTGTCACATTGTTTGCCTGGTACCGATAGAGGCTAGAAGTGGGTGTTAGATTCTCTAGAAGTAGAGTTCTGGAAGAGTGTAAGCTTCCAAATAGTGAATGCTGGGTCTCACACCTAGGTCCTCTTCAAGAATAGCAGTGTTTTTATAGCTGACTGTGATGTTTGATTCCTTTAATCACAGCATTTTTTGAGACAGATCACTCTCAAGACTGGTCTTAGCAGCATAGTGAGTTTGAGCCAACGTGGGGGGGGGGTGAAACCCTGTTTCAAAACAAAATTTCTTCATTCTTAGGCTGTCTTCTCTTTGTCTTTTTGTACTTTCCTTTTGAAACAGGATCTGTAGTTCAAGCTTGTCTTAAAGCTTCCTATGTCACTGACGATGGCTTTGAATTTCTGTTCCTCTTGCTTTAACCTCCCAGGTTCTAGGGACAGGTATAGGCTGCCACATCCAATTTATATGGTTCTGTGGATTAGACCCAGGGCTTCATACATGTTAATTAACCAAACACTCTATAACACCTGAGCTACATCCCCAGTCCTGTTCTAAGATACTTCTGACGATAGTAAATATTTGTAAACTATGAGATTGTTCTTGTTAAAAGATTTTTGTGGGGCTGGAGATGGCGGTTAATAGTGCTTTTGCAGAGAAACCTGAGTTTGATCCCCAACACCCAGCAGCCCACAATTACCTAGTTCGGGAAATCCAGTGGATCTGGCTTCTGTGGACACTTCTACTCGCCACAAGCACACATACACTAAATCATCGTGTTTTTAGATTTGATTGTGTTTATGTATGGGAGTTTGCAAGTCCCGCAGTGCACCCGTGGGAGTCTGTAGCTTTGGAGGTTTCTCTGTAGCTTTGGAGCCTATCCTGGAACTATCTCTTGTAGACGTGGCTGGCCTCAAACTCACAAGATCGCCTGCCTCTGCCTCCCAAGAGCTGCGATTAAAGGCGTGTGGCACCACGGTCTGGCCCTGTTTGTTTTTTTTAAAAAAAAAACAGGGTAGGGAAGCATTACCAGTATGTGAATTCTGTGACATATTAACCAACTGTCTAGAAGGCATGTAGTTCAGTCCTCAGCATTGGCAGGAGAAATAGGATACGGTACTTAAAAGTAATTTAAAATTTACTGTTAAATAAATGATAGCGTTAAATCTTTTACAGAATGAAATGGCTCTAGTGCAAGAATTGGGTGTGTCTCCGGAAAACATCATTTACACAAGTCCTTGTAAGCAAGTGTCTCAGATAAAGTATGCAGCAAAAGTTGGAATAAATATCATGACATGTGACAATGAAATTGAATTAAAGAAAATTGCAAGGAATCACCCAAATGCCAAGTAAGTGTGTACCTAAGTGCTTGAAAATGTTGTCACTGATTAGTATTAGAGTTCGTCCCCCAGAGAGGGGGGCGTTAATGGCAGAGCCAGTGCTATTTATTGTAACTTCACCTTATTTAGAATCTATGAAAAATGCTAACAGCATTTTATGTTCTGCCTACTTTTGATCCTTTTTTATGGACTTGAGAAACAGTGAAGCATTCTGGGATATGACTTATTAGCTCATGGAAGAAAATTTGGTGTTGTCATCAAATTAAGGCCATAGCTATGTGTGTTCCTGAAAGTTTATATATCGTTTGTCTAACTCAGTGGTTCTCAGACTGTGGGTCATGACCCCTTGGAGCGCGTTGTCAAACAGCCTTTCACAGGGGTGCATTATAATTCATAATAGTACTAAAGTTACAGTAAGGAAGAAGCAATGAAATTAATTTTATAGTTGGGGATTGCTACAACATGAAACTGTATTAAAGGGTCACAGCATTAGGAAGGTTAACCACTGGTCTAACTTGGTGGCTTTAGTGGTGTTCAGGCATTTATTACCTTGAAAACCTCTGGATAAAGGCCTTTGGGAAAAATTATAGAGAAACCCTGTTTTTCTGAAAAGGGTATGCCCTGTGATCTCCAGGAGATGACTTTGGCTTAGTGTATGCATTGTTTGACAGCTGATTCTAACTGTAAGGAAAATAATTAACTTCTATCAAGTCTTGCTTTCTAATCAGGAGTCATTCATCAGAACTCCTTGGGAAGAGTTTTACATAAAGTTTTTATGCATTTGTAGCTTTTTTAGCATCTGATCATTATTTAACTCCTGCTAATATTTAGTCAGTCTAAGTCTTAGTTGTTAGTAGTTAGTGGTTGAAAAGAAATCACTAGATATGAATCAGGGATGGTGTTGGGATATGTATTCAGTGACTAAAATGTTCTAGCTTTTTCATTAGAAACCTAGGCTTTGAGGGATTTAAGGATTAGCTAGCTAGAAAAATCTGGAAACTTTGATAATTTTAAAACAAAACAACAACAACAAAAAAAAAAAACCCTGCTATTTTTATTGAAAGACCCTGATGGCATTGCTGTTCAATTTAGTCTTTTTTGGTGGATTCATGAACTGAATGACTTCATTTGGAAGTAATGTCATCTTTCATTACAGAGCCCAACTGACATTCTTGCCGCTACAACAGAGTTTTAACTTGCTGCATTTTCCAAAATCCCATCCGTGCAAGCGTCATGCTGTAGGCCCTAATTGCTAGTTTTTTCTCTATACAGGATTGTTTTTCATTAGGTTCACTTGATTCATCCACCGCTGGATTTGGGAACACTGGCAACATAATCAACACACTTCCTACAACCTTCAGGCTTCACATGTGCTGATGATGATGTAAACCAACTCTGCCCCAATCATCTTCCCCTTCTCTTAGGGTCTTACTACATATTGCAACAGAGGATGATATTGGAGGTGAAGATAGTAACATGAAGTTTGGCACTACACTGAAGAATTGTAGGCATCTTTTGGAATGTGCCAAGGAACTTGATGTCCAAATAATTGGGGTTAAGTGAGTATTTATGTCTTTGTTTTGTTTCAGTACAGAAAAGAATAAACATGTCTTTTCTTTGATTCTTTTAGACAAGGTCTTCTGTGTAGTCTTGGAGCTAACTATGCAGCTGTGTAGACCCAGCTGTCCTCAGCTCAAAAATCTGCCCGCCTTTGCCCCTTGAGTGCTGAGATTAAAGGCATGCACTACCACTGACCAGCTAAACATGTCTTTTCTATACTGTTTAGTAAGGTTACATCTCCTTCCTCCTGTTGAAGTGACAAGCTAGCACAGGGTAATGAAATCTGTTGGTTTGGGTTTTGCTGTGCCAGATGTTGGACTCAAGCCTTTGCTTTGTCGCTGCACTACATCCCATCTCTACACTGACTTTTACTGATTTTCTTTTTAGTTTTTTTTGAGGCAGCCTTACTATGTAGCTCTGTTTGGACTGCACATGAGATTCTGCTGTAATTTCTCAAGTGTCAGGATCGCTGATATATGTAGCACCAGCTAAATCGCCTTTTAATTTGAATGTGAAGAATTTACTCCTGATTCTAATGCTTGTTAAAATGGCATTCAGCTTATAAGTTGTAGGTTTCATTGTGTTTCTGTTTCTAATGATTTATTTTTCTCTCACTCCCTCATTGGCACTTAAGTAAGTCACACTTTGAAATCAAGTATAGTGGTACCTACAATCCCAGCATTCAGGAATTAGAGAGAGTGAAAGAAGGCTTATAGGTTTAAGGCCAGCCCTGTCTATAAGAGACCTTGTCTTTAAAAACCAAAAACCGGAAAAAATGAGCTTTATCTTTTTATTTTTTTGTATGAGGAAATCAAGACTTAAGTCGGTTGTTCTTTGGGTTTTGCTTTGTTTAGGACAGTCTTTCTAGCTGTGCTGGTCTAGAACTCTGAAGTCAGGTGGCTCAGTATTCAATGAAGGAGGTTTGTAATGTCAGTTGATTGGTGCTTGTTACTTTCTGTATACATAAAGGAAGCCATGCTTTAGATCCATGGCTTCCAAATAACCATACAGAGACTTATTATGATATGAATGCTTGGCTGATAGCTTGGGCTTATTAACTAGCTCTTACATCTTTTTTTTTTTTTTAAAGACTTGTTTATTAATTATGTATACAGGGTTCTTCCTGCATGTATGCCTTCAGACCAGAAGAGGGCACCAGATCTCATTACAGATGGTTGTGAGCCACCATATGGTTACTGGGAATTGAACTCAGGACCTCTGGAAGAGCAGTCGGTGCTCTTAACCTCTGAGCCATCTCTCCAGCCCCCTAGCTCTTACATCTTAAGTTAACCTGTATTTCTTACTTATGCCCTACCACGTGGTGGTACATTTTTCATTATGGCATGTTCCTCTTCTCTCTGTGCCTCCTGGGGATGCCACCCATTATCCCAGTATTCTCAGTCTGGTTTTCCTGCTGAACTTCTTCCTACCTGGCCTTTGGCCACTTAGCTCTTTATTAGCCTAATGAGAGCAACACATCTTTACAGTGCACAAAAGGATTATTTATTCCACAGCAAAATATGATTGTTCTGTGTTAGCATTCTGTTGCTATAATAAAAACTTGGAGAAAACGGGTGTATTTGCCATGCAGGTCCATCAGGGAAAGCCAAGGTAGGAACTTAAGGTAGGAATCTGGATGCAGGAACTGAAGCAGAGACCAGGCTCACTCTCCTTGACTTGCTCAGCCTGCCTTATACTGTCCATAGAAGTGTCATTATTCATAGTGGGCTTACAATTGTACCCAGAGGCAATGTATGCCAGTCTGGTGGAGGCAGTTCCTCACTTGAGTTTCTCCTTTCCTAGGTAACTCTAGTTTGTGTCAGATTAAAGCAAGCAAAAACAACTAGCCAGTGGTCACTGAGTGATGCTTGACTCATTAGAATATGCTTTTGCTTGTAGACAAATAATATAAATAATATTGTCCAAACAGTGTCATAGCATGGAGTACTTAGAGTCTCTGGTATCAGATACTTGATAAAGATGCAATGTGCTCAGCAGTGTCATTACCTAGTGATAACTGAAAGGGATTGCAGGAACTGCTTCAGAGCCACGCTGCTTTAAATGGCTACCTTTTTTCTTTCAGATTCCATGTTTCAAGTGCTTGCAAAGAATATCAAGTATATGTACATGCTCTCTCTGATGCTCGGTGTGTGTTTGACATGGCTGTAAGTTCTCGAATTATTATCTTTAAACCAGCGTGTTATTTCAGAATCATTTTCAATTAGTATGAATTAGTTACTGTTTAAAATTAGTACAGCGTACACATGATTTTTTTTTTTTTTTTCCCCCCAAGACAGGGTTTCTCTGTAGTTTTGGAGCCTGTGCTGGAACTAGCTCTTGTAGACCAGGCTGGCCTCAAACTTACAGAGCTCAGTCTGCCTCTGCCTGCCAAGTGCTGGGAGCACCACCACCACCCAGCTCACATGATTTTTTAAAAATTTTTTAGGTTTTATGTTGCTTGTATGTATATATGTGTACCATGTTCATGCCTGGTGCCCATGGAGGTCAGAACAGGGTGTTGGAGCTCCTGGAACTAGTGTTAAGGATGCTTTAAGCTGTGAACTGAACCCAGGTTCTCTAAAATAATGACAAGTGCTCTTAATTATTGAGCCATTTCTTCAGGATTGCATACTTGAATTTTATTATATTTTTGGTTGAGACAGGGTTTCGCTGGCTGTCCTCTGTAGACCAGGCTGGCCTCGAACTCAGAGATCTGCCTGCCTCTGCTTCTGAAATTAAAAGCGTTGTACTACAACATCTGGCTTCCTGATTTTATTAATGGAAAGATTAAAGGTTCCACACATTAGTACTTCATATTGTTTAAGTGGGCAAAAGATTGAAGAATAAAGCGAGCATAGGCAAGGATGAGGAGACAGAATACGGATAGCGTTTATCTGTTCCCGAGTCTGACAGCAAAAATCTGCTGGTAGCTTGAGTACTCAGGAGACTTGAGGCAAGATGATCAGTGTGTGGCCATAAAGAGAAACAAAACGATAAAGCGCAGGAGCGATTGGTATCCGCTGTAGAGGTCAGAAATATTTACCTACCTAGGAAGAAGAGGGTTTTTGTTATCTTTTTATTTGTTTGCATTATAATTTGGAAACATGAAAGTTTTTTGTCTCTAGGGAGAATTTGGTTTTACAATGAACATGCTAGACATTGGTGGAGGCTTCACAGGAACTGAAATTCAGCTGGAAGAGGTAAACTTTCTGGGGTTGTCTGTACATGATTGGTGGGTACATGGACCAGAATTTTTATAATAGCATTACCTAAAGTCTGTTGTAACCGAGCTACTCTAAATCTGGAATTCTGTGAACCCCATCAAATCTCGAAGTAAACTCCTACTTGTTGGATTTATGATGTACTAGACATCAGATTCAGTCTCACAAGCAAGGCAAGTGTGCCACCACTGCACTACACTGTAGCCCACAGAAAATGTTTGAGTTGTGTTTTATGTGTTAGATGTCACGTGAGCTTCCAGCTTCGTGACTGCAATAGCAAGGTGCATATCACTGCTGCCTTTATTCTGCAGTGTCTGGAAACTGAATTAAAATTTATTCCTCTACGAGCAGTCAGACACAGTATTAGAATTGATGTGGGTTTTTTTTTTTTATTTAATTAATGCTATTGTAATTATTACCAAAAAAAAAAAAGCTGATGTAAAAGCTTGCCTAATTGAAGATACCCGCTAAGTGGCTAGGCTTGCTCTGCAATTGGAATTGCTTAGTTTTCTTAGTTAAGAGCTAGACTTCTGTGATCCAGTATTGAAATTTAAGCCTGTAATTTAAAACCCCATAGGTTAATCATGTTATCAGTCCTCTGCTGGATGTTTACTTCCCGGAAGGATCTGGCATTCAGATAATTTCAGAGCCTGGAAGCTACTATGTGTCTTCTGCGTTTACACTTGCAGTTAATATTATTGCTAAGAAAGTTATTGAAAATGATAAACTTTCCTCTGGAGGTAAGTTACAAAGTTTATATCTGAGCCATGTGATTTTTATCCTAAAAGCCAGTGTTTTGTTGTGATTTCCAGTGCACTCCTCCTGTCTCAGAAGGAGAATCTGCCTTGTATTTTGGTACAGGGCCAAAGTGTTCTTTAAATCTATCTTTAAGTCAAACCAACAAAATTGTCTTGTGTCATTGTAGAATACAGTTTGCATTAATAAGACCATTTTTTTCCACTATGGAATAATCTTTAGTCCATAGAAAAATTGATTTCCCCGCTATTATTTATTTATTTATTGCTTTTAAATATTTATTTGTTATGTATACAGTATTTTGCCGGCATGTATGCCTGCAGGCCAGAAGAGGGCACCAGACCCCATTACAGATGGTTGTGAGCCACCATGTGGTTGCTGGGATTGAACTCAAGACCTTTGGAAGAGCAGGCAATGCTCTTAACCTCTGAGCCATCTCTCCAGGCGCCCCCCCCCCTTTTTTTTTTTTTTTTTTTTTTGTTAGAGTTCAGTTCAGGACTGCTTTGTATGTGCTTTTTCTCTTTTTTATTTCTTTACTGATACTTTTGAAGGGTAGGTCTTTTTGGTTTGGTTTGGTTTGGTTTTTTTGATGCTTCATCTTGGTGTGGGCTACATTCCAGAGTTTTGGAATAGTCTGTGTGTCTCATTAGGAAGCGTATGCTAATGGTTTGTTCTAATATGGTGCTGTTATGTTTGGGCTTGGTAGCACATACATGACTGGCTTTTGTTTAGTGTGGTATTTGTTTGTTTTAAGATTTTTTTACCCACATGTGTGTGTGCCTAAGAGGCTAGAGGTGTGGGATCCCCTGGATGACGCTGGAGTCATGGTCAGTTGTGAACTGCCTTTCAAGGGTCATAGGAGTTGAATTTTGGGTCCTCTGGAAGAGCAAACAGCATATGCGCTCATTGCTGAGCCATCTCGCTCCAGCCCTCTGGGTTTTGCTTTTATTTATTTAGAAACCAGTACTTACTCTTGAAGCACAGGCTGGCTAGGAAGTCTGTGTAGCTAAGAATTCGCCTGTGTGAGATGCTGGGATTGCTGACATGAACCCCAGCAATTGACCTAGTACATTTTCGGTTCTGGTGCATCTAGATTCTGGGCCCATTATCTTTCCAGTCTCAAGACTATCTATCCAGTCATTTTCTCCACGGAACCCTCCCTGGTTTATTTTCCTGGAGGGTAGAATTTCAAATCCAAGGAGGGGATATTGGTGTATAGAAAGTAGAATTGCTATGTGCTGAGTAAGGTGCACTCGTGTTGGTTTAAATTAACCTTCCTCTTTGCTATTTAATTTCAGTCGAAAAAAATGGGAGTAATGAGCCAGCCTTCGTGTATTACATGAATGATGGTGTTTATGGTTCTTTTGCGAGTAAACTTTCTGAGGACTTAAATACCATTCCAGAGGTTCACAAGGCAAGTTTGTTTGTTTGTTTTTCCAAAATGTCTTTGGCGGTGTAAAAAAAAATACAAAAGCTAGCGTGCAAAGTTGACTTAGTGGGTAAAGGCATTAGCCATTGGACCCACGTGGCAACAAAAGAGAACTGATCATGCAGGTTGTCCTCTGACCACGCACGCACACAAACACACCCTACACAAAGAAATAAATTGTAATTTTTTAAAAAAGTTTTTTAGTGCAGTGTATTGGTACAGCTCATTCATTTGCATGTCTTGGATTCAGTTGACAAGAATCCTGCCTCCTTAAATCTTGATTATTATATTTATCATATGTTTTGGATGTTTTTCTAGGATTCATATTCTGATCTCTTCAACTTATTTCCTAACTATGCAGTTCATAGTAACAGTTGAGACTTATGCCTGATCCTCAATGTCCCGTAGATATGAGATCTGAGAAACTGAAATTGCCTTTTATTTTTCTTAAGATTAAGTACCTGAAAGAATTTGGTAACTTTTCTTTCCCTGCAGAAACACAAGGAAGATGAGCCTCTGTTTACAAGCAGCCTTTGGGGTCCGTCCTGTGATGAGCTCGATCAGATTGTGGAGAGCTGTCTTCTTCCTGAGCTGAATGTGGGAGACTGGCTTATCTTTGATAACATGGGAGCAGATTCTTTCCACGAACCATCTGCTTTTAATGATTTTCAAAGGCCAGCTATTTATTATATGATGTCATTCAGTGATTGGTAAGGTGATTTTATTTTATCTAAAAACAGATGGGACATTGGAAGTGGTATTTTAGATTTGCTAATACCTTCAGAAGAACATTTCATGAAATTTCACGTTGTGATAGATAAAGGTGATAGTTTCCTTTTTGTTTGAGACCAGGTCCCTTACATAACCCTGGCTGTCGATATTTACACTGGGCTGGCCTCGAACTCACTGTTGCCTCTGCCGGGATTAAATCACTAGTGATAGTTCCTTCTTTTCTTTTTTTGTTTTTGTTTTTCGAGACAGCTCTGGCTATCCTGGAACTTACTCTGTAGACCAGGCTGGCCTTGAACTCAAAGAGATCCACCAGCCTCTGCCTCCCTAGTGCTGGGATTAAAGGTGTCCATCACCACCTCCTGGCTATAGTGTATTCAGCCCTTGCATTAAAAGTAGAAAAATTTTGGGGCCGTGGAGATGGCTGCCACATAGGCTCGAACAGCTGAGTTGGGAAATAGAGGGGTAATAAGAAAGAGGCAGAAATGAATAGAGCCATGGAGCTGGCTGGACAGCCATTCTAGCCAGTTGTTTGAGTTTGGGGCTCAGTATGAAACCCTGTCTCAAAAAATAAAAGAAAATGAGGGAGAGAGCCATTGAAGACAGCAGAGGATAATGGCTGGCCTGCACATACAAACACCTCCTACTCCCCCTTCTTGTCTGTCCATGTATGCCTGGATCTGCTGCACTACCTCATGAGAGTGTAGGTCAGGCTCCGTTTCTTTTTTTAATGGTTTCTGTTTTTCGAGACAGGGTTTTGCTGTAGTTTTAGAGCCTGTCCTGGAACTAACTCTTGTAGACCAGGCTGGCCTCAAACTCACAGAGATCCTCCTGCCTCTGCCTCCTGAGTGCTGGGATTAAAGGTGTATGCCACCACCACCTGGCTCAGACTCCATTTCTGTCAGCATCCAAACCCCCTTTCTGTCTAACATGGGTTTCAGAAACTAAACTTATTATCAGGCTTACATGGCAAGCACCTTTACCATCTCTCTGGCCCAAAAACATAGTCTTTTAGGGGGGACTGGAAGACTAGTTGTTATGTGTTGTGTGGTTTTCTAAATATTTAAAGCCCAATTTTTGCATTTTTCTTAATAGGTATGAGATGCAAGATGCTGGAATTACTTCAGATGCAGTGATGAAAAACTTCTTCTTTGCACCCTCTTGCATTCAGCTGAGCCAGGAAGACAGCTTTTCCTCTGAAGCTTAAACAGGCATTAACGCTTCTTTAGATCTGAAGTCGCAGGTTAAGCTTGTCTGGTCTACATTCCAGTGTGGGGAAAATTCAATCAATCTTCATTCTGTTAATTATCTTGGAAACAAATTCATAGTAATAGCTATTTGGGACCAGACAAAATCAGCTTTCATCTATAATTCATTGGTGTAAGAGTGATTTAGATAATGTATCCAGATTTAAACATATCAGTTTGACCCACCCCTTAAGCGTTTAAAATAAAATATGCAACAAAATGGATGACTTAGTGGAGATGGAAGCCCATTGTGGGTTCCCCATCAAATCGTTTACATACAAGTACACAGTTTTATAATAAGGATTCCTGTTAAAAAGTCTTGTAAAGTTGATGTCTTTCACCCAGATATATCACATGTGAGTGGAAGACCAGTGTGACTTCATTAGATACGTTTAGTGTATTTAGAATGTGTAAATTTGTGCTTTGAACTGTAGTTTAATAAATGTAAAATTGCATCATAGTGTTTGTTGTATTTGACCTAATATAACCCTTGTATGATTGCAATAAAACTTTGTGTAGATTTTACTGTTTTTCAGGCTAAAACTTTGGGAAAGGGGCTAGCTAGAAAGGTAGTTTTGAAGTAGTCGTGTGTGTGGTCTGTTTTAAGGGTTGGTTTTCTTTATAGCCCATTTAAGTTTGGTTTAGCTCAATATACTTTTAGTTATTTAATTAGTAATTTAAGTAAAGTGTTTGATAAATCATTGTGGAGCTGAGATTATGGAGAGTTGATGTGCAGTAAGCATGATGTTTAACAATTTAACACCAAAAAATGTTAGTCCTGCATAAACCAATTGTCATGATAGTTGTTTCTGTACAGATAGGATGCTTAGCATACTTTAGTAAACCTTGGAGCTACAGACCTTTCAGCTGATAGAGAAGATTTTATTAAACACTGAAAACTTGGTGGGGAGGGGAATGAGACTGCAGAGGACTGCAGGACCCTAACCTTACAGAAGGGCTATGTCTTATTTCCAGAATCCTGAGGCCCTTTTGCACAGACATTTAAATGCAGAGGGCTTTGGGGTGGTGAAGCACACTTTCTTCAATTTCTCACTTGTAATGGAGGGGTTATTGTTTTGGGGTTATTTTTGTTGTTGTTGTTGTTGTTGGTTTGAACCTAACCCTTTAGTTTATTATTTCCCATTTGTTCAGCTTAGTAATTCTTTTCGTACTAAAGCTTGTTGGTGGTGGGGAGGGAGTTAGCATCACTAACCTGACACTGTTCACTGCTGGTGTGTTAGTCCTAGGTCTCAGAATCACAGTAGCAATGAGACAACTTACAGGGTCCCTTTACCTCACTCTGTGCTCACAAGTGGAATTCCTGTCCCCAAGAGGAAATGTGACTTCACTTTGGTGCCAAGGACAGAAAATTCCACCTGTGCTACATAGGGGTGGTTTGGGATGCCCTTACATAGCTGGTTTTCACACCTTGATTTCAAGGTGGGAAGAAATTGATCATGAATCTCTAATTTCAATCTCAAACCAGTAGGTGCTTAATGTTTTTGATTTGACAATTGCCCACTTGAATATCATGGGTTCTATTAATTATACAAAGAACTGAGAACCCCAGTCCATTGTCATCCATGCCCTTGGACTTTTTTCCAAGGTGTAATAAGGGGTTTTATTCAAAATTCCAAGCTACCATGTAACTTTGAACTAACAAGGAGGGGAAATTGTTTCTTACCTCATTTGTATTATGCATTGTTGTGGTCCAGAAATGCCAAAACTTGGAAAGGATGGTGCAGCTTGAGTCTTTGGCTCGACTGTACAGGCTTGAGCTTTGTGGCCTATCAGTTTGCCATCTGCATAGGAGAGCGGTTGTATGTAAAACAGCCCAAAGCTGCAAATTTCACATGTGAATGATAGGTAAGCTTAAGAGTGTCTGTATTGTATTTGAAGACTGTTTGCCATAAATCTAAAGTTAACCTATGTATTTCAATTTGGAATGCTTACAAATAATTAATGTAAGATCTTTTTTATATGATATTGTAATCAGTTCAAAATTTAATTGAAAATATAAAACCCAAATGATTTCTATATATAGTAAATTGAACTGTAAAGGTGACTTGTGTGTGATTCTGAATACACAGATAAAATGTTTTTATTCCTCATGCTTTACTTTGATGGCTTCTATCATGAAATAGACATGAAATTTTATGAATTAATTTTGTGTACATTGCCCACGTTCTTTCAGAATCTATTAAAAGTAAAGTGATCTTGGAATTGCCTAGCACAATGAAGGTTTTGATGAGTTGGGTATTCATGGGGCCACCTTTTTAGACTGGGAGGTGAATCACTCATTGTTCAGTATAAATTTAGATTTAAGAAACCATAATTATTAAACTGTGTTGACCTGCTGAAATTAAAATCAACACTTCAGTTGCTTGTTGCTGTGTAGCCTGATAGAGAAACCAAGAGGATACATTAGGTTTAAACAGTTTTGTTTGGGCAATAGCCTGAGCATTAAAAGAGGTAGACTGGCTCCATCCTGCCGGATTCCAACCCTGCTTCTGCATTTGCTCTTCCAGCAGAGGCTAGGCACCTTACTTCTTTGTTCGGATAGTACTGTGCACAGGAGCTGGCGGGTCTAAGGGTAGTTAGGGGGCCTGGTCACTGGGGATTATACTTGCTTTGTCTGGCAAATGGTTGCAAATGACAGAAGTCGTTGTACAGAAGTCTAACTCTTCCTATTTGTTTCAGCCTACGGTACATTGCTGCCTTGTATTTAAATTAGATGAACTAGCATTAAGTTACAGGGTTACCTAAAACCATCTAGCCGGGAGTTGTCTGGCAGCCAGTTAGTAAGCTGCAGGAGTTTGTGCAGTGCAGCTTCGTAGTGAGGATGAACCTATCCAGGAATTAAAACTGTTTGACATTGTAGCCCAATCTGGCCTTAAAAACCACTATGTAGCTTCAAACCTTGGCCTCCTGAGTGATGGGCTGGCAGAAGGTGTGCACTGCCAAAGGGGTGGGGCACAGGGTGGGACTGCATTTGCTAGAGGCCAGTGTTTTGTATTTTGGTTTGCTTGTTTGTTTTAAAAGTCTTACACTAAGTAGCTTTAACTAAGGCTGTTTTCCTCTGATTGAACTAGTTGTCTTTGAAGAAATTACTGTAAAAACTAGGCTAGAAGGCACCCTGCTTGTGGTTATAACCGAACCACCCATTTCCAAGAAGACAATGCCTGTGTGTGATGTGATGATGACATGTAACTCCCAGGCTACAGATAAACAGTAGATGCATACAGTCGGTGTTCAGCTAAGCCAAGGATGGTATTGTTTTCCCAGTTTCTGGGATATTTTCTCAGCTCTAAATTTCAAGCCTTTTTATCCTTAAAAACAAAAACACCTGATCTCAGTAAGTTTCCCAGGCTGACTTTGAACTCTTGGCTCAGGCCTGGAAGCAGTAATTGGTACCTTTCCTGTTAGAGGGTGTTTCTCAGATATCTCAAATATTGAGAACCTGAGTGGGTTTTAAAGAATTAAAGCATAAGTATAGTTTATAAACTAAAACAATCTGCTCTGGCAAATTAATTGGTGAACAATGTGTCATTACTGTGAAGTCTGCTGGTTATCGGCCCTCCTTATATCTTGCCTGCCTGGAGAATAATGGGCCATCTGGCAACATTGTTGAAGCCCAGCAGGGTAAGAGGGTTGGTTGGGCTGAAAGTTTGTCCCTGTCAGTAAAGCACCCCTGCTATGAAAGCTGTCGGACTGATGGGCTTGCCGGGTGGCGGGGCAGTGCTAGCTGTGTGTTGTGTGCCCGCCTCTGCGGGTCAGACTGCTTCAGTCACTGCAGTTTTTAAAGGGGGTGTTTACTCTGTGTGTCCATGTGGCGTGGCCTACCTGTGGAGGGCAGGACACCCCCAAGGAGTTGTGTTTCACTTTGTAGATCCAGAAAGCCAGCTCAGGTATTTGGATAGGAAAAATGGATACCAGGGAGCGATCCCTGCCTGGCCATCCTAGCTAAAACAGCAAGGTCCAGGTGTGTATCTGCCCTGTGCTAACATCCGACTCCATACAGGCACATACACAGTTTTTTAAATATAGAAATAGATACTCAGTGGTAGCAGCTTACCATAAAAAAGGACGCAGGGAAGGGTTAATTAGTGCTGTGTGGTGTATGGTGCAAGGGTGGGACTCATCACACTGAACAGAAGTAGCTAATACCTAGTTTGGAGCTTCTTTGAACTCAGAATCATGTAAGGTGAAATTAGGTAAGCACTTACATAAGTGACCAGCCTGAGCTGTGGCCAGTTCCAACCCAGTCTTAGCTTAGACACAGCAAAAAGGGAAGGGGGCAGGGCTTAAATGGTACACAAAACATGCGGGACACTGGTAGTGCATGCCTTGATTCCAGCATTCATGAGGTAGAGGCAGGTGGATCTCCGAGTTCCAGGACCATCCAGGCTACATAGAGAAACACTGCCCCGCTCCATCACCACCACCTCTGCTCCAAAAACAAGTTAGATGCAAAAGCAGGTATGCGCAGAGACCTCTAAATAGTGTATAGATTGCCCTTGGGGCAGAGAGACTGTACTGCAGCAGCAGATACACTAGATGGCGCTCCCGAGCCATGTTTGGTACAGTGCTGGCTGAGTAACACTGTTTACTAAGGTTCTCATACTAACATGTCACCTGCTTCTGCCTCCCAAGTGCTGGACTTGGAAGTGTGTGCCACTATTGCCTGGCTACCTTCCATTTGTGCGGCTCCATGTTGTGAAGTGTCAGGAAGCCAAGAGGAAGACAATTTCAGTCTCTCCCCACCCTATCCCAAATGCACACCCCAAGTAGCAAGCAAAGGTTTCCCTTTAACCAAAAATACTGCTGGTAACTCAGAGCTGTGCTGAACCATAGCAAAAATATGGGAAGGTATCCTATGTCTGAAAAGAATTCCAGGACAGCCAGGGATATGCAGAAACCTTGTCTCAAAAAACTAAGAGTATCCCTTCCATGTTGTCCAGGCTTCAGCCATCCTATGGCACAGCTGAGCCTACAGGCATATGTACACTGATCCCACTTCTGACCCCTCCTTCCCACTCCCAGATTTGCCCTGTCTACTTCCTTGCAACTATTCCTCATGAAACTGCCCAGTCTCCACCCCACTCCCCCAGACAGCTTTGGAGCCTGTCCTGGAACTCACTCTGTAGACGAGGCTGGCCTTAAACTCACAGAGATCTGCCTGCCTCTGCCTCCTGAGTGCTGAAATTGAAGGCGTGTGCCACCACTGCCTAGCTGAAATTGCCCAGTCTTACTGCCACCTTCTCCCTGCTTAGTCTCTGATAAGATTCTTGTAGTCCACCACCTTTTTAGAGTTCTTGAGGACACAGCTTCTTAATATCCCAGGGTTTATGCATGCTGGGCCAAGTATACTGATGGACCACATCCCCAACCCATTTTGAAAGGCTGAGTGAGGTGGGACTGCCTTTAATCTGTCTTTTGCTGGTTCAGGGCCAACCTAGGCAACAGGGGACCCTGCCCCCCCCCCAAAAAAAAACCATGTTTTTAAGAGGGACTAAAGATATGCTCGCTTCTTGGGAGAGTACTCAACTAGCATGTGCAAGGCCCCGTGCTCAGCATCCAGTGCCACCTAAGTCATGTGGTGTGATGCACACTTGGAACACTGGGAGGTGGAGAATTGGGCATCCTACACCAGACAGATAAGGTCGACCTCTTTGAAAAGCAACATAGGCTGGGCCCACTGACCTGATCGGGAGCTTTTCCTAGGGAATTGGCAATTGCACAGACAGATGTGAATGAATAAACAGTTTAAGTGGCAGGGTGGAGGGAGAATTTAGCACGCTCAGTGTGCTAAAACCCAAGAAAGAACACAGTGGTGCGTAGAGACTGCCAGCAGCATGCAGACCATTGAGGGCTCTGCAAGCCTGTTGTAGACACGGTTCCATTGCTGTGACAAAATGCCGTGACCAAGGCACTTTATAAAAGCTTTTAATCTGGGACTCACCTTACCAGAGGATCAGACTCCATCGCCCATCATGGCAGGGAGCATGACAGCGGACAGGCAGGTGTGTCATTGAAGAGGAGGTAGCTGAGAACTCATTTTGATCCATAAGCATGAGGCAGAAAGAGAGCTAACTGGGAATGGTGTGGCCTTTTGAAACCTCAGAGCTCACCCCCAGTGACACGCCGTCTCCAACAAGGTCACACCACCTACCTAATCCTCCCCAAACAACTGGGGACCAAGTCTTCAAATACAGGAGCCAGTTAAGCCGCCACAAAGGCTTCCAGAGATCCAGTTTTAAGAGAAATGGGGTTGCAATATTGTTTTGATAACTGGGTGTGTGCTGTGTTTCAGAGCTGCCTAGTGATTCTGCAGACTGACTCTGGGGAGTACACATGCACATGTGCTGTGTGTGCGCGTGTGAGAGAGAGCCTCATTTCACAGAGGTTTGTGTGTGTGAGAGAGCCTCATTTCACAGAGGTTTGTGTGTGTGATAGAGAGCCTCATTTCACAGAGGTTTGTGCATGTGAGAGAGAGCCTCATTTCACAGAGGTTTGTGCGTGTGAGAGAGAGCCTCATTTCACAGAGGTTTGTCCAGCCTCATCGTAGAAGGAAGGATGGACAGCATCGGGGCCTGCCTGCGTTGGCAGTGGTGAGCCTGACTAGGCTCTTAAATTGGGACCAGGTGGGAGTTGTAGAGTAAGAGCTGCTTCAGGGTTAAGTGGGAAAGGTGAGGCAGGCAGTAAAAGGTTGTAGTCTCTAGTTTGTGTAGCTGGATGGGTGACTGATGGCCTCAGTCACTTCCACAGATAGCAAGAGGACAGGTTTCCAGGGGAGATGTGTGGCTGTTGAGGTGGAGGGCTAGGAGATGGCCAGGGCGGCACACGACATCGTCTGGAGGAACTGCACCACACATGACTTTGGTAAGCCTGACGTGTTTGCTTCTCATACTCTGTGTGAGAAATTGCAGCCTTTGGCCACTGCGGTGCTCGCTGTAGAGATCTTCATGTCCCACGTGGCTTTTGGCCTCTTGAAATGAGAGCAGCTGGGCTTGTGCACAAGGCCATCACAAGGCCAGGCGCATAAGACAGGGAAGAATGGGGCCTCTCAAAGGGGTGTGTGTGTGCCTTTCTCTGTAGGGAGTCTTTGAAGCCCTGGTGAAGGACTATACTGTTTGGCCTGAGGACCCAAGCCTTAGCCCCATAGGAATGACAAAGCCTTCCCCAAGTGAGGCTCAGGGGTTGGCAAAGTCTTCCCTGGTCCAAGTGCAATGTTGACTGTGGGCAGAAAGTAGTCATTGTAGCCTCTGCCATGTTTACAGCCTGAAGAACCGCTCCCCCACAGAGACCGCTCCCACTGCCTCCTTGTGTATCTGTATAAAATAACAAGCCCTACTTCATATGATAAGCATGCTGAGTATGGTTTATTAGTAAGCACTCACCTGTGCTCCCGTGTGATCCCAGGCAAACCCACCGGGTCACCAAGCTAGATTTAGGATTATTGATCTGTTGTTAGCGTCGCACCTGTTGTGTGCCTAGGCAAGTTCGTGCCAACAGCTGGCACCAAACAAGGATGTAATGGGGCCAAAGATGCTTTGGGATCCAGCCATAAAACAGGCGAATGAAGTGCAGCGATCCAAGGATGGGGTTTCGGGGCGTGGGGGGGTCGTCCAGAGTGACCCCCATCCTTATGTGGTACAGAGGGATACATCTCCATCAGTGGGGGTCCGCCCCATGAGCACAGCGTGCCCCCGCGTGGCCAGAGCAGATTATAAGCAGGGGTGGCATCGGCGTGGCGGGGAGACAGGACGTGCGACTGCGTCTGTTTGCCCCGGAACATACACACCATGTAGATGCTGTCCTCGGCACTGGGAAGAAAGATGGGACGACAGAGGCCGAGATGGGGGGGTGTGTCAGTTTGCCGTTCCTGTGGGTAGAGGAGTGGAGAGACACAGACGAGAGTCGTGCTAAGTGACCCTTCCTCATAGCCAGACTCTCGGAGCCCAAGAAGAACTGGACAGTGAGGGGAGAACATGCTCAGAGTGATAGAAGACATTGTGTTCACAGAGAAGAAAGGGACCGTGGTCCGTGCGCCGCCGGGGCTGGACTGCAAGGCAGATGGGCACGGGAGTCTGTAGGACAGGCAGGTGAGTGGGACCCCTGTGAGCGCTGCGGGAGTGAAGAAACTAGAATTATCTAAGGCTGTGTAAGCTGAGGCAGTCTGAGGGAAATGGAGGTTAGAAATGCCTCCACTGCCCCCCAGGCTGAGGCATTGAAACAGGTAGCCCCAGTTGGCGCCGTTTGGGGAGTTCACAGGTAGGTATGTCCTTGCCTGCCAAAGTTTGTCACTGGGGCGGGCTGTGAGAGTCTATAGCTTTACACTACTTCCGGTTCACTCTCTGCTCTGTGCTTACTGTTGAGGATGTGAGCTCTCAGCTTCCTGCTCCAGGCACCATGTCTGCCTCTGGAACTGGAGGCCCAAATAAACTCTCCTCTTGAAGCCACCTTCATAGTGTTTTCTCACAGCCACAGAGAGTATCTGAAACACAAGCAGTTACAGGCACTGGATTATCCCCGACTGAGGTCCCCATCCATAGTAGGGACTGGGGACACCAGAGGACGGACAGGATCAGTGCCACCAAGTCTGATGACCTGCGTTTTATGATGACCAGGACTTTATGGTGGAAGGAGATGATGTAGGATATCCTCTGATCTCTGTAGAGTGCTGCAGCATGTAGGCCTCCACATACACACACACCACACACATACCAACCACATACACACACATACACACCACACACATACACACAACCACACACCACACACACACACCACACACACACACTACACACAACCACATACCACACACACTACACACCACACACATACATACACACTACACACACCACACAACCACACACATACATACATTACATTCACACCACACACACTACACATACCACACACATACACACCCAGGCCTGCACTGAATAGTGGCTGTGGTATTTGATGCCCAGTCACTGAGCCTGCTAGGACTGTTATCCCTAAAGAATTGACAGACATGCCGGGCGGTGGTGGCACACGCCTTTAATCCCAGCAGGATGTCTAGAAACAGCTTCCTGCCCTCAGCTCCTCAGAGGTTGGAAGATTCATGGCAGGACCCTCCCCAAGATGTGAAAATGGCTGATGGAAAATTCAGGACTTGGAGAACTCAAGTTGGGACTGAGCTGGAAGTCCCTGCTCCCAAGCTAGCAGGCAAAGGGAAAGTCACACTGCTGCCCTCCTTCGGAAGCCCCAGGTAGGCTCTCCAGGAACAAGGTTAGTCCTTGCAGTGGAGCCGAGGTGACGTGACAGGAAAACACTCCAGTGGGGGTAGAGAAGGCATCTGGCCAAACTTCCAAAGGAACCAAACCCTGCCCTTAAGTAGCATCTCACCAGCAGGCAGACCTAGAATACAAAAGAGGCAAATCCAACAGACTTGCTCACGGCAGCCTGTCGGTGGGCACAGGGGCCAGCGTTGGTCCACTCGACCTTCTGCTTCAGGCTGCAGAAACACTCTGGAAAACCCACTTGCCCTGACCAGACATGCAGCCTGCTGCAGCACCCACTTGTCCACTCCATGTGAACAGTCATCCATTCTGCTACAGAAACTTGGTGTGTTTAATTACAGGGTGTTGTCCCATACCCCATTAGGGGACAGGTCGTCTGATGTCACTGTGAGCGGTCCTCCGTCCCAAATCCATTTGGCGTCCAAATTCTAATTAACCTGCATAGTGGGCTATTCCACTGTGAGTTTTGTGGGTACTCACAACCAGGGACGCGGGAACCCTGTAGGAAACATAAGAATGGTAAAAACGGTGGAGTTAGCTGGGTAAGACGGACCCATTTCTACAGAAACTAAATGTTTTGAGTATCCATATCACCAAAACAAACTGTCTGCATTCTTTCTAAAGAAATTAGGAGTTTGCGATGGCAAATACTGTAATCACAGTCCCTCAATTCAATAACAAGACCCTGTATAAAAAAAACAAAAGCATATATATAAATTTGCAAATTTTTCTAGAAAAAAGGTATTAAGACTTTTTTCTTCACATTTCAGAATGTCCTGCAACGCACACGGCTCATTTTTCAATTCGGATAGCTTCTTCTTTTTCCCTGTGAGGATGGCAATATTAAGGACGTCCTCCGCAGCAGTTCCCCGCTTAGGTCCGGGCGGGGTCCCTGCCTAGCTCCGAGGCGTCACCAGCAGAGGGCGCTGCCGCCCACGGGCTCGGGGCGGGGCCGGACGCGCTTTTCTCCCCAGCAACAGGGGCCCCGCGCGGCGCTCCGGGGCGCGGCCTGGAGGCTTCCCCGGCCCCGCCTCTCCCCGCCCTCCCGCCCAGAGAGCGCCAAGCTGGGGCGTAGCCTGCCTAGCGGGGACCTCTCCCCTACCGACCCGGGCGCGGCAGGGCTGGGGACCACTCCCGTGCCCTCCCCCGGCGCAGCCTTCCCACGGGCTGGCCCGGCCGCAGCTGGCTCGCACTTTGGAGCCGGATGGGGAGACGTGACCGCCGAGACTCGGGCGCGCCAGGAACGGGCGGGGGTGCGAGGGGGAGGCTGGGCTTTGGGGCACCTGGGGCAGTTCGCGTTCCCCGAGGAGGGGAAAGGGAAACGGGCGCCCCAGCTCCTGCAATGTGCGTCCCCGGGTGCACGCGCCAAGACCAATCCTTCGGTTCCTCTTCCCGCTCTGGCCTGGGATGGGGGCCAGGCCACCACCGGTCCAGCCCGCAGTCACCGGACGAGTAAGAATTCTTGCATTGGAGTAGAATGACTTCATGCATTGCAGTAGGTTTACACAGAAGTTAGTGACGGGCGGAGGCTCACTCCCTCCTCAATTTCCTAATCTACAAAATGAGAACCTGGATCATCCCACCCGCTCTTCCACCACAACCTGCAGATCTAAAGACTGAGGAGTTTTTTAATGCTACATGGGAAGGGCCCGGGAGGCAATCCCAATGACAAAATTACCAGAGTGTGTCTGCTATCAGTTTCCAGGGAAGTCAATCCCACCTCTGATTGAACATTCGGTGCCACTTCTGCATTTCCCCCAAGGACCTTAAACCTGCTTGCCCGTTACCTTCCCTACCCCACCCTCAGGAAACACTTTGCTATGGGTTAGCTGCTTTTCAACCACAAGTTTTCTTGGTTTTAACACCCAAACGCCTATGATTAGGGATCTGTAGCCGGACGTGCACACACAGCAGAACAAAGTTCTAAGACCTTAGAGGCAAAGGTCACTAAGGAGTTGTCGAGTTTCTTTCAATGCTGGTGTTTCAGATTCCAGTCTCAGCTCTGCCACGTGCTGCCGCAGTGGGGTACAGCGTCTCAGTCTGTCTCCTCAGCTGACGAGCTATACTGCTTGGCAGTGCCAGATCTGGGGCTCATGAGAAATCCTCTCCCTTGGCAGACCCCCCCCCCCCGAGTCCTCTAATGTTATGTGTCAATGATTCCTACAGTGCTCCTCAGGCTCCCGGCCACATCACTTCTTCGAGAAAACATCTGGTCACCTGGTGTCCTTTTCCTTGCAGCAGCCTGGCTATATAAGGCCTTAGATGGGACTTCAGGGCCTTTCTTAAACCCCGTGGATCAGGAACTGGGTGGTGATGGTGGTAAATAAATTCAGGGAGGAATCTTGCCCAGATTGGGAGTCTCGATAAATTTTCAAAGTTACAAGTAATAAACCAGGATCAAGGAGAAAATAATCACCGCTGGTGAATTTACCTCAAGATTCCCAGTTATCACCCAAAGCCCCCACCTGTCCATAACTACACCTTGGTATCCCGCCAGGTATGTGTGTGTGGGTGTGGTTGGGGATGTTGTGACGTGGGCTGCCATTGCCTTGGGGGATTTACTGCCTCTCCTGTCTCCCTCCTTCTCTCTCTCTCTCTCTCTCTCTCTCTCTCTCTCCTCTCACACACACACACACACACACACACAGGTCCATGGTAGGTATCACCAGGAAGAAAGGGCATCTGGTTCTTGCTCTGCTTCCTGCTAGAACCTTTGACCTCAGCTGCCGGGTGGGTGGATGCCTGGGAAGACATAGTTGCTCCCGTTGGCCTGCAGCATCCTTAGCAGCCTGTCAGAGATGAGGAATCTGAAGGCTGTGTGTAGGGCTGATCCAGACAGTCTTGCTGGTGACCGTCTCGATCAGCGGTTCTGTGAAACCACATTTCCGGGCAAGGGAGGGGGCGGGCGCCTCTCCTACAGCTCCTCTTTCACTGTTTTCTAAAGCAACTCTAGGAAACCCCACCGTGAACCGAGAAGTGTTGGTGTAGGCCAGTACAGTGACCGAAGGACGGAACAGGAAAAGAATGAGAAATCTGGACTAAAAAGGCTCTGCATCGGACACAAAATCATCAAAAGCCACCCAAGGCCGAGCGAGGCTCCTGCAGATGTGACAGAGCAGGACCCATGTGTCTGGGGATGGGCATGGCTGCATGCCCGGAGCAGTGAGCAGAACCATCTCCTCCTGGTCCCTCTGGGCCTGCTCCTGTGTCACAGCTGTGCTGAGCACCTAATACTCTGGGCTTTCCCAAGCAAAGTGGAACTGCTTGCTGTTTGGAGACTTCCCCGGGGCGTCTGGGGACGTCCCTCAGGGCGTTTGGAATGCCTTTTCCCACCTGTCCAAATCATTCCTACCAATGTCCCCACCCTAACACCCGACCACTAGGGTTTAAGCAACTGTTTTCCGTACCCACTCCACCCCTTCCCGTGACTGCCTCCGGTGCACACGTTACACTGTGCGTATAACTGCAAACCTGTGGGGTCTTATCAGATCTTGCAGTATTGTCCTACGTGGGTGGAAAGCCTTGCACGGGGAGCCTCACACAGCTTTAATGCTAGAGAATTTGTCCCTGTTTAGGACAGGGTGGACACTACGCAGACACCTCCCCCAGATCCACACCCCTTTCTGAGAATTCTCTGACCCCGGCTGCATTTCCTGAGTGCCCTGGGGCCTTGCGGTCAGCCTTCAGTGACAGGAAAGATCTGGAGCCAGGCTTTGAGCCAGCGAGCGGCGTCCACCGCCGCAGTGTATTTCCCTAGAGAGGGCTAGGGTAAGATTAAGGTCAGGAAGGAAAGAATCCAGTCCCTGGTACTGATGCACGCCCTGCTCTTCCCAGACCTCCAAGTCTTAAGACGGGGTGGGTGGGGTGAGGGGGGGTGCAACACCAGTGACCTCGGGTAACACCCTAGTAGTTGTGGACGCCTAGAAACAGCTCTGCGACATCTGGGAGGGAACTCGCTGCCCGCCTCTGGGCACAGGAAACCACGGAGTGTGGGCAGGGGTGGGGGATGGTCCAGCCTACGGTCGCTCGCTGGCGGCCGCGCTGCAGGTGGCTCGAGCAGCTGCCAGCCATGCGGCTTCCCGCTGCAGTGCCCGCCCGCGCCCCAGCCTCTTCTTGGGGGGTTTTCCGGCTCCGGGCGCCCCAAAGCCACCCCGGCCGTGCACAGCTTTCTGATGAGTCAGCAGCAGCCGGGAGCCTCCGGCCGCCGCGGGCATCTGCTCAGTGACGCACCGTGAGTCACGGGCGCCCGGGCAGCCGCAGCCGAGCAGCTTCGCTGCAGCGCCGCCCCCACGGCGCCCACCGGGCCGCTCGCCCGCACCCGCTCCGCCTCCTGCGCCCGCCGGGCCTCTCCTTCGCCTCCCCGCCGCGGCCGGCCGGGCTCCAGGCTGACATCAGACGCTGGCCGCCAGGCCACCCTCTGAGTCAACAGTTTCCGAAGCGCAGCCTGCTGCCAGGAGCGGGAGAAAGCTCAGCCTCCCGGGGAGGCGCGGCCCGCACCACTCGGGCTGCGGTGGAGGGCGGAGGTGGGTGGGGACGAGCGGGGGCCTTTACCAGAAGTCACGAGGGCGAGGGAGAAGGGAGGGCCATCGCCACCCTGCGGGGTAGCCGGGCGCAGTGGAAGCCCGCCGCCCCCAGCCACGTGCTGCAGCCCGCGCTGGGTGGCAAGGCTGGAACCGCCCCAAGGGCGGGAGGAGAGGGAAGGCGAGGCCCTTGCTGGGAAAGGCCCCGGGCCAAGTTTCTAGAAGCAGGACTTGCACCTCCCTAGAGACCTCTCTCAGACTTAGGGTACCGACCTGGGCGGGGACAGGCTTTGGGGCTGAGACGTGGCCTCCAATCAGGCTTTTGATGGGGGCAGCTTTGATTAAGCCCCTCGCCTTACTCTTGGTCAGCGGCAGACCCTGTAGTCAACTTGGGATGGGGAAGTGAGGAAGCACCCTTGTTCAGCTAAAGAGGTGTAGTCAAAGTTAAGAGTTAACGGAGCCCTAGTAAATGGTTAGCAGATGACGTCCTATGAAACTGGGCGGTAATGGTATAAAGAGAGGCATAAAAAAATAAGAATTCTGAGAGTATTTTTTTTTAAATTATCATTGGAGGGCATGATTCTTCATCCCTAAGCAGGTTTCCAGAAGCTGGGTGTGTGGCTTGGTGGTTGAGCGGTTGCTTACACACGCAGGTCTAGTACTCAGGCGTTGCATGTTGGGGGTAAGATGGGGGAGAGTGAATTGCCAAGCCCCACGTACTGTACAATAATCTAGCCTTCTACAAGGCTAGGCATCTGGGTGCTTCGAACTGCCTCAGAGTCTGCTCAGCAACCAGTCCGAGAGGCGCTCTGTTTCCAGGAGGCCCAGGGAGGGCGAAGCTGGAGCTCCGGGAACTGAAGACGTTGCTGGTGGTGCCGGCTTCATCAGGCTACAGCAGCTAGCTCTGTTCTCTAGCCACGGATGCAACAGTTAAAAAAAAAAAAAAAAAAATCAACATAAGAAACATCTACCGTCCGTGAACTTCGTGGCCTTTGGAAGCTTCTTTAACTCTGGGAGCTTTTCCTTACCAGGTCAAACAGGAAGGCAGGTTACGGAGGCTCCAGGAGGACACGGAAGGCAGCAGATGTTACAGGTTTGGTTTTTCTCCTTTGCACATGGGCACCTCTTTGACCCGTTCATGACCCCAGGATGAGTAAGACTGGGCCTCCAGCCGGAGTTCATCCTGGGCCTCTTTCCTGGATTTGGCTCTTCTTCCCAGAGCCACCACTTAGCAAGTGATGCCAGCCGGGGAGGGAGGTGTCTGTGTCTCGCCTTAACGGCTGGGCTTTCAGAGAGATCCTGTCGGTAGGTAGCCTTTGAGAGGGACCATGTGGGCTTCTCCTTGCCCCACGTGACACTCATCGAGACTCAGCTCATTTCTGCCAATCCACTCCAGCTGGGAAGAGCACTGAAGCATTCTGGGAAGCCCTGTGCTTTTTTTTTTTTTTTAATATAATTTTTCTGTAGAAGAGTTAAGAATGGAGGCTCTTGGGAAATCACAGGGTCTAATTTGCTGATCTGGGGGCAAGATGCAGAACCCTGTGACATCAGAGGATGAAATAGTGGCCAAGGATGTGGGGCTTGAAAGTGGTCATGGTTGAGGCCCCAGGCCTGTGTGGTTGCCCTTCAGGGAGTGTTGTGGGCTGGAGCAGCGTGTGTTCACTTTGGAGCAGAAGGCAGGTGCAAGAGGGCTGCAGCTGTTGCTTATACCACAGACTCCACAGCTCGTAGCTTCCACGTTATCCAGGCTCCGAATCCACGCTCTCTTATACCACAGACTCCACATCTCGTAGCTCCCGTGTTATCCAGGCCCAGACTCCACAACTCATAGCTCTCTTCAGAAGGGTTTCTCCCACTCCTGTCGTGGGCCCAGCCCAGGGGACACCTGTCTCCTCTGTGTAGAGCTGTTTGCTCCTCTGGCAGTGTCACCTTGACTGCTGGTGTGCCTGGCTTGCCCTGGTTGTCCCTACTACCCAGAGGCCCTAAGAAGCGAGAACTTAATCTGCTGGTCCTGGAGGAAGTGCGTGTGAGCTGCCAGCTCTGCCCACCTCTTGCACCTCGGTCCACATCTGGCCTCGGGAGCAACCTTTGTGTCTGACAGGGCTTCCTGTTTGCTGTGACCGCTTCCAAGGCAGCCTTATCTTGACTTCTGACACCAGCTCTTCCTTGTCTGACCAAATAGCCCAGCTCCACTTCTTGGCAGCCCCAATGGTCAGTCAGATTGAAGAGCCTTGGCACCTTTTTGTGGTCGAAACCAGGGCAGGGAGCCAATGCCTGGCCAAATGTGTGTGTGTGTGTGTGTGTGTGTATACATATATATTTAAAGAAATATTTGTCATGTTTGTGGGTGTTTTGCTGGCCTATCTCTATTGTGCTTGGTGCCTGCTGAGGCCAGAAGAGGGCATTAGATTCCCTGGGACAGGAGTTGCCCATGATTATTAAATGCCATGTGGGCGCTGGAAATCAATTAATGGGTTCTCTGGAAGAACAGCTAGTGCTTTTAACCACTGAGCCATCATCTTTCCAACCCCCAAGTATGTATTATCTCAGTCATCTACCTTGTAAAAGATCTAGTGAGAACCAGGTGGTGGCAGCACACACCTTTAATCCCAGCACTCGAGAGGCAGAGGCAGGCAGATCTCTGTGAATTTGAAGCCAGCCTGGTCTACACAGCTGGGTGTTAGGGGCTGTAGACTCTTAGACCCTGAACTTTCTATGACCTCTTACCTGCTGGAGTAAACAACTTGTTTTCCTGTGCTTGCAGCTGCTCTGAGCACAAAACCCTCACGAGTTCCTTCCTGATAACATGGGAGTGGTTTCTGGTGGACTTGCAGTAGAAAATCCTGAGAGTGAGGGCTTAGCCACTAATCAAGGCGAGCTCTATATAAGCTTCCCTGGAACACAGTAAAATTGGCATCATTGCTTCAAGAGTGACCCATGTCTCTGTGTTCTTTAATCCCCAGACCCTTGCCTAGTCATGGTTCTGCATGGTGCAGGTGTCGCAGCTGGGGCTGTTACACAGAGAAACTGTCAAAAAAAAAAAAAAAAAAAAAAAAAAATTGAAAAAAAAAAAAAAAAAAAAAAAAAAAACTCTAGTGAGACCAGAAAAGGTCAGTGAGACCAAGTGGACAACTTAGTTAAGAATTGCTTAAAAACTACCCATGCAGCTGGGTTATAGCTCAGTTGGTAAAATGTTTGCTACGTGCATGAATCTTTAGATTTGATCCCCAGCACCACATAAACCAGGTTTGGTTTTATATACATGCCTATCATCTCAGCACTTGGAAGAGTGCTATGGGCTAGCCCTTCTGTATGCTGTGAATATACATTGCTCTCATTGGTTGATAATACAAGCTGCTTTGACTTATAGTGGTGCAGAATATAGTGAGGCAAAAAAGCCAAACTGAATACAGGGAGAAGGAAGGGCAGAGAGGGAGAGATGCCAGCCAGTCTCTAGAAGAGCAAGATGTATTAAAGCACAGGTAAAGCCATGAGACACATGGCAAAACATAGATGAATGGAAATGGGGTATCGATAGTCTGGAAGCAGTTTGCTACATTGTATCCATAGTCTGGAAGCAGTTTGCTACATTGTATCTATAGTCTGATAGCAGGTTATCACATTGTATCCATAGTATGGAGGCAGGTTGTTACATAGTGTGGAGGGGCAAATTGCTACATAGTATCCATGGTATAGTGGGCAGATTGTTATATAATATCCATAGAATAGGGGGCAAATCGCTACATAGTATCCATGGTATAGTGGGCAGATTGCTACATAATATCCATAGAATAGGTGGCAAATTGCTACTTTGTATCCATGGTATGGTGTTAGATTGTTACATAGTATCCATAGTCTGAAAGCAGATGTCACATTGTATCCATTGTCCCTGCTTGAGTTTGACTGTCTCTTTTGGTATTCAGTTCAAGACCAAAACCCAGGGACTGGTACCACCCACTTTTAGGCTGGATCTTCCCACTTCAACTGGTTCTTTTTTAAATTTGGGGTTCCAGGAATCAAACTCAGAGCCCCATGCATGCCAAGAAAGAGCTCTACTACTCACCACGAGGGAGGGCTGTCTTCAGCTTTAAGTCTGCTCAGGATGGAGAAGGCTGACCACATGGAATGACCTTTGTGAAGCCATCACTAGGAGACCAGCATTTGAGGAGAAGTGAGCCATTTAAGAATGCACAGCCTGTTCCACTCAACGCTCCCAGGCTACCTAACCCGGAGACTAGACCCACCAGACTAACACCCATTGACAAAGGTGGCTGTGGCCCTGACAGGCACAAGTTATACAAGAACCACTAAAAGAAGGCGTTAATGTACGAGGGCTGTAAGAGCCTGATGCCTTATTGTGTTTAATGCAAGAGTTCAAAGCAAAAAATACTGAGTTTATGGTTTTGTGTGTCTTTTTGTCCTGTGAGATATAGCCACATGTGGTGAATAGTGGGATCTGGAGCCTGGTGATGTTCCTATTCCAGGGACAGACCTGACTGGGGCAGCAAGGAATGAAGAGAGAGAGAGAGAGAGAGAGAGAGAGAGAGAGAGAGAGAGAGAGAGAGGAAGCTGGGATCACGTGGTCTGGCCTCAACATGTTTATGATATATAGCTGCCTGGGAGGCAGAGTCACTGCCTACAGCAGGACCAGAAGGCAGGGGTGTCGCAATAGATAAGGGAGGAGGGATGATTTGTGGTTCATAGCTGGCTCAAGGAGGCAGGGTTGGCTATTCTTGGTAGGAGAAGTCTCTGTAAAAGAACAATCTTCAGGTCAGACATGGGGGTGGGGCATGGTGGCCATTTTCTGTGCACACTGTCTTCATCGTCCTTCTGAGGCAGAGGCTGTGGGGTCCTTGGCAAGACTCTGCTTTGTCAACAACACATTCACTCAGCTACCGACTAAAGTAAAATCCTTTATCAGACCTTAAACAGGTTGTGGACTGAGTGTGGCAGACAGGGGTACTCATGCTGACATGGGGGTAACCTGCAAAATGGAGCCGGAAGTTGGTGGTATGTCTACCAGGAGCCTCTAAAACATCCCCTACCCCGCTTTTCTTTAGCGCTGGGGAAGTGAGCCTAGGTCCTTGCACATACTTGGTAAGTATTCAACTGCTGAGTTATGTCCCCAGCCCAGAGTCACATCTTTGACTCAGTGATCCTTTTCTGCTCTGGGACAATGGTCTTGTGCCCTGTAAAGATTTGTCAGTTTTGTTGCTTTAATAAAATGCTAATTGGCCAGTAGCCAGGCAGGAAGTATAGGCAGGGCGACCAGGCAGGAAATAGAGTTGGGGTGACAAGAACTGGAGAATTCTGGGAAGAGGAAAGGCAGTCTGCAGTTGTCACCCAGACACAGAGGAAGCAAGATGAGAATGCCTTGCTGATAAAAGGTACCAAGCCACGTGGCTAGCACAGACAAGAATTATGGATTAATGTAGGATGTAAGAGTTAAGAAGCCGGAGCTACTAGTTTATGATTAATGTAGACCTCTGTGTGTTTCTTTGGTACTGAATGACTGCAGGACTGGGCAGGACAGAAACCTCGGTCAACACATTTCCATCTAAATGAAGCAAAAAAGGAAAAAGAAAAAAGAAACATTAATAATGACCAAGGATATGATCCAGTGGTAGGATACTTGCTTGGCATGTTCAATGCCCTAGATTCGATTTTTTTATTTTTTATTTTTTTAAAAATATTTATTTATTTATTATGTATACAATGTTCTGTCTGTGTGTATGTCTGCAGGCCAGAAGAGGGCACCAGATGCCATTACAGATGGTTGTGAGCTACCATGTGGTTACTGGGAATTGAACTCAGGACCTTTGGAAGAGCAGGCAATGCTCTTAACCACTGAGCCATTTCTCCAGCCCCTCGATTTTTTTATTCTTGTAAAAAAAAAGAAAAAGTTAACTTTACGAAGTAATTTGATAAAACAGCAGGCATGATGGCATGTGACCTGTAATTTCAGGACTCAGGAGGCAGAGGCAGAGGATCAGGAGTTCAGTGTTAGCCTCAGTTATATAGTGAGTTCAAGGCTAGCTTGGTCTTCTTGAAACTGTCTCAAAGAATGAGCAAACAGGGCTAGAACTATATCTCAGTGGAGTACTTGCCTAATGTATACAAAACATTGGTTTCAACCCCCAACACTGTAAAAACTAGGCATAGCCTTGTACCACTTGGGAAGTAAAGGCAGGCCTGTCAGGACATCTTCAGCAAGTTCTAGGCTAACCTGGGCTACTTGGGACCATGTCTCAAAAAACAAAGCAAATACCTAACAAAAAGTTGATAACATGTTATGCCTAAAGATGTTTCATCTCAATATTGTTTAGTTGTTGGGAGTAACTTTGATGTCCTACAAGGGAAGGATTATAAAAGTAAGGCATATCCACTTAATGGAGACATTGTGCAGACCTCAGAGTGACTAGTGAAAAAAAATACAGGAGACATTGCTATCAAATCATTTATTTAGTGTGTTGTCAACTTTATTATAAAAACACGTAAGGAAGAAACAGCATAATGTTACCAACCATCTCTCCCTCCCTCAGTGAAGGGTCACAAGTGTTTTATTATGGCACCTTCTAAGCTTGCTACATTAATTATAATGAAGGCAGAAGAAATTAGTGCTATTTTTAAAATAGAAATATAAATAATTTCTTAGAACATACATTCCAGGAAAGCTCTGGCTGGGAGGAGGAAAGCAACTGTGGTTGGTCCAGCTGATTCCTGTTTTAGCTGCAGTTTGGAGCCACGTGAAATAGTGTGGCCACTTGTTCAGAATTACCCAGGATGCTTCTTAAAAGTGCATACCGCAGAGTTCTGCATATTGGTTAAATCAGAGTCTCCGCCCCGGGGCTCGGGAGTTTACATCCATCTTCTGTCCCTCTGTTATGTATTTATTTATTTTGAGACTTACTCTGTGCCCAGACAAGCCTAGAACTCCTGATCCTCTTACTGTCACCAACCATGGGCTGGGGTTACAGGTCAGAGCCGTCGCTCTAGGTGCAGGGTTTAGCATTTCAACAGGTTTTGTATATTTGAATTGGAGCTCCCACCTCCCCACACCATGGACAATCAGTGTGATGGTGCACACCTGCAATCTTAGAGCTTGGGAGGCAGAGTTAGGAGGATCACTGTAAGTTCATGGTCACTTAGTGAACCTGGCCTAATTAGTGAGGTTATGTTCAGTCCACTCAGCATGCACTACATAGTAAGATTTTGTCTCCAAAATTAAAAAAAAGGAGACTGGAGAGCTGATGGCTTAATGGGTTACAGGACTTGCTTTGCAGTCATGAGGAGTGGAATTTGTACCCCATAACCCATGTAAAAAGCGGGGTGTCAGTCAGGCAGTGGTGGCACACACCTTTAATCCTAGCACTCTGGAAGCAGAGCCAGGCAGATCTCTGTGAATTTGAGACTAGCCTGGTCTACAAAGTGAGTTCAGGGCTACACAAAGGAACTCTGTCTCAGGAAAGAAAGAAAGAAAGAAAGAAAGAAAGAAAGAAAGAAAGAAAGAAAGAAAGAAAGAAAGGAGAGAAGGGAAGGAAGGAAGGAAGGAAGGAAGGAAGGAAGGAAGGAAGGAAGGAAGGAAGAAAAACAGGGTGTGGTTGCATGCACCAGTAACTCCAGGTTTTCCAGATGTAGAGCTAGGCGTTGGGAATTGCTGACTGCCAGCCTGTCACTGCAGATCCAGTGAGAGACTCTTCACAAGGGACTATGACAAAAAGGGATAGTGCAGGACACCTGACGTCTTTCTCTGGCCTCTGTGTATATGCAATGGAACACGCACCCACACAGAGAATAATTGGCTCAATAAGAAGATAACCCCCACCAAGAGAAGAAAGAAAAGTGACTGCAGCCCCCCTGTGAGAGGCTATAGACAACACATTCACCAGCCCTCCGGTGTGCCCCCACCACCATTTACACCCTCTGGTCCTTTCCAGATGCTGGGGTGAAGGTCCTGTGTCTCGTTCACAGTGCCCAACCTCCCTCCTCCATGCTGGGTATCAAGCCCAGGGCCTGCACATGGTGGCTGGATGGTCATTCTACCACTGAGCTCTGTTCCAGTTTGTCCTTGAATTCTTCCAACACCCTGAACTGACTTTGAAGAGAGAGCAAATAATCAGAGAAATCACTCTTTTTATAAAGTCAGTTCTTGGTGAGGTCTTTGAAAAGGTGAGCATTCTGTACACAGGTGGTTGACAGTTATAGACAGTCATTTTTCTTTAGATGGCTTAGGACTCATTAGTTAGCTCAGGCTGGCCCCAAACTCATGGCAATTTTCTTGCCACAGCCTCTGAACACTAAGATTATAGACGTGCAATACATCCCCATGCTGAATTTTATTAAAACTTCTTTATAATAATAACGGGTGTGTGTGTGTGTGTGTGTGTGTGTGTGTGTGTGTGTGTGATGCTTATTTGATGCTGATGATGCTGTGTTGGAGGGAGAGAGCCACTTGTTAGTTCCCGGCTGCTCAGCTCTGAAATAACCACACAGAAACTGTACTAATTAAATCACGGCTTGGCCCATTAGCTCTAGCTTATTATTGGCTAACTCTTACATATTAATCTAACCCATTTCTATTAATCTGTGTATTCATATGTGGCAATGGCAGGAAAAGTTCTGTCCGCTGATCCTGCCTCCTTTCTCCCAGCATTCAGCTTAGTTTTCCCCGCCTAGCTCTGGTCTTTTGCCCTATCACAGACCAAGACAGTTTCTTTATTCATTAACTAATAAAAGTAATGCATAGAATGACCTCCCACACCAGTGCTGAGCCATCTCCCTGGTACCTGGCTTTCTTCTCTTTTTTCTTTTTTTTCTCTCCAAACAAGAGATTGCTAAACTGCCAGAGTTGGCCTCAAATTTGTGACCTCCCTGTTTTGGCCATCCAAGGGCTTAGATTAAGCTACGATGTGATTCCCTTTAGTCCACCTTTGTTGAGGGGCCCAGGGAAGTGATATCTGGGACATGGGATTCTTCATTTTCAGCTGCACTCTGGCTCAGGAAAGGGGTGGCCTAGAAGGACCTTCCAGGTCTGAGATGCTGTGACTTGTCAAGCCCCAGAACAGCTGTAACAAGCTCAGAGATGTCCCAACAGTCACACAATTAGCTGTCTCCTAAGTAGGTGAAATTCAATACCACAGAGGGCAGGGGTTCAAGGCATTAGCCCACACTACTTCCTGTTTCCAGAGTTGCTCATAGCTTCTTAGGAGAAAAACTGAGCCATCCTGGGAACGGCAATGTCTGTAATCATGTGGAGCAATGCAGGGGGCGGGGGATGAAAACAAGGCACAAGAACAAGCTCTTCCTGGAACCTCCTGGAAGAAGGGGTCACATTCCATCCCTGGGCTTTCAGGAGGTGATCGGTACCCCTTTCTCTCCTTGAGAACCTGAGGATCAGGCTGTGGAGGGGCCCAGTGCTGGGTGGATGCAGGTGACAGTTACTGTCTGTGGTTGGTTGTGAGCCAAGGCAGGGGTGGAACCTCCTAGGGGTGGAAAGTGAGGGCTGGCCTGGGAGAAAAGCTCTGCTCAGCAGCAGGCAGCCCCAGGCATCCAGCAGGGAGAGGCAGGCTCCAAGTAGCCGAGGGCCTGAGGTCAGGCAAGTCCATCCTTTCCGCGTTGGGGGATGGGGAGCAGCGGAAGGAGCAGAGAGGTTAGAGCTCACCCAGAAGGAAAATTTGTTAAAGGAAGGTCTGCGTCTTTCACTCAATGTGTAATTAGCTCTCGGCAGAAGATGCTGCGGATTCATAATAGAAGCCGACCATGGGGGAGGAAGACTGACAAGCCTGGGATTCTTGTGGGCTTTTTAATTTAATTTTTATAAGAAACAAGAACAGTTGCAATTATAATTGTGGACCTTTAGTGATGGTGTCTCCCAGCAACAAGCCACATCTCTCTCTATTCCACTCTCTTCCCAGGCAGAACGAACTGGAAGGTGTTGCCTGCCACAGAGCAGCTCCACTCCACTCCTGCTCTGACCTGACCCAGCCGTGGCCTCTCCTCTACTTCCAGCTCCCTCAGCCTGGCTGTCCCCTGAGCCCTGTTCTCAGCCTCCAGCCTGGGACTCTCTCGTGGTTCCATCAGAGCTAGGTTTCCTCCTGAGTTCCTGCCCTCGGCAGGGTGGCTGTCTGTGCCCTGGGAGGAAGGGAGGTGCAAAGGAAAGGAAAGGTGGGGAGCCCCAGGACGTGGTAGTAGGAAGTAGGCAATGCCTGGACACCTGCCAGAATTAACAGGCCTCCCCTCTCCCAGGCACAAAGGGCTCTCTGTGAGGACACTCCTAGACTCATGTGGAATCCTGGAGGCTCATATTTCTTAACATAAAAGATGCCCATTCCCAGCCAGGCCTGGGTGTGGTCTGTGGTTTGACTTGTGGTGGGCGGGGCTTGTGGACTCCCAGTGACCCATCTGGATGGTGTCTGTCCTTCCTAAGAGCTGGCCTTCACATGAAAATGGGGAGAGGCCAAGTAGACAACTTCTCTTGAAGGGCATGGGTAGTTATTTTTTCTCGCCTCTGGAGAGAGCCTTCTAGTTTCTACACCCCAACATCTCTCCAGTGTCTGTCAGTCTGTCTGTCTTTCGCTCTCATTATCTATCTGTGCCTGCTCAGATCCACATGAGAGACTATCAAACTACACCTAGTCTTCTCTCCTACTTCAAGCCTTTGTCGCAGAGAATTAAGCTAGGACTCAAAGAAAGTAGGCTATGTCTCAGCATCCTCTGGGTGCCCGTGGGAACGGACTGCTCAGGAGGTCGCTTGACCCTCTGTGGACCTTATGATGTTTTGTTCCCAGGTGAAAGAGTTGGAACAAGACAGCTCAGGTCTCAGTTCTCACCTCCAAGCTGTATGAGCGGAAGTCATCCACCAGAGCCTGGTGCCACACAGTTGGGATTATCTCTGATGCCAGCAGCATGCACCTCGGGAGTGGCTGGTGCAGTTCCTCCCCGGATTCCTAATGGGGCAGGATGTCTGACCCCTGTGGCCTCCGTCTATCCTGCACGTTTGGCTGCTTGAACTACAGAAGAGACAGTTATTGAACAAACCTTTATTTTTTAAAAAAAATTTATTTACTTTTATGTGTAGGGGTGTTTTTGCCTGCACGTGTGTCTATGCCATGTGTGTGCCCTGTGCCTACAGAAGCCAGAAGAGGGCATCAGATTCACTGGCACTGGAGTTACAGATGGTTGTGAACTGCCGTGTGGATGCAAGGCCTCCAGAAGAGCAGCCGGTGCTTCCAGCTGCTGAGCCACTGCCCCAGCCCCTGCACAGATCTTTCTTGGGCTCCAGCTATGGCCCAGTAAACAAAACCCTTGGCAGCCAGCTCTCTGGGACTCACCTTTGAAAAGATGCGATTCTTCCCGTACTGGTTTGCTACCGTGGGCCTCACCAGTTCTCTGTCCAGCTGGCTCACAGAAAAGAAACGCTGTCCAGCAGTTCTGTGGGCCGTTGTCTGCATGGTCACTGGGCAGTGTGGGAGGATCTATTCAATGCCTTTCTGGGAGCTCCTGGTGCCCTAGGGTATGGACTTCCTTGGCTTGTGGAAGCATTACCCAGACCTCTGCAGCATCTTCTCAAGACGCCTTCCTGCCTTTGTGTTCAACTCTACCTGAATTATTGTTGTTCTTTGTTTTGTTTTGTTTTGTTTTGTTTTGTTTTGTTTTGTTTTGTTTGAGACAGGGTTTCTCTGTGTAGCCCTGGCTGTCCTGGAACTCACTTTGTAGACCAGGCTGGTCTCGAACTCAGAGATCCACCTACCTCTGTCTCCTGAGGGCTGGGATTAAAGGCATGAGCCACCACACCCAGCCACCACCAAATTTTTCTTTGTTTTATAAGGACACACACAGTCATCGCATCAAAGCACGCGTTAGTGACCTCATCCTGACCTGATCTTTCCTCAGGACCGTTTCCCTGTAAAGATGCCTTCTGGGGTGCTGAGAGTTAGGATTCCAGCTTGTCGTTTTCGCGGTGAGTACAGCACCTTCTCTGGGAAAGTGTAAGACTGCGGAGAGAGAACGTTGTCCCCAGGGGCCTCCAGTTTTGGCTTCGGACAAGGTCTTCTGTGAACTCCTTTGATTGGTGAAACCCAGTCACGTGTCCACTCCTCGCTGTCATTCTAGTTAGGAATTTAGTCTGACTCTTGTCAAGGTGGGCGCGGGAGGTAATGTGGGCTCTCCTCGGTGCAGGAAGAACATTCCAACGGCCCGTCTAAACACGACCGCGAGGAGACAGAACTCCACTGTGCAAGGAAGAAGGAGGGGGACCCTGCGCAGGGGTGAGGGCAGCAGCTTCATCTTCTGCCCCCTCCTTAGTGTCTGGGCTTCTCTGCTGCTCATGCCAGGGAACCAGCCTCTCACAGTTCATAGGTACTTCCTGTGTGCCAGGCTATTTTCTGCCTTTATTATTTATTTACTCCCTTAGCGGCCGTTCGTGGAGGCCAATGTGTGGAGCTCAGGGTTGTTTCTTCTCCTTTCTCATTTGTTCCAAGGATGGAACTCAGGTAGACGTAGTTTTCTAATCTCTTGGATTGCCTTTGGAACCCTCACAACAGCCCCCTGAGAAGGGGTGGCTCTGGTCTCCTTTCACGGATGGGAAGGCACAGAGAGAAACAGGAGCTTAGCCAGGCAGGCCGGAGGGGTGCAGTGGAACCCCCGTAGCATCAAACTGAACTTACCCACAGTGCTCATGGAACTGGCCACTGTCCAGGGACAGTAGTAGGTGAGCACTGTGAAGCCACTGCTCTGTTGCCCACCTAGCAGCTCCACAGAGTTGGCCCGGGGTGGCATGCCCACTGCGTATCCCTGAGCCGAGGCGGGTGTGCTATGGACATCCAGCAGCCTTGCCTCTTATAGGCATTCAGTCCAAGAGCTTGCAAACCCTGAAAGGGAGGAGGAGAGTGAGTGCACTGGAGGGCTGGAGACCGGCCTGGAGCTTGGAGCCTATGCCTGCGTAGGTGGCTGAGGAGGGCACTACATCAGAGGGCTGGCTCCTGAACTTGTGACCCGCTGGGAGTTCACAGATGGCTCCCTGCAAGGGCAGGAAGGGCCTCACGCTGGTCCCTTGCCAGGGTGCTGCACACACAGGGCCAGACTGTTCCCAAGCTTCTTCCCTGGGGACCTGGGAGAGGCCGTGTGACTGACAGAGCCGACCTTTCTAGCTGAGCCGCGTGGGGAATGTGGTCAGGGCCTTACCACATGGCTAGAGGCAGAGACCTGGGACCTCTGCCTCCTCAGAAGGGGCCTCAGATACTGAACCACTGACTTTTGTCCTCCTTTGGAGAGAAGGTGGGAACAGGAGCAGAAGGAGGCAGAAATATGAAATTATTCTCCCAGCCTTCTGACTGCCAGCCAAGAGCTCCTGGTGCCTGTAGAGGTTTGAGCTGGGTTTTGAGCCTCCCTAGACATGGCACAGAGCCAGCTTTTGTGACTATGTTTGCACCAGGGACATCTGTCACTGCAGGGAGCTCCGCATCCGCATCAGAGCACTTACCTTTCCAAAAGAAACCAGGTCTGTGTCGGCACGGTGGCCTTAGAGTTTGTGTAGTAGCCCAGGTCATCTTTCACACACTCCATTTCCACTGAGCTACTGCTCCCAGACCCCAGATTTTAAGGGGGGGGTGGAGGCAGGAAACAGGGCCAGACATGGTGGCAAGTACCTCTAATCCTATCTGTTTGGGTGATGAGGCAGGAGGATTACATGAGCCCAGAAGGGTCTAACCTGGGCAACATAGCTAGACATGATTACAAAAGATAACAAAAGCCTAAAGCAAACAAGAAAGACAAAGGACGTTCTCCTTCAACAGCTTTGACAATCAGGTAAGAGGAGAATCGCTTCCTATTTGGTAGTAGTACATTTCCCCAACACACAGAAGGAAGAGGAGGAGAAAGACATTATCTACGGGAAGTCTTTATTGTAATCTATGAAATATGTAGTTAATAAAAAGTTGCAGAAACGTTTCCAAAAGAATCAATAATGTCCCAGAGTTTTAAAACTGGATTAATTTCATAATAATGGGAGAATATTAATGTGTGATGTGGGCTCTTATTCCTAAATGTCTCCCTACAGATCAGCAGAGAAGTGGGCATTTATAGAACTCAAACATAAAACAGGGGCCTGGAGTTCCAGGCATCCTATTCAGTGTGAAGTCTAGATAATTTTAGACCCCTTTAAAACATATCTCAAAGATTGTATGGGGTTTGCTGATACTAAAAAAATTACTTATCTGACGATCTAACTTAAGCAGCCACCCCATGTTTCTCCTTGTTTCAACAGGCCGCCTTAGGTCTGTTCTTGAATGCACCTGAGAGGTGGGGCAGGCAAAGGAGTGGGGGTTGAAATAGCTGTTGGGGACCCCAAGCCCCTGAGGCTGGCCTCAAGGCTCTGGAGCCCCAGGCTTCCTCTGAAAGCGCTGTCTCCCTGTAGGGAGCAGGCAGGTCCCACTGCAGCTGTAGGATGCCTTCAAAACAACTTGTAGACAAGTCCGACAAGAGGATTATGGGAGCCCAGGAATGGGGCATCTGACAATCAATGCGGGAGCCACCAGGCTGTATGGGGTAACACTGGCAAACACACCAGGGCCCAATCACAGGTCTGCCTGGCTCCCTGGGACCTGATGGGCCTGCCTTGCCACCTGGGAGTTTAGTGACATTGATCCACATCTCCGCTGGCCCAGTAAACTCCAAAGCCTGGCCTGACCTTCCCTTCAGGCCCAGCTGTCCAGCCCTTCCCTGTACTAAATTCCCCCACATTCTCCAGAGCTGAGGTCATGGAAAACTCCCGGGGTGGGGGCTGGCGGGGGGGGGGCTGCCAGGCTGAAGTACCAGTACAGGGGGATTAGCAGGGTGACTGGTCATTTGTTTATCTGTAGAGGGGTTGTGTGGGCAGCTGCTCCTGGGAGCCAGGGAGAAGACAGGAGCACAGCTTCTATGGGACAACTCCAGCTCCGTAGGGGCAGGTGCTCTGGGCCTCCCTGCCCTCGCTGCGCTGCCCCTGGGTCCAAGGGGAGGGTGAGAGCCAGGGGCAGGCCTTCCTGGGAGGCTTCCCGAAAGCCTCAGAAGGGAAAGAAGAAAGGGAAGGTGCCTTCTAAGCTCTTTACCTTGGTGGGGATGCTCTTGGGCCCATTTTTATAGACTCAAAGAAGTTGGGGGGCGCTTTCTGTGCTTAAGGAGTGATGAGAAGTCCCTTGCAGGTCACCCCAACACTAAAGCTGGACCTGTTCCATTACTCTTTGCTGCTCAGGGAAACCCTGCCTTCCTTCCCTCAAAAGGAAATAGCTCCGGTCAGCCCTGGCAGGTTTTAAGGTTATATAGTCGTGTTCCCTGTTGCTCCTCTGCTTCTGCAGGTTGGTCTTTATCTGTGAAATTCCCACTAGAAACTCATGCTGAGAAGAACCAGCTCTACTTGTGTGTTTATGCCAGTGACCCTGTCTCTCCGGCTCTGAGCCTGGTGCACTGTGTGGATGAGGCTTCAGGGGTTTGGTGTGCGGGTGTCTGTCCCCCATCTCCACCCTTGTGGAGTCTCATTTGAGAAACCCTGGCAGGCTGAGGACCAACCCCATAGGTCTTGTCTATGTGGTTGGCTATGGTTGGATGAGATTTTGGCCTTCGTTGTACCTCACCCAAAAACCGGATTCAAGAGGTCGACCCTGCCTCACAACAGAAGGGTCAAGTTTTGCTCACCCGTCTTTCTTGCCTAGGGATTCTCTCACATTGTCTGAGGTGACAACGTCCCCTGTCACCTCTAAACCATCTCCCACAGGAGACTTTCCAGAAGTTCTGCACGTGTGCCAAGAGAATCAGAGACAGGGTTGGGTGCCTAAGGAGGGAGAGGGAGCAGGCTCAAGGGCTACTAATCACAGCCTTGGGGTAGATATTTGCCTGGGAAGATGGATACATGATACGGTAATAGAAGTCAGCCCATCCCCCCACCCCCTTGTCTGCTCAGGGTCTAACCAAAGGCATGCAGGCCACAGGGCTAGCCCTCCAGCACCTCACAGGTTGAGCTGTGACTAAGTAACATTTTTAACATGCTGCAGCTCTTCCCAGTCTCTTGAAACACTCTGCCCACACAATGACTTCTCTTCCCCCTCTCTCCAGACAAGATTTCTCTGTGGAGCTTTGGAGCCTGTCCTGGAGCTCACTGTGTAGACCAGGCTGGTCTTGAACTCACAGAGATCCACCTACCTCTGCAGCACCCCCCCTCAACCCAGTGCTGGGATTAAAGGCATGTGCCACCACCACCCAGCACAGTGCCTCTTTTTACAAAGTGAATTTTAGAGCCAGGTTTTCCAGAGTTCAAATCCCACCTCTGAAGCTTATCAGACTCAGAAACTGCTGGTTTGAAAGAAAATATCCCCCAAAGGGAGTGGTACTATTAGGAGGTGTGGCCTTGGAAGAAGTGTGTCACTATGTGGGCGGGCTTTGAGATTTCTTTTCTTAGGCTTCTCTCAGTGTGACAGTCAGTCAACTTCCTGTTGCTTCTGAGTCAAGATGTAGGACTGTCAGCTCCAGCACCATGTCTGCCTGCACACCACCATGCTCCCCACCATGATGATAATGGTTGAACCTCTGAAACTTTAAGTGAGCCACCCCAATTAAATGTTTTCCTTTATAAGTGTTGCCATGATCATGATGCCTCTTTACAGCAATAAAAACCCTAACTAAAACAGAAGTCTTACTTAATTCTCCCCCCCCCACACCTTTCACCTCCAAAGTGGGGTTCTGAGCACCAGCTGCCTGGCAGGGGAGGGGGTGCTGTGGGGATTAGGCCATCAGTCATGACATAGGACTGTAACTGTTCCTCGCGCGACCATGTGACTGCCGCCTCTGCTTTGCTTGCCTTCCCCTTACTCAGCCCAACCTCTGCCAGGCACTCTGCTCTTCCACAGCCTCAGCAGCCTGGCTGAGGAGATCCACCTGGCCAGGTGATGACAATGGGAGACAGATGTTTGGAAGGGTCACATGGAAAACAGCCTGAGAATGCCCGTGACCCACCAAGGGCTTCCAAGGGGGAAGGAACACTGTTGCCACCGGCTAGAATAGAGGGTAGGGGCAGCCTCTTGTGAGACACAGTGTTCCTTACTATAGGTGCAAAGAATTCCATGAAGGTGTTTGGGTCCACACAGCACAGAGCCAGGGGCTCAGGTCTCTGGTGGAGCCTCCCTTGTTCTGACCCCTCCCCCCCAAACCTGTGGCTGAGACCTTATTCTGGAAAAGGTCTCTGCAGATATAATTAAGTTCAAACTGAGGTCACCCCAAGTTCTCTGGATGAGTGTTAAGTCTAGTGTCGCGGGTCCTTACAAGAGCAGTGCAGGAGAAATAGCGAGGCAGAGTGAGCTAAGCCACGGTGAAGCAGGGGTGGCCTGGAGTCACGGACGCTCAGCAGGATGGAAGGGGCCCTGCTGGCACTTAGACTTTTGGTTTCTGGCTCCAGCACACAGACAAAGTTCTATAGTTTTAACCATGCAGTCTGTGGTTGTTTGTTACAACATCGACAGGAAACTCGACACCAGCTTCTACTGCCAAATCCCTCAGAAAAAGACAGGGCTCTGTCTTGGTCAGGTTGGGTATTTGTCCGAGTTAGTTGGTTTCTGTCAACTTGACACAAGCTGGAGCCATCTGAGAAGAGGGGCTCCATCAGATTGCCAGTCTGATGCGGTCGGGTCCAGCCTGCTGGGGGCGGTGCCATGTCTGGGCCAGCGACCCTGAGTGGTATAAGAATGCAGGTTGAGCAAGAGGTGAGAAGTAACCCCCAGAAGGGTTTTGAGCTCCTGCCCCAGCTTCCCTTCATGAGGAGCTGGGCCATAAGTCGCACGGGGAAATAAATCCGAGTCACTTTTGGGCATGGTGTTTTATCAGGGCAACAGGAAGCAAAGTAAGAGGGTATTATAACAAAAGTACCATGGCTCTGTGGCTAAAAGCACTTGCCATACAAACCAGATGACCCAGGTCCTTTAACTTCCCAGAACTGTAGTGGGCTTTCTTGTGCCCCCACCAGCCCCCAAATCATGACACTGAGACTCATTATTAGTTATGAATGTTCAACTTTATTGTATGCTTGTCCCACTAGCTCTTATAACTGAAATTAACCTATTTCTCTTCCTCTACATTTTGCCTCTGAGCTTTTTACTTTTTGTTCATTTTGTATATATTACTTTTCTGCTTTCTGTGTGTCTGTCTGTCTGGCTCCTGGACATCTCCCTTTTTTTCTGCCTCATTTTTTCTCCTACTACTTAATTTCTCTGCCCTCCAGACCCGCCTATCCCTCTACTGCCTAGCTATTGGCCATTCAGCTTTTTATTAGACCAATCAGGTGCCTTAGGCAGGAAAGGTAAAACAGCAACATATCTTTACATAGTTAAACAAATGCAACGTAAACAAGTGTAGCATAGTTACAGTAATATTCTACAATATACACAAATGTAACGCATCTTTACATAGTTACAGTAATACTCCACAATATACACAAATGTAACACACCTTTACATAGTTACAGTAACATTCCACAATATACACAAATGTAACACACCTTTACATAGTTACAGTAACATTCCACAATATACACAAATGTAACACACCTTTACATAGTTACAGTAATATTCCATGTTATACACAAATGTAACACATTTTTACATAGTTACAATAACATCCCTATTCTGGTATTTTTTATTTATCAAGCAGCATATAGCTTCTTTCACTTGACATAATCTCTGCCATGGCTTGTAGTCACACTCATCCCATTTTCTAACTGACTACTGTGTCACTGGAGGAACCATATCATGTTTGTCCATCCAGCCTTGATGGACATTTGGTTGGTTTTATCTTTTGGCTATTATGAATAATGTTGTTAAGAGATTACAAAACATAAGAGAATTATATGAATTTACTTTATGTATTTAGTACATTTTTATCATTGATTTATTTTTGGTGTGTGTGGGTGATGACATGCCATGGTGCATATGTGGTGGTCAGAGGTTAGAGATCAGGAGTCAGTTCTCTCCTTCCACGGATTGGACTCAGGTTGACAGGCTTGTGTGGTAAATACCTTTACATGTTGCCATGTTTTGTGTGCAAATCTTTTCTTGAAAGTCCAATTTCATTCGTCATGGTCTACATTTAACAGGGAACTACCGGGCGTCATGTGGTGACTCTACATTTAATGTTTTGATGATTTGCTTCACTGATTTCCAAAGCAGTTGAACTATTTAATCCCAGGAGCAAAGCATGCGGTCCCAGTCCCTCCGTACCCTCACTGACACCCACTGCTTCTTGGTATTCTTTGCAGCACTTGGGATCAGACCAGGGCCTTGGACCTGCTAAGCAATCCCTGTGTTTCCAAGTTTCACTCCTCCATTAGAAAGCATTTTATTTACCTGTATTAGTTAATTTAGTAGGAACAAAATAATGTCACTGTGTGCTGGGCATCATGCCAGGCGCTCTAGGCTGCAGAGGACATAGCAGAGGCCTGCTCTCAAGGCAGCTCGGTTCCAGCAGGGACAACATAGGAGAGTAGAGACAGGAAAGGAGACATTGGAGGAGGTGCCGCCGCCTGACTTGCAGCTGGGGAAGCTCAGCTGGGCCGCAGATCCAGGGCTGTTGGGGTCTGACTTAGGGTGTGTGTACATTTGTGTGTGTGTGTGTGTGTGTGTGTGTGTGTGTGCGTGTGCGCGCGCGTGCCTGTGTGTTTCTGCGAGTTTCGTTAAGGCTGTTCACAGAAGCAACAATGGACATTTGATCAGTGGCGTTTACACTATTGAGGAGAGCTATTTTCCCTCTTCCATTAACCCTTAGCCGTATATAAACCCCTCAGGAGCAGTGGGTCCCATGAACTTCTCCTATCTTTTGCAGGTGTTGGTGGACCCTGTCTCAGGGAGATCTTGGGCAGGCTGTCTCAGCCATGAGTCTCAGAGTACACTAGCCATGCCATGTCTGGAGACCAGCGATCCACAGCTCCTCTCACCTCCTCTGCTTCTTCCATCCTTTCTCCTGAGGGGGTGATGCAGACAACCCGTTTATGGCTGGACATCCAATAGGTATCTCATAATACTTTTGCAGTTATGAGGAGTGGGCATCAATTTGGTCAGAGAGCTGTGGCTACCTCTCAGTTCCTTACCACTGTTATGCCAATGGGCTTATCTTTCCTGACCTCTAATGGCTGTATTTTAATGACATCTGTTTGAGGGATCTGGCCACTAACCTGTGATCTGAATCACCTGTCACTTCTTTGATAAGGAGTTTCTCCCCCAGCCTCAGAATTTTGAGTATGGGCCTGGGAATCTGCCTCTCTCACTTCCTACACTCCTTCTTGTCAGGGGGGTTAATGCACACCAGAGCTTGGAAGCTACCAGAACCAACTGGAAGGAAAGCAGCTTCCACCACCAGAGGGCTGAGCTGCAGGATCCTGTTACCCGTTTGTGCCGGTCTGGGTATCCTTTGGCCTGTTCCCAGTTTCTCAGGGCAAACAGCCTTGCAGAGCAGGCCTCGCTGTGTGCCAGGGACAAGGTAAGGTGGACATTACCCCGCCCCCTGCCTTACTCCACTCCGCAGTCCACGTGGGGAGACATCTGGCCCAGTGGCTTTTACCCTAGTGGGCAGTGCACTGCGTTCTCATGCCTGTTGCTTCCTGGTCAGTGTTGTCTGGACGGGAACCCTGGCCTGGGATGCTAGCCTAAACAGACTGAAGTTCTATGAAAAGGTTTGCAGACAGCCTGGGTCCTGACAGACGGTGTTAAGCAATATGTTTGCAGGTCTCTGGATTTATGGTCACAGCTGTGGTTAAAACTAATAGGTCTTGCCGGGTGGTGGTGGTGCCTTTCTTTAATCCCAGCACTTGGGAGACAGAGACAGGTGGATCTCTGAGTTTGAGGTCAGCCTGGTCTACTGAGTGAGTTCCAGGACAGCCAAGGCTACACAGAGAAATCCTGTCTTAAAAATAAAAGAAAAAAAAACAAAAACCTAAAACAAAAACAAAAAACAACAACAAACCAACCACCCACCCACCCAACCAAGCAAACAAAATTCTCCCAAAATTAGTAGGTTTCTGTTGGAGGCATGATTCTGAAAAATATAGGCTTCCTTCTAACAGTAATAATTCCCTCCCTGGTTCATTTGAAGCCCCCACAAATACTTCACCTTGTTCACAAGGCAATCCCCAACAGCCCATGGCATTAATGCCACCCTAATATGTGCAGTTCCCAGGGTTCAAGGATGCCAGACAGGTCTCCTCCCCTCGTGTCCTCAGCCAGGTCTCACAGGGCTGAGGCTGATAGGAGGAGCAGATATATGTGTTATTCAAGACAGCCAGATAGAGGGAAGCAAAACTATGAGTGTCCATTTTTATAGAAAGAATCATCAAAGCGGTCCTTGCTCGGGCCGGCGATATGACTCAGTGGGTTAAGACACTTGCCACCAAGCCTGTGTATTTAAGTTCAATCCCCTTGACCCACAGGACAGAAGGTGAGAACTAACTTCTACTAGCTCTCCTCTGATCTCCACATGTTCGCTGTGACATGCATGTTTGTAGGTTGTGTGTGCACACACACACAGAGAACAAACAAATATGTCAAAGTGAGTTGAAGGAATGGCTTAGTGGTTAAGAGTGTTTTCTGCCCTTCCAGAGGGCTTGAGTCTGGTTCCACCCACAACCGTCCATAACTCCAGCTCCGGGGTATCTGACACCCTTTTCTGGTCTCCACAGGTACTGGCACACCCCTGCCTAGACTCCCATAGATAGAGACATTCACTAAATAAAAATAAAGGCCTGGTGTCTGGGTTCACACCTTTAATCTCAGCACTCGGCAGGCAGAGGCAGGCAGATCTACAGAGTGGGTTCCAAGACAACCAGGGCTACACAGAGAAACCCTGTCTCAAAAAGCCAAAACCAGTCCGAAAAGAAACCCCACTACCAAGAGATCCATTTGCCTGCAAGGCCCCAAATACACATTGCAGCCGAGGGAAGCACTTCTGTTCATTTCCCCAACAGAAAATAACAAGGAACAAATTAATAAACTGTGGTTCTGTGTACATTTCTACACCTACAGGGTCTATTTAAGTGAAATCTTATACCTAGATTACGCTGAGCAAATAATGCCAGCTGTTAAGAACCACAATCAACATAAACCATAACTTCTATAAAGGTTATAGCAATCTTAATACCTGTAATAAAACATGAAGCGTGGTGGAGCCTATGAGCAGCAATAGCACAAGCTACTGCCTGCGGAAGGAAACTCCAGCTACGTCAGGTGTGCCAAGCGAGCACTTTGTTCCAGTTGCTTCATTTAAATTTTACAACCTTAGGCTCTTCATCCTCAGAACCTCTCCACCAGGGAAGCAACACCTCAACCCAACAGGTAGAGAAACTGAACCTGAGATGGTTGGAGGAGCCAGAGGGTGGACACGGCTTGCGTGCTTACACGTCTGGCTCTTTGATGGTCCCTCTCAACTGCGCTGGAGAAGGTGCTGTCATAGTTTGATACACAGTTGATGGGGGCAGGTGTGAGGGGCTAAGTAAAGCCAGAATCTGTGGCCCTCCACTAGAGGAGACAGGGAAAGGCAGGTTTCATGTAGACCAGGCTGGCTTCCGATTCACTATGTAACTGAGAATGACTTCAACTCTTGATCATCCTACACATACCTCCCAAGTGCTGGGGTTTCATGTGTGCATCACTGTGTCCAGTGAGAAGGTAGGATTTAAATCCAATGCGATGTGGCTCCAGGAGCATCGTTCAGCCTTTGGGGTTGATTAGGAATTTGTCCCAGTGAAGCCCAACTCAGATAAGACTCACATGAATATAACGCATATATATATATATAATATAATATACACATACACATATGTTTACTCAGGGCAAATGTTGGCAACCCCCTATATGTCCATCACTTGGAGAAGGTCATACAAGCTGGGACACACGCTCTCTAGTAGGTACAAGCAAATATTAAAAGAAATAAGTTGGATCTTGTATTTGCTGATGAGGAAAGACACAATGAAACAATAGAAAACCATATGCACATACACTTTATAAGTAAGGACACACCGTGGACAGTTTGCCTGGTACGTACATGGCCTTGAGTCCACTCCCCTGCATCATGAAGAAAACAAACAAAAACCGTGAGTGTACATTATACCCAGTCGTACACTTGGACACATTGCCCAGGGAGGGGGACACTGAGCAGTTTGAGGAAAGTTTAGTAAAAGGAATATTTATAGATTCCGGGCTGGCTATAGGAAACACACAGGTACAGCATAGTACCCATGAGGCTCCATTATCACATGCTAGAACCCAGGGACGGGGGAGCTGTGCAGAGGGGCAACTCCCGGGTGTTGAACCCCTCAGTAGAGGGTCACAGTCACTCACTTTAGACAGCCAGTGAAGGGGAGAGGAGCCTAACAAGCCTCCCTCTCTCTCCACCACTGCCTAGTGCTCCCGATTTGCCAACCCTGCCTGGAGTCCAGAGGGCAAAGGAGCCAAGTTGGTGTAGGACAGCCTCCCTGGGCAGCTAGGGTGAGTGTGAGCCTGGAGGGCAAGCAGAAGACGTCCCGTCTGTTCACACTCAAATACGCATTTGTCAGTGCCTGGAGAAGGAGCTGAAAAGCTACTGGTGTGCCAAGGGGAAGGGCAGTGTGCAAGAGGGACCGTGGCTGTCCACTTCACTTACTCCATTGCGTGACTCACAGCGGCAGAGAAGCACACCCTGGGACCCTGGGAGGAAGCCGTGCCACCCTGGTTCCTTTCTGGCTTCTGAATCACGGCACTGTGGGGAGTCGTGGGTAGACATGTTCTCTGAGGTTGGCCACGCCAATAGGCACCCATCCCGTGTGGCCCTCTGTGGTGTTGCATGAGTGGCCCCTCTAGAGACAGCTGGGGGATGGCCCTTCATTGCCTCTGTCAGCAGGCTTTCCTTCTCTGAAACAGAGTACCCGAGGTAATTAGCTTATAAAGAGAAAAGGTGTATTTTGGATTCATGGTTTTAGATGCAGAATGGTTGTTTGTGGGCCTCTGGTAGAGGCGCCCAAGGTGAAGGCAATGAGTGCGCGGCACAGAAAACCGCTCGCTTTGTGGTCTGAAAGCGAAAGAGAACACAGCACAGGACTGAGATGGTGCAACAGCTAAAGCTTGGCCATCGCGGAAGGACAGAACCAACTCCTACAAGTCGCCTGCCCTCTGACCTCCACGTACGGATGGGGGCACAGGCCCCTCTCTGTGTGCAAAAATTCTAAAAATGTAAATTAAAAAAGAAGAGCACTGTAGCGCACCACGTCCGTCTGTGCTCCATGCACTACCATACAGTTCGTGAACTGGGCAAGGGGCTGGAGACTGAAACACACAAAGACTCACAGACAGAGGCACGGGTCATGCTTGAAACAGGAATGCCCCAAAATGCCCCCTTTATTGTGTTGAGGGGCGGCTTATATAGGGATCTTTAACTGATAGCCACGCCCCAGCCAAACCCACCAGAAACCACTCTCCTGCCATCAGGAACGCCTGAGGGTCTCGTGCTTAGAGCAGCTGCAAGCATTACAAGTTGTTTACCAGAAATTCAGGACTTGTGGGGTTCACAGCTCCCAACAGAGTACCTTGTAACCAAGCACACAGGACTGAAGTCAGTCTTGCTTCGCTTCTGAGGCGGATCGTTCGCAGGGAGAAAGCCTTCGGTTCACCTGTCTGCAATTAGACCATCAGAGCCCAAGCCAGTGCAGGAGAGGCTGGGTTTTCAAAGCCTCCATGCAGAGGGAGCCACGTGGACAGGAGCGCCTGCCTTGCCCAGGAAGTACTAGTGTGTTGGCCCCCTAGTGTGTTCATGCCCTGGGGGACGGTAGTCCCAGGACAAACTCCCAGCTGCCAGACCCCAGTCCAGATCTTACAACCCATGCTAAACAATAAATAATATTCTATTTTCAGGATTTAAATACAGCATTATAGTATTAATGTTAATTTCAGGAGATAATCCTGAAATTTTATGGATACTGACATCTTACTTATTTCTATTTTATTTTTAGATTTTAAGAAAACAGGGTCTCATGTAGCCCAGGCTGGCCTAAAACTTGCTCACCTTGACCTCAGATGGAATTTCGAGAGCAGCGTCTCCAGCATCGCGTGGCACTGGGGGCCACCTTGTCCAGCCACGCTGTCATTTCAGCAAGCAGAGCAAGGTAATGACCCCCTTTGGAGCCTCACTCCACCTGGAAACTGTTGAAATAAGAAGCGGCGGGGCTGCGTCCCCAACACCCCAGCCTCTTGGCTAGCTCATGCCCGAAATAACAACACACAAACTGTATTCATTTAACTGCTTGACCCATTTCTATCTAGCCTCTTCTAGGCTAATTCTCACATATTAATTTAGCCCATTTCTAATCATCTGTGTAAGCACCCCAAGGTGCGCTTACCGGGAAGATTCTAGCCTCCGTCCATCATGGTGTCTCTGCTCCAGAGAGCAGAGCCTTTCTGGTCCCTCTGGAAGCAGAGCAGAGTCTGACCTCACTTCCTCTTCCACCCAGCATCCTATTCTGTTTATTCCACCCACCTATGCTTTAACCTATGAGGCCAAGCAGTGTGTTTATTACTTAACCAATGAAATCAACAGATTGATATATGACACTCCCACATCAGGAAACCCCTCCACTCACCCGTCCTCAGCCTGACCTTGGTCACGAGTGTCCCCTCTGACTTCCGTTCCCTCCCACTCTCCCGTCCTTTCAGAGTAACCCAGTTCCTCCCCCTGCCTTTATGGCCCCCAACTGCATAACCTCCCACCTGTGGAGCTCAGTCAGTCTGTGGCTCTGAGGACTGAGTACCCACAAAAGGGCTTCTACTCACCACCTCAGGAACTGGCGCCCCCTTGCCAAGAATCTGAGTGGGACCCACCATCTAGAAGGTCTCTCCCCTCCCCAGACAGGCTGCCTAGGAGTGAGCCTTAACCCAGCAAGCTACCCAGAATCCTCTTCTGGAAATAGCTTCACTAGGAAGCACAGATAGAGGGAGTTTGTTTTCCACGGAGGCTTAAAGTAGCTTTGGAGCTGTCAGGAGCCAGGTTTCCGGTTACGTGTGGGAAGCAAGAACAAATCCGCCCACAGAGGACAGTGAGGAAAGACCGGACCGGAGGCGTCCCCTCTCCTGCTTCTGAGGCACACCTGCTCTGCCTTCCTATCTCTTGCTCTGAATAAATCATTGCACAACCCTTTTTTTGTCTTTCTCCATCTCTAGGGACACGAAGACATGGGAAGCAGGACAGCCACACTGCTGGGTTTTAATCCAAACTTGTCAACCTATGCCATTTTGGGCCGGTGACTCAGTGACTTCGTAAATCGGAACAAAACTGCGACGTCCTTGTGTGTTTGCTGCTGTTGCTGTTTGCTCTTATTTTTTTGGCACTGCTTGGGATCCCCAAGTTCTCTTGCTACTACCAGGTCCCCCCTCATTCTAGACCAGTGTTCGACTTCTGACTGAGACAAACCTGTAGCCCCTCGTCTAGGGTCATTACTAGGAGTAAGTGGCTGATGTGCCAAGGTTGTGGCTGGGAGGCAGTGGACAACCCTGTCCCTGCCAGGACCTTTTCCTGAGCTGGGTTCTGTCATTTCTCTTGAAAGAGGCTTGAGCCAAGACGTAAAACTTTTCTGGGCTGGGTGGTGGTGGAGCACGCCTTTAATCCCAGCACTCGGGAGGCAGAGACAGGCGGATCTCTGTGAGTTTGAGGCCAGTCTGGTCTACAAGAGCTAGTTCCAGGACAGACTCCAAAGCCACAGAGAAACCCTGTCTCAAAAAATCAAAACAAACAACAACAACAAAACTTTTCTGGCTACCCCTGTTTGAAATGTTCCCCAACATCCATCCATCTCAGCAACAGGGTATCACCAAGCTCTTCACAGGTACCTAGACAATGCTTCTCAGAAGTCAGCCTGCACACTCGGGCATCTGCCATTCACCTCTGGACGGTCCTGGGTCCTGCTCCTACACGCAAGATATCGACCACGTGCCTCGTTTTCCTGCTCTTTTGCCCATGAGGCTGTTTACAGGCCTTGGCTCTGTATTCTGGAAACCAGAACCCCTTCCGAGGCCCTGCCTGGGTCTCCGCCAGATGTGAGACTAGCTTACCAGAGGGTAAGCAGGAAACTGTTGCAGTTTCTTCCTAACTCTGCCCATTGGCTTGGTTACTTGGCCTCCATTAAGTATCTATGACTGACCAGAGCTGGGTAACTGAATTAGAACAAAGAACTGGAAGGAAACAATGAGAGGAAATTCAGCCCAGTGGGGACTCGCCGGGGAGCCCACTATAATACGGAAAGGGGAGGGACTCACAGGCACCCAGGGGACAGTGGTTGTTAAGGACCCACAGGGCAGCTTCCTGCCAGCCTATGGCTCACCTCTGAGCCCTTCAGCCTTCCAGGAAAGACTTGGAATAGTCTTCTGGGCATGAGCATACTGGGAAGGAATACTGGGAGGGGGTAAGAAAGAAAGAGGGCAAATGTCAACACCGGGAGAAAGGCTGGACAACCGCACCAAACGCGGAAGGGCGGGGAGTTCCAGGCCAGTTGCAGGTGTGGATCTACTTAGAAGGAATAGGGTGACGTTGAACTTCTAATTGAAAGACAGGGAGGGCACAGGACTATCAGACTTCCTCGGAGTCAGCCTGAGAGAACTCAGCACAAGAGTCTGGCTCACCTTGGAATGTTCTGGAATGCCTGGAATACGGGCAGGTGCATCTCTTGCCAGACGCCATAACCCTTGAGCCAACAAGGTCAAAAGGCAAACTTTCCAGCCAGGCGAAGTGGCACTCGCCTATAAACCAAACACTTGAAAGGCAGAGGCAGGAGAATTGCCACACAGTTGAAGGCAGCCTGGTCTAAACAGAGTTCTAAGCCAGCCATGGCTATGCAGTAAGAACCAATCTTAAAACAAAAAAGCAATTTTGCCAAACTCTTCCGGCCACTGGGGTAGAGCCACTCACACTGTTCTGGTGTTTCGGCGAGCCCTAAGGTGTGAGTGTGTGTGTGTGTGTGTGTGTGTGTGTGTGTGAGTATGCGTGCACGTGTGTGTGACAGAAGGGAGTCTGCAAGGCTCTGCACACTCTTGTGGGTTGCTGTTTCTTGTAGGACAGTGTTTGTTTAGGAGAACGTACAGTTTGTCTTGTACTCACCTGAGGGGATAGAGCATTATCTATTTCCCACAGATGATGAGACGTGTCGTCTATGTTGGATGTGCTGATCCTTGAAGGCCCTCCCTTTTGAGGTCATTCCTTTAACCTGAATCACGATTCAGAACTGTCACCTACTTACCCCTCATGTCTCAGGCTCCAGTGTAACTGTGCGACTTCTGTCCATAAGCGCTGAGCAGGCACCATGGATGTCTCAGTTCACTCTGTGTGAGTCTATAAGTCAGACCATTGAGTCTCTTCTGACAGCCTATAGATCTGTTATTTCCTTATGCACAGTCTCTTGGGTGCTCTTTCTGTGTGAGGCACTGTCCTAGGTTCTGGCGACAGTACCAGGTCTCTTTGTTCTTGCTAGGCCCGCTGATGAGAGACGTACACAGGAACATTTTAGCTGGTGACAACTGTCACCAAAGAGGCAGGTGTGCTGTGGTGGAGGGTGGGACACCCTCCACTGTGCTGTGATGATGACCGCGTCTTTCGTGCTCAGGCCAATCACAGACGGCATTGGGATATCCGGACATCCCGGGTACTGCTCCATTCGGTGGTGGCAGGTTATCATCTATTATCATAAGTTCCAAAGACATGAAGCCCTTGGTCAACAGATGTCACAGGGCTGAGCTACCAAAAGCAGGTACTGCGGGTTAGTCAGGGTCATTGTTCTTTCTGAGCACATTGGGCTCAGGGTAACTAGTTTTTATTTGCTTGGTTGGTTGCTTGCTTGGTTACACACACACACACACACACACACACACACTGGCAGAGGTAGTGGTATGTGTATAGATTTCAAAGTCCCCCCTCTTCCCTGTGAGCCCTGGGAATGAAACTCAGTTCTTGAGCCCTACAGTGAATGCTTTTAACCACTGAGCCATCTTGCTGGCTCTGTTTGGCTGAATTTTTGAGACAAGGTTAGACTCAATCTGCAGTCTAACCTGACCTTGAATTCACCGTATAGCCCAGGCTGGCCCCTCAGCCTCCTGGGATTGCCGCCATGCCTGGCCCTTTTTTTTTTTTTTTTTTTTTTTTAAAGAAAACATGTTCATTTTTGAAACCTCAAGAGAAGTACCTAGCACCAGACTGGCCCCAAACTCCACACCAGTCCTCCCTCACGCCCCCCATGTTGCAGAATATTCCTCTATACTGTGTGAAGTGTCATTGTGATTGGTTTAATAAGAGAGCTGAATGGCCATTAGCAAGGCAGGAGGTGTAGGCAGGACTGCTGGACAGAGACTGCGCTGGGGGAAGAGAGGTGAAGTCACCAGCCTGACAGATGGAGAGGAAGCAGGATGGGCAGTGCAGATGGTGGTAATGGAGTCACATCGAAGAAGATGCAGGTTAATTTAAGCTATAAGAACTAGTTAGGAGCAAGCCCAAGCTAAGGCGAGGTTTCATAATTAATACTAAGTCTCTGTGTTGTTTGTTTTGTGAGCTGGCAGCCCAGAGAAAAAGCCTTACACCCCCATGCCACCTGCTCAGGATCAGATAATCTCAAAGGATTTGTGCTGATTCTGTGTTGATCAGTGGCTTTCCATACACACAGTGAGTTGGCAGCAGGGTAGGGGACCATTTGGCTCCTCCCAGGAACACACCTGTTACTGCTGAGGCCCAGGTTCCAGCAAGGGAAGATGAAAACGGCAGAGCAGCCGCAGGTCCTGTCTAAGGAGGAGTGATTAAGAGCACAGGTGAGCAGTCAGTGGACCCGGATGCAAATCCTGCCTTTCCCTCTGCCCAACTGAAGTGACCTGGACAAGTTACAAAGCCTCCCAGGCCCAGCGTGGTCTGTGACTGGGGATGGCATTCATGAGAAACTTGTGGTGAGCCCTTGACCATGCTCAGTTATTGCTAAGATGGTGGCTGTAATAATCACCGAGCGAGCTCTAGACATCTCTGGAGCCCTTGTTGGTACATAAATGTGTACTCAGGTCAGTGGGTATTCTTGTGAGAATGTGAAAGTCACAGACAGGTCACGTGTGTGTGTGCGTGTGTGTGTGACCACTGCCTGATGGTAAACAAGTCACTAGGCATTGTGGGCCTCAGTTTTATCTGTTAGATGTCGAGATTGGTCTCCATCATTTTTAGGTCTCTTCTGTGCTCACTTGCTGAGAGCGTGAGCTCTTCCTCAGAAAGGTATGCTGGGTATATGTCCTCTTGGCTGTGTCCTTCAGGGAAGGACAGCTTGTCGGCAGGAGCCCGGGCCAACCTTGCTCCCTTCTGTGACAGCAATGGGCTCTAGTTTTGCCTCTCAGGCCCATGCCCAGTCACTTGCCCCTGAATAGCCTCCTTATTCCTGTCTCCTTAACCCTCTCTTTCTCTTGCTCACTGAGGCAGGAGAGAGGAAGGAGGTCTGTTCCAAAGGAGCCCTGTTAGGCGAGGCAGGGTCTGTGGACCGAGGGACAGATGGCTGTCCCACGGGATGAGACCAAAACCACTGTGGCAAATCACCGCCCATACCTGTCATCCCGGAGCTGGGCTCCAGGCTGCTGTTGTCAAGAGAGAAGAGGGTTGCTAGGTAAACAAACCCTTGGCAGCTGGCAGCTTCTGGGCAAACCGCAGACTTGAACTCGTGTTTGTCAGAGTTTGTGGTTCCTTGGGGTGTGAGGGGAAACTTCCCGGCAGGCCGGAGACTCTGAGATGCCCCTTGGAGATGGGGCACCATGCTCAGCAGCGTGATGTGAAGAAAGTCATGTCAGACAGCACCTGACCGTGTCTGTGGTGTGGACTGGAGAACTGGGAGAGGCCTCTGCTGAAAGAGAGGCCCTTTGTATTTCCTGAGTCCAACAGGAGTGTGCTCTCCTGGCACGGTGAGGTCTGGGGTCCACCCCTGGTACTGCACAAACCAGAAACAAGCTGGAGAACCCAAGAAAGTAAAACCAGCCTTTCCACCATGTGTTCCCCCTGTGTGATCACTAGCTGTCTGTGACTGTTCCCGACGGGCAGCAACCATGGGGCAGTGAGCTCCAGCCACACCTCTCAGCAGCCGCCTTTGCCTCTCTGGCCCAGCCTGACTCAGTCTCCTGACTCAGTCTCTGGGGCTTGTGTCAAAGAGGCCGGTACAGAAGACATGGAAGGAGGGGCCAGGGCATGGCGTCGGCAAAGGTAGAGCTTCCTCAGGGCAGGATGACCAGGACCCAGGCATCTTAGCTCCCCACACACTGACCCCTAATCTCCCCACTTCCAAGATGTCTGCTAATGACCATGTACACAAGAGAAGGGGGTCTCTGTCAACTCCTGCCTTTAGGGTAAAACACTCTGGGATCAAATCATCAACACAGGGATGTTCAAGACCCCTGCAGCACCCTACAGCAGGGAGCACTGTGAAGTGGGCCTTTCCCACTGGGCCACACCTTCCTTCCTGATAAAAATCAAAGATGATCCCCAGGGGTCCTTTTTAAAGTTTTTAGGGCTTTAACCTATTTCTTGGTAATCAGTTACTTCATTAACTTTACATTTTGTTCATTTATTTGTGTGTGTGCATATGCTGGGCACTTGTGCCACGGTGCATGTATGAAGGTCAGAGGTCAGCTTTTAGGAGTCATGCTGCACTCCCCTCTCTGTGGGTTCTGGGATTGGAACTCAGGTGGTCATCCTCTGAGCAGTCTGATTGGCCCTTAGCTTGTTTGTCTGGGGGCAGCTGTCCTGTCTGCTTTCTTGTAGGAAATTAAACTCTCCAGGAAAGAGGCTGGCAAACAGGGCAGTCCTGCTTTGGAGGGGAGCTGTGACCATCCCCCAAGGATCTCACCCTGCTTTCTACAGAGATCTGAGACAGCCGCCATGTGAGGAGGTAGGGAAGGGTAGCCTAGACTTTTGAAAAATGACCCCCAGCTCCCTCGTATCCACACTATGAATTGTAGTTCTGTTGGTCCGTAGGGTCCTTCCCCACCCTTTCCGGGGACAAGATCATCTTAGGGAACTTTAGCAGAAAAATGGCTCAGATCAGATTGGCCAGTGGCCAATCAGTGAGAGGTTATCTTAATGATTGTCGTGGGAGAGTCCAACCCACCATGGGCAGCACTATCCCTAGGTAGGTATGCTGTTTAAGAAAGCTAGTTTAGGCCGGGCGGTGGTGGCGCATGCCTTTAATCCCAGTACTTGGGAGGCAGAGGCAGGCAGATCTCTGTGAGTTCGAGACCAGCCTGGTCTACAAAAGCTAGTTCCAGGACAGGCTCCAAAACCACAGAGAAACCCTGTCTCGAAAAACCAAATAAATAAAAAAAAGAAAGAAAAAGAAAGCTAGTTTAGGTGTATAGGAGGTGGGGAGGGGGCAGGCTTTTTCCTCCATGGTTTCTGCTCCAGGTTCCTGCCCTGACTCCCCTCAAGGATGGACTATGACCTAGAAGTGTAAGCTAAAATAAACCCTTCCCATCCCGAGTTGCTCTGGGTCCTGGCATTTATCGCGTGACAGAAAGCAAACTAGGACCACCCCACACTTTGAACTCTTTCCCCTGCCTGAGCCCTAGCGACATTTTATTGGAGTTTGAAAACAAAGAGTTTGATAACGAACAGCAGGGCAGGTAATGTGAGCTGCTGGAAGAGGGAGGCAGAGGGAGGAAGGGTGGAAGCGTGTTTCCTGAGTTACAGGGGTCTGCCAGCAGCTGTAGGAAGCAGGAATGGGGGTGCGGGGAGTGTGGGGGACTTGGGGGATCCTACTCACCGTGGGGGCTCCCTAGCTCACCATGGAGGGGCTCCCAGCTCACCATGGAGGGGCTCCCCAGCTCACCATGGAGGGGCTCTCAGCTCATCATGGGGGCTCTCCTAGGACACCATGGAGGGGCTCCCAGCTCACCATGGGGGGGCTCCTAGCACTGAACTCTTGTGTTACCTTTTTCTTTCAATATGTTGATATTTATCTTTATTAAAAATCTTAGTTGGTGCACAAAATAATGGGCTGCATGATGACATCGTCATACACAGGTCTCACCATGCCTTGCTGACATCTAGTTACTACTACCTTCTCCTTACAATATTCCAACTCTTCCAACAGCCCTGGAGTAGGTCCTGTGATCGCCATGTTCTTCATTTCCTTGAGGCATGCATGTTGGCAGACCGTGCACAGTCACTACCACGCCAGGGGCAAGGACCACGGCTGCCTGTGGCAGTGGGGGCCTGGTGGTCCAAGTTTTACACACACGTTCATACGTATATTTCTAAAGATAGAGCATTTCCACACAGAAGGGAGTTTGGCAAATCCTGATTAATCCTTCAAAACCCAACTCCACTAGGACGTGTCCCTTCATTCCCTTCTCTCTGGGTTTATCTCTGAGGCAGTGACAAAAACATCTGACCAAAAGTGATTTAGGAAGGAGAGGGTTCCCTGGGCTTACTTCCAGATCATAGTCCCTTGGAACTTACAGGAAGTCGAGGCGGGGACTTAGAGGCTGGCCTGCTTGCTGTTACACACAGTACCTCCCACCAAGGAACTCATTCGCTGCCAAGAAACACAGAAGAAACGATGGCGGCCGCTTCTTGCTAGCTAGCTCAGAGGCCGGCTTGTTCCCAGCTAGCTTTCTTAGTTCGCGACTGTCTGTCTAGGGAAAGCACCATTCACAGTGAGGTACGCCCTCCCTCTTCGCGAGACACTCCCTCACAGACCGCCCACAGTCCAGTCTGGCCTAGGTGTCTAGGCGATCCCTCAATTGAAGGTCTCTTCTCAGGTGACTTTAGGGTGTGTCACTTTGACTGTTAAAGCTGACTGGGGCACCATCCCAGGTCTTCACTTAGGGTTTTTCTATCTCTGTGTTTACACTGACTACTTAATAAAAAATTCATCCCCAGGAAATATTTATGATTGACAATCCTTCAAAGCCACCTCGGGACTATTCATTGTCTCCTGCCTGTCCGTCCATCTGTCCCAACACTACCTTTTAAGTGTTATTCCTTTGCTCTCAGCCCTTACAGATCTGAACTCCTATGCTCTCTCTGTCACATATGAATCCAGCCTCAGCTTCCAGCCGGCTTTGGACTGGCCCCTCCCACACAAGCAGTCAGAGTGCTTCGAGTTCTGCCATCGCAGCCACTCAGCCTTTGGGTGTCTATAAGCTGCCTGTCGCTGCTCTAAGCCCTAGAATGAGCTACAAGGTAGGTTTGTGCTCCCGTGGTTCACCACGCGGTCTCTCTGCAATTGCCCTACATCTGCTGCACACAGAGATAGTGGGTCACGTGGCTTCTCATTCCTCAGCAGGCCATCCGTCCCTCTTTCCTGAACATATAAAAAGGTCACCAGCCTCCAGGTGAGTGGCAACAAAGTTGTCCCTGTGCCAGCAGGCTTTCAGTTCACAGGTTTCTTTGTTTCTTGGCACCGATGTTTTTGGTTGCTCGAGGAGGATTTTTTTAGTCTCCCTGGCTGCCAGTGGTCCCTTTCACATATCACATCTGTGCCTTTCCGGCTCCTGCAAATGGACAGAGAGTATGGACAATGTCAGGACATGAAAAGGTTGGCCCTGGAAGCCAAACGGAAAAACTTCACTCGGTGGTCTTGGAATAACTGGGAACCCACTTGAAAAATAGATGTGTTACAACCTCGCTCCCAGCACCAAATGAATTGCAGGCAGATAGAGATATGAAACTATTAAAGCATCAGAAAAAGTATACTAAAGTTGAGAAAACCTTGCCCAGTCTGATATCATGAAAACCAGTTCTCGTGAGGAGTTGGTGGATAAATAGAATCGTGTGAACATTGAGACCCTAAGTATTAGGGCTCAGGAGTCGGTGTGGAGCACACGCTCGGCGTATGCGAGGCCTTGGGCTGAGCGTCCAGCACCGGGAGAAAGCAGAACCAAAATAAACCCCATTAACAGCAGAACTTTCTGAATAGTGGGGAAAGGACGCAGAGCGTAGGGGTGGGGTGGTGCTGGCCCCCACCGACTAGAAACCGTCTGCAGTAGCTGTGACAGTCAACGCTGCAATTTTGTATGCTGTGTGAAGAGCTTTCGATGTTCAACAAGGAAAAAGGCTATTATGAAGAAAGATGGTAAATTTGATTTGCACAGAAGAGAAAATGTAAACATGGGCCGCAACCATCACCTAGTCATAGAGCATTGTTTAACATGAAGGAGGCCTGGCTTCAGCCTCAGCACCACAGACAGAATAACCAGGAAACATGGAATTCAGTAAACAGAGAGATGACCAACCTCACTAATAACCAGAGGACTAAGAAGCACCGTGGGGATGGAGGATTTTAGTGGTGCTTGCCTACCGTAAGCAAGACCCTGAATTTGAACCCCAGGCCCAAGACATCAAAAACAAAACAAAGCAACCAAACAAACAAAAACCAATGAAACATCATAGTGATGAAGATCCTGTTGCCATCCAGTATTGGGAAGGAAATAGAAATTACAGTATGCTTTTGAGACAAGACATTAGGTAGGCTCTACGACGTCAAAAAATACATTATCTTTAATCATTACTGAAATAGAACAGCTTCTTCTTCCTCTTTCTCCTCTTCTTCTGAAGACAGGGTTTCTCTGTGTAGCCCTGGCTGTCCTGGAGCTCACTCTGTAGACCAGGCTGGCCTCAAACTCCTACCTGTGCCTCCTGAGCTGGGATTAAAGGTGTGCGTCACCAGGCCTGGCCTAGAAACAGATATTCTGTATGTACTTAAACAACTTTCAGATACCTTCAGGGAGCCCCTTCAAGAGGACACGGGGAGCCTGTGGGGGTCGAGTTTGCTCTGGAATTCTGTCTGTGCTATTTCTATTCGTGAGTGCCGCCATTCCCGTGTGGGGCTTTCCTCCTCCTGACAGTACCCACGGCCCCCATCTTCTCCATCTGGCCTCTCTGAGCTTGGGTTAGCTCTGGAGCCATCTTGCTGCCTGTCTGACACAGAGCCGAGGCTCTTTACTTCTTTCCCGGGTGACGTCAACGGTTTCACAACACACACAAGTCCAGGGTGTTCTCACCTCTAGAGCTTCCTGACATATGTATTACCCTCGGTGACATTTTCAACACTTAACTTTTTTATTATTATTTTATTAGGTGTATGGGTGTATGGTTGTATGTATGTAATTATACCGTGCACATGGAAGTACGCCATGGTGCTCATGGAGGCCAGAAGAGGGCGTCAGATCCCCTGGAGCTGGAGTTACAGTTGTGAGCCATCATGTGGTGCTGGGAACTGAGCCTGGGTCCTCTGGGGGAGCACCGGTGCTCTTAGCGACTAGCCATCTCTCCAGCCCCTTCCCATGCTCGCTTATTGTGCAAGCCCTTCTCTGATGCGGAAAGTTCTTCTCCCCTATGAAGTCTCATCTGTGATTCCAGTTTCTTCTTCGTGGTACTTGCTATGTAGCCCAGGCTAGCCTTTGGACTTGTGTTGATCCTTTTCTCTGCCTCCCAGGTCCCAGAATCACAGGCATGTGCCTGGCAAGACTGCAATGCCCTAACTGTATGCTGGAGTCCTCTTAGCTACACAGACAAATTTGGCCTACTCGGACTCACAGTGTGTGCTAGCTACATTCACAGTTCTTCTCTTGCTTACTTTGTTTAACTACACAGGACCTTACAGGGGAACATAAAGGCAATTTGAATTTGTTTGAGGGGAGACTGTAGCTCAGTGGTAGAATGCTTGCCTGACATGCAAAAGGCCCTAGGTTTGATTCCCAGCACCAGAACAAGAAGTATGTCTGGAGAAGGGTTTTGTGTGAAGGGCTGAGTGCCACAGTTGGTCAGGCTGGGTCTGATGCCACTCCCATATCGATCCAGTGGGGTCAAGTGTCAGAGAAGCTTCCACGGTGACCGTAGAGAGGACCACGGTGGCAGAGAAGATGAAAATTTCCCAGAAGGAGGGAGGGGTGTGGGTGTGGATTCTGGGCAGATGAAATAATTCCCGTCCACTACCCTCACACCTGCCTGGGACTCTGAGCAGACCTGTTCCTCCCTGCTGAGTCTCATCCATGACTCATCCCGTCCCTTAGTCAGACAGGGATCTATTTCCAAGCCTGCTCTCTTCTCTCCCGAGCTGGGTAGCCTGTCTGTGGCTTTGTCTGCACAGGATCCCCTTGCTCCCTTCCTAGTGAATGGCCACCTATTCTTTTGTGAGGACTAGCAATCAATTTTCTTCCACAGAATTCCTCTCTTGAGGAAGACATCCCTAATACCCCAGAGGTGTACTTTGTCAGTCGCCTCCTAGAGACCTCTGGTTCCTGCCCAGCCATTCCTCCTACTTCATGAACTTCCTTCCCTAGCACTTCCAAAGTCTCTGACCAAAAACAGGTACGTTCTGCTTCTCTTTATTTTCTGGCTCCTGTTTGGTTGTCAGTTTATCCTCATTTTTCCAGCCTCAATTTATTATCCAGATCTTCCAATATTCTATATTTTAATAAAGTATTTATTTTATTTCGTGCATGATTGTTTTGTCCGCTTGTTTGTATGTGCCTCACATATGTGCAGTGCCTGAGGAGGCCTGAAGAGGGCGTTGGATAACCTTGAACTTTAGTTATGAATGATTGAGCCACCATACAGGTTCTGGGTACCAAACCCTGGTCCTCTGCAAGAGAGCAAGTGCTCTTACCACTGAGAATCTCTCCAGCCCCTTGTTTATTATGGCTTTTGCTTGTTTGTTTTGGTTTTGAGACAAGCTCAGGTTGGGCTGGAATTTGTCAAGGAGGATCTTGAACTTCTGATCCTAAAGCTCCGGGATTACAGGTGCACGCGACCACACTTGGTTTCATGCAGTCTGGGGATTAAACTCAGGACCTGGTGCCCCCCAGACAGGCACACTACCAGCTGAGCTACACCTGTGGCCCTAGTTCCTCTGTGTTTCCCTCAAGTTAGAACTGTGTTTTGTAATTTGGAGTCCAAACTTATGAACTCATAAGTCACTTCGCCTTCCGATGGAGCCCGGCCAGAGCTTTGTCCAGCCAGGGCTGCCCTTACTTCAGTCAAGGCCAAGTTCACTCTTTCCAGCACAGAGTCACAGGGAGGCTGTGCCTGAGCTATGCAGAGCTCACCTCGGTTCTTGCAGGTATGATTTTCCCTCAGCTCCACTTGGAGTGGAGGGCAGGCACTCTACCAGAGCACCCAGGGAGAGCTGCTTCTGAGCTGAGCTGTCCCCTGATAGGCGGGGATGCTTCCCTTTACCCCGATTCTATAACAAACAGGCTGGCTTAGGAGCAGAAATGCTCAATCTCTCAGAAACTGTGGAGGTTAGGAGTTGGACACAGCCAGCTGAAGGCTCAGTGGCTACTTTCAAAGGCTGCTGTTGGAGCTCCCTTCTGTGCTTCTCGTGAGGGTTTGGCACTTTCCTGAACTTTGGCTGTCAACCCCATCTCTACCTTTATCTTCACGTGGGTTCTGTGTGTAGGTCTGTCTATCTGTCCAGTTGCCTCCTTTTTCACAAGGACAGGGTATACAGGATTTGTTCCCATCCTAATGGCCTCCTTTTCACTTGATCACCTGCAGAGACTGTTTCCAAACAAGGGCACAGTTGCAAGACCTGGGGGTTCGGATTTCGCTCTCTCAGTGGGCACGGTTCTACCTGCTTCTCCAGCGAGCTTCATGCCACCTTCCTGCTGTCCCATGGCATGCCTGTATCCCTGAATCTACATCTCAGAGATGCAGCGACTGGGCTTCTGGGCTTTGACTAATCTGTTTTCTTAGCTGCTGCTTCTTGCTGTGATGAGACCGTGCGCTGAGCCCACCTGTGCTGAGATGAGACCGTGCGCTGAGCCCACCCGGGGCTCACACACCTAGGGTGCACAGACCAAATATCACCTCCTCTCCCCACAGGAAGTGACCACAGCCTCCCGCACTCCTTGTCACACCTGGCTCGGATCCTCTTTTAGAACTTGTCATTGACTGACCTGTGTTCGTCTAAGGATTCTCAGCACCCATTCAATGTTAGCGCATGTTTAATGCACATTTAGTGCATGTGTTCTGAGTATCAGGGGCACAAAATCCACGCAGAACACTGCCCGCAGACTTGCCTATATGGAGTTGTGTTTGTATCTACAGCTGCGCTGAAATTCAGCATGGACCAACAATGCTGTATGTAAGGGAAGCTTGAGTTCATTTTTCTCTCTGCATCTTGGGGCGAAGGTCACCTCTTACTTCCCAGGTGGTATTACAGGCTGCCTTGTATGTTATTTATATGGAGTCCAGCATCCTCGGGTTTTGAACTTAGCTCTGCACTTGTGGGTAGAGATATTAGCTGTGCCAGCCTCATCAGCCAAACAGAGAGCTAACAGCAGCAGCAAATACAGGACCGCTCAGGGTATCCAGGAGCTAATGGGTAGAAAATGCCTCGAATAGTATCTAGTACTTAGGTCCTTGGTGAACGTTAGACGGTGATACACACCCGTTATCTCAGTACTGGGGAAGTGGTCAGGAGTTCAAGGCCAGCCTGGGATGTATAGAAAATTAGAGACTGACCTGGTCTGCAGAGACCCTTTCTTAAACAAACTAACAACAAAACTATAGAAAAACAAAATAAATGAATCGTTATGGTGCTCCAGTGTGAAGGCCTCTGACTTTCAGAAGGTGGGGTTGGGGAGTGGGAAAGGCAGCTCAGCTATGGGAGCCTCAGTAGGTGGGTGGGTGAGTTGGGGGGAACATGCACGGAGAAGGAAAAACAAGAGGGCAGGAGCCTGGTCTCCCTCACTGCCATGTGGCCTTTCACCTCTGTCCTATCCAGAGCTCACCGGCGCATTAAAATCAGTGCAACTCTTGGGTCCAGCTCCCTCCAGGAGCAAACTCATTCTTAAGCTGGGAAAGTGAGAGTCTGCAGAAGAGCCCAGCAAGCTTAGGCTAGAGAGATGCAGGGCAGAGGTATTGCTGAAGGCCCAGAGCCTGCAAGGGAAGAGGGTGGGGCTCCTGGCTGCCTACACACCCTGCCATTTTCCAGTCCCTTTCCCTCTCTGCCCTCAAGGCCAGCTGTGCCTTAGGACCCTCTTCTGGAGTTAAGACCCCAGCTGGTTCAGCTGCAGAGGTGAGAGTATCTGGGGCCCTCGTGTCTACCGGTGGGAATGTGGGGAGCCTGGAGGGCTGCGACTGACAGCCGGGAACGGCTCCAGTGTGCAGCACTGTTCTCCGGCGTTTCCTGTTTCTCAAGCCTCTTAATCCCATTTAGCCAAGACAGGTGAGTCAAGTCCCCGAGGACCCGTGGCAAGCAGCAATTACCCTGAGTCATGTGCCCCACAGCCTCTCACCTGAGAGCCCACCTGGAAAAAAAAAAATCGGAGCTCCTTTCCAGCCACACCCCCTCCAGCAGGACAGAACTCGCTTGCCAAGGTCGCAGAGCAAGCAGGAGCTCAGGGGGCGCATCCAGTTTTTCACTCCCAGTTAAGAAGGCGTGGGGATCGCCCTGCGGGTGCCCCGGGTGGCTCTCTGGCATTCTCTTGAGAACATTTCCCGGAAAATACAGACGACTGCAATTCAACCTTGACCTTTTGAGAAAGAAAAGACTTTCTGCCTTGAGACTGAACTGATTTTTATCAGGACATGGGATCATTTTGTACAACACGGCACTAGCCATATTATGCCAGGCCTGGCGGTGCAGGTTTGTAACTCCAACGGCTGGAGAGGCTGGGAAGGGAAGACCGTAAGGCTTGCTTCTGCTAGGCTGAGCTTAAGAGCAGGCTAGACCACTGAGTGAGAGTCTGTAAAAAAGACAGTGACGTGAGCTGGCTCCACGGGGAAGGCACCTGCTGCCCAGACCAGATTTCAACCCCTGGGGTCCACGTAGTGGAAGAAGAAAACCCGCTGCTGTAAGTATCTTCTGTCTACCTGCCATATCTGTGTCCACATGCCAAAAATAAACAGAAAAGTATTATCAAAATAATTTCTTTTTTAAAAAAAATAAATTTAGTCAGTGTTAAAAGGTCTGAAAAAAAAAACAAAAAAAAGAGAAAAAAATAAATTTATTTACTTATTTACTTTCTGGCCACAGTTTCCCCCTCTCCTCTCACCCCAGGCCCTCCCGCCCTCCTCTCAATGCCCAACCCCCCAATCCACTCCTCTTCCATTTCTGTTTAGGAAAGAGCAGGTCTCCCACACATGCCAATGAAACACGACTTATCAAGTTGCAGTAAAACTAAGCACTTCCCCATGTGTTAAGGCTGGGCAAGGCGACCCAGGATGAGGAGTAAGGTCCCAAAAGCCTGTAAAAGAGTCAGAGACAGCCCCAGTTCCCACTGTTAGGAGTCCCACAAGAAGACCGAACTACCTAGCTGTCACATATAAGCAGAGGGCCTAGGTCAGTCCCATGCAGGCTCCCTGGATGTTGGTTCAGTCTCTGTGAGCCCCTAGGAACCCAGGTTAGTTGATTCTGTGGGTTTTCTTGTGGTGTCCTTGATCCCTCTGGCTCCTACAATCCTTTCTCCCCCTCTTCTGCAGGATTCCCCGAGGTCTGCCTAATGTTTGGCTGTGGGTCTCCACCTGTGTCCATCAGTTGATGGATGAAGCCTTTCTCATGACTATTGGGCAAGTACCAATCTATGTGCAGAATATGGCACATAGTATATATAATATAGCAGACTATTGTCAGGCATCATTGCATTGACCTTTCCCCTCCAGTCATGCTTGGTTCTATGCTAAGTCTCTGGGTCATCCAGCCTGTGGGTTCTGAGCCCAGGTTAGTTGATTCTGTGAGCTTTCTCTGTTGTTCCAGGCAGTGTCAGGGTGGGCTCACTCTCCCGGTATGGGTTTGGAAATGTGTGGTAGCAAGCTTGAGGCTCTAGCTTTGATCAATCCCTAGAGCCATAAAATACCTGTAGATGAGTATTTGTAAGAACTGACTGTTGATGTCAGTTCTCACAGGCTGGAGTTTCCCTGTACATTCCACTGCCATCAGGAAGCTCCGCCCCTGGTCCGCTTCAGCTGGTGACTGCCCTGGTATTCCTTGGGATTTTTCTATCCATCTTGCTTGACCTGAACCCTAGCCCAGAAATACATTGGAGGCAAATGTAGATGGAAGTTTCTGTCCTGATCCATCCTGCAGTTGTTTAGTCCCAAAGAAACACACAGAGGCTTATATTAATTGTAAACTGTCTGGCCTATTAGCTTAGGCTTATTATTAACTAACTCTTACAACTTAAATTAACCCATAATTCTTGTTTATGTTAACCATGTGACTTGGTATGTTTTCTCAGTGAGGCATTCTCACCTTGCTTCTTCTGGTTCTGGGTGACAACTGCATCTCTCTTTTCCTCTTCCCAGAATTCTCCTAGTCTGTTGCCCTGCCTATAATTCCTGTGGGGCTACTGGCCAATCAGTGTTTTATTAAACCAAAAACAAATGACAAATCTTTACAGTGTGCAAGAATATTATCCCACAGTAGGCAAACACTAGATTTGTCTCTTCCTGGTCCAGCCTCAGCTCTGTGCCCTTGGGGCAAATTACACAGCTTTCCAGGGCTTTGGTCCTTCCCATTGTTTATGACTTAATGATTGCTCTGGCCCTCTGCTCAGTGTAGGTATTGGGGTCTGCTGAGACAGTGTGTGGTCCTCTGGAGACAAAGAGCTGTCCAAGCACAAGCTTGGCCTTACAGATGGCAAACTTTCTCTTAATGGGTATAAGTGAGAGCACAGCTGGACAGGAGGACTCTAAAAGTTGGGCTGCAATATGGTGGGTGTCAGAAGCCAGCACAGACAAGTGATCTGCACCCAGTGTTTTCATCTGAGTAGGAGGGGCAGAGCCCCTGGAGGGTGAGTGGGGACCAATGTCTCTCCAGGGTTTCAGTACCAGGTGTGGGTGAGGGCACAGTGAACCAGGCCACCGAACCAGACTACTCTGTGATAGAAAGAAAAGTTTGTCTGAATTGCCAAGACTCTCTCTCCCGGAGAGGACAGCAAAAGTGGCGGGAGAAGCCCTGATAGTTTTAAAGAGAGCAGGTCCCTGCAAGAGGAAACCTGCTAGCCGAACAGGGTGGGACTAATGGGGGCTTTGATCTGTTGCAAGCTTGTTTGAGTTAATAGGAAACTGGATGTCCCTTCCAGAGGTGGGGACTGTAGGGGCAGATAAGAAAGCAATGGTAAGAAGGGCACTTACAACGTTTCTGATGGATGCTGACTTGAAGCAGCAACCCTTCTGTTTGCCTGGTCAGAGTCCAGCCTGAGTTGAGCCCTGATTGTCATTTAGGACACTGTCAGTGCCCCTGTCATTTGGGGGGTTGGGACCTAACCCTCCTGCCTTTTGTTGAGGGTAAGAGACATTGATAATCTCTAGCTTCTTCAAGGTGGACAGGAATGATGTCGGTCAAAGGCTGAAATGTTGGTCAAAGTTTTGTGTGTGTATGTGGTGTGTGTGAGTGTATGTGTGTGAGTGTGTGTATGTGTGTAAGTGTGTGTATATATGTGTGTGTATGGTGTGTATGTATGAGTGTGTGCTGTGTGTGAGATAGAGTGTGTGCATATGTGTGTGTGTGTATGTGTATGTATGTGAATGTGGTGATTTGGGGGAAAAATGGTCCCTTATTAGAAGGTGTAGCTTTGCCTAAATAGGTGTGGCTTTGTTGAAGGAGGTGTGTCACTAGGGGGGTGGGCTTTGAGGTCTCAGAAGCTCAAGCCACGCCTAGTGGCTCAGCTTCTCTTCCTGTTGCCTGTGGATCCAGATGCGGAACTCTCAGCCCCTTCAGCATCTTGTCTGTGTGCGTGCCGCCATCCTTCCTGCCGTAAAGATAACAGACTATTCCCCCCTCCCCCAAGCCAGCCCCAATCAAATGCTTTCCTTATAAGCGCTGCCATGCTCACCGTGTCTCCTCACCGCAATAGAAACCACAACTTAGACAGTGGGGTTGGTTCCAGAAGAGGTCAATGTTCTAGGGGGAAAAGATGGCCGTGGATCTACTCAAAGGGGCTGATGAAGGAAGGGGCTCAGGGTATGAACGTGAGGAAGGGTGAGGTAAGTTCAGAAGACAGCTTTGATCGATGTGTCTTAACATGGCCATTAGCCCTTTCTACCTTGCCGAGGACTTAGGGATGGTAGGGAATGCGGAGATAGGTGCATCCGAAAGGCAAGCAAGAAAAGCAAAGCTAGGGAAGCAGGTTATGAGGCATGCCACCATCCCTGTGACTTGAGGCGTGAGGGACCTCAGGTACTGTCTGTCATCAAGACTGAATTCACATCTGTAAGGGGGGGGTAGCATAAAAGCCCAGATACTTCCCCAAAGGACAGGACGCTGAGCTTCGGAAAGCGAGACTCTGCAACCTCTCACTTCCTAGAAAGTTAAGAAGTTGAGCAGTAAGCTTGTGACAGCAGAGGGACGGGCTACACAGTAGAAGGTCGCTTAGACAGTGGGTTAATCTGCTGCGAGACGGGCTAAGAGAGGAGGCCAGTAGCCGCAGACTGACGAAGACGTGGGCCTACCTCAGAACCCCTGGGGGCAGACCGTCCGAGCAGGCTGAGTCTCTGTTCCCACGTCAGGGTCATCTCAGATGAAAGCGAAGAGGTCAGGAGGATCTGGGTGTAAAGGTACAGAAGGGTCCGTAAGGTCTAGAGCGTTGAACTGAGAGCGGTAGAGGAGGGAAAGGGAGAACGTGGGGTTTAAAGGTCAGGCGCCTCTGGCTGTAGAGTAAGGACAAGGCATTAGTAATCCCAAGGTCCTAGGTCAGCTGCTGGAGCCCTCAGGCTTTACGACAGGCAAGATAGGGGCACTATAGCGTGAGTGAGCCGGATATACCATTACTAAGAAGGTATTGTTTGATAGGTTTTAAGTCTTGTCTGTTATTTAAAGAGAAACGGTGTTGAGAGGGACTGGGTAGGAGATAGGGTCAGAGTAGGCTCTCAATGGGAGGGTGATGGGAAGACACAGAGGGCGAAGGGCGCCCCACACTTTCGGGTCAACGAGGGAGTCTGGAAGCAGAGGGGGGGGGAAGCATTAGAGTCAGCCAGGGGACAAGGAGGCTCTTCAGAGGGTGGAAAGAGAAAAAAGTTCAGGAAGGAGTTGGTTGAAAAGGAAAACTTAGCCATGCTGTCCCTGTACTGTAATGGGATTGGGCAGTTAGGTTTAACAGGTGAGCAATCAGGTGGTCCAGACGGGACAGAGGTGAGGGCTTGTAACCCTAGACTGGTGGGGCCGGCCTTCAACACACACCACAGAGACCTGAGATGGATACGTTTTACCAGAGTAAGCGGGAATCCTGAATCTATTAAAAAGGACAGCGATGTACTCTCCGCCTGAACCGTCACCCTGGATGCCCCTGTGGTAGGCTTGGTGGTTGCGTTGACGGCAGAGGTCCCAGGGCAGCATCGGTCTTTAGCCACCAGACCCACAAGATCTGAGAGATTTTCCTGTGGAGTAGGAACTTGGGGGACTGACCCACCTTGGGGAGGCAAAGAGGGGCAGTTGGTCCTCCAGTGTCCTGTGTGCCCACAGTTTGGGCAGGGCCCTGGCGGCAGGCAAGGAGAGGTATGGTTCTTCGCCCAGTGAAGTTGCCGCGCTTGAAGCAAGCACCAGATGGAGTCCATTGGTGCCCCATCTTCTTTGAAGCCGCAGGACAGCTGCCAGGAAGGAGCTGGCGTTTCCGAAACACCCTTTCCTGCTTCTCCCTTCCATCAAACACCCTCAGTGCCACAATCGGCAGACCTCTGAGGGGGCTGAGGGCCATTTTCTGGTCTCTTCCGTTGTCTCCTCATACCAGGAGTGGGCTGGGAAGGGATGTAAGTTGAGAACAAGCTTGGTGTGCTTTGAGAGGGAGAGCCTTTGAGAGCGGGGCAAGAACTCAGCAGGATTCTCACGGGCCTCTAGGTGATGCCCCTTAGTTTGTCATCCAGGAGGCGTTTTGGAGTCTGAGCAGATGACTAGTAACCATTTTGTCTCAGGCCACCCTGCCAGGGAACTGATTTTTCAGCCTTCACCTGATAATTTCAGAGGGGAATTCCAGCGGCCCAGTGAACAGCCACAGCCCCCACAGGGATCAGTCAGGAGATGGAACATCGTCTGCCTGGGCTTGGCAGTCATCCAGAGTCTCCTTTTTCATGGGGCTGAGTGTAGGGGAAAAAAATAACACAGAGGTCATGCCAGGTGAGGCTCCCAGCCTGGGTAAGGTAGCTGAAGTGAAGTTAGAGGGGTCACCGGAGAAAGAACCGAGGTATTGTTCTACCTATGAGAGATCAGCCTGGGGCAAGCCATTAGGGCCAGGCGCTTCCCCGAGGGAAGAAAGACCATCTGTGCAGGAGTGGGTGTGAGCTGCTGGAGGCAGTGAGGAGTGGAGCCAGCTGGGAGGGTGCCAGAGGGTGAGGTTTGGGAGGTTTGCTCAGAGGAGGAGGTGCTGGGGAGGGGCTTCGTCCTCTAAATCGCAGTCAGAAGGGGAGGGAGCCCAGGGCTGCGGATCTAGGTTAGTCTTGGGAGGAGGTTTGGCTTTTGCCAGGAGAATCTGGTGAGTATGGCATGAGGTAGAGGTGGGAGGGTAGGAATGGAGGGCAAAGAAAGCCTGACGTTGGGGACCTCGGACTATTTGCCTGAGCACTGGGAGAATTTGTCAGGGCCAGTGAGAACCTGAATGTTCCAGTTGAGCATTGAGACGGAGTGTGGAGCTGGCAGTGAGACCATGGTCTATGGTAGTAAAAGATAAAATGAAAAGGCCTAATGGTTTCCCTAAGGCCCAGGAAGGAAAAAGACTTACGTAGACAGCCAAGGGGGTTGAAAGCATCCGGCGTTGAGAGGGAAGCACCCCTGGTTAGTTTGAGGGAGGATATACGGATATAACAGATCTATCCGTGCAGGTGGCAGTACTGAATTTCCATGAGCAGAGCAAGGAGGTAGGAGAAGACCTAGGAGAGGCTTAACATATTCTGTTGCCTGGGTCCTAGAACGAGGATTCCAATGACATAGGAATGGAGACACGGGGTGGGGGTGGGGGGGCAATGTGGGAAGAGTTAAGTGCTAAGAGTCCCAGTCCAAGGGTACCCCTACTTGGACTGAGACCTGTCAGAGAGATGCCCAGGATCTTGTTTTGGGGCACCCACAAGGGTGTAAAAAGGCTGCCTGCCATATTGGCACAACTTTCACTGAGGATCCCGTGAGGAAGAGAGGAAAGTAGACTTCTCCAAGAGGATGCTCACCCGAGTAGGCAGGCAAAGACGGGTGTGTAGAGCAGGTGGAGAGGAGAAATAGGTGGAGAGGCAGACTTTAAATCTGGCTGCATTATGGTGGGTGTGAGGAGCCAGCACAGACAAGTGATCTGCACCCAGCGTTTCTGTCTGAGTAGGAGGGGCAGAGCCCCTGGAGGGTGAGTGGGGACCAATGTCTCTCCAGAGTTTCAGTACCAGGTTTGGTGAGGGCACAGTGGACCAGGCCACCGAACCAGACTACTCTGTGATAGAAAGAAAAGTTTATCTGAATTGCCAAGACTCTCTCTCCCGGGTCAGAGAGGACAGCAAAAGTGGCCGGGGAAGCCCTGATAGTTTTAAAGAGAGCAGGTCCCTGCAAGAGGGAACCTGCTAGCTGAGCAGTGTGGGACTAATGGGGGCTTTGATCTGTTGCAAGCTTGTCTGAGTTAATAGGAAACTGAATGTCCCTTCCAGAGGTGGGGACTGTAGGGGCAGATAAGAAAGCAATGGTTTTCCTGACGAACAGAAAGCCACTTACAAGGTTTCTGATGAATGCTGACTTTAAGCAGCAACCCTTCTGTTTGCCTGGTCGGAGTCCAGCCTGAGTTGAGCCCTGATTGTCATTTAGGACACTGTCAGTGCCCCTGTCATTTTTGGGGAAAGGATCTAACAATGGGAAGAGCCTTTCGCACCATAAGGGGTACAGTCAGACTATGAAGTCCAGGGGATCCTGAAAGGGCAGGCTTTGAGTGTCTGATGGGGACAACAGGAATTTCAAAACCAGAGCTGAATTCCCTTCACGGCCTTGGGCCTTGCTCTCTGGTAATGGTGACTTGATACGTCCCTCAATGCCCTGGGGCAGAAGACACAGCAAGGCCTGGTGAATGTCTTCTCTTTTCCTCTTAAGCAGGAGGCTGGGCCTGTGGTCGTTCATAATTTTGAAGATGAATCGGAGTCATAAAATTAGAATTTTAATATATTTTGCTGCCTAGGTCCCATCCTAGTACAACTAATTACATAATCTCAGGGGTGAGGCCCAAGCTCTGGGGTTTGTTTTCAAAGTTGCTGGAGTCGTCCCTGAGAGCAGCCAGCCGGAGTCAGTGAGGGGCGAAAAGCATCTCTGTAGCCATGCTGGCAGGCCAGACTGGCCCCTCACACACTGGGCCTCAGTCTCTCCCCGTTTCCCTTGCTGGGGCATCCCCATCCAAGATCACAAGCACAGCTGTGCCACTGGTCTAGCGAGACCAAAGCGCAGTTCTCGTCAAAATGGAGCGGTGGCCGCTGCTTCTTTCTCTTGTTCCATTTTAGTAGCAGAAAAGAAGTCCCCCCACACACACCGCCTGCCCCTAACCCCCCATTCCCTTAGTCATTGCACATTGTTGAGGAAGGCCTGCTGTGTGTCAGGGACAGAGGTAAGCATTAGGAGTTCCAGAGCCCGACGACACTCCAGGAGCCCCCATGAGGACCTAGTCAACCAAGCCACTGAACGGATGGAGACTTGTGAGGACAAGGATCTAGAATCAAGCAGTTTGCTCCCGCTCTGGTTCTCCTGTGTAGCCCCATGCATGTAATTTCCCCTGGATCCTCCAGTATTTCATCTACAGCAGGAAGCTGCTCATTTCTCTTCCTGACTTCACTGTGAAAACACACATGTGATCGAAGTAAAGAGCGTGCACACAGTAGGTGGTCAGGCATGGCCAGAAGGAGCTCAGTGCCCAGTGGATGTGGTGAGCCAAGCAGGAGCAAAACTTCCTCTTTTTACTTTATCTCGTTTCTCCTCAGGCATCCATCCCATCATCCCCTCCATCATCCCCTCCATCATCCCCTCCATCATCCCATCCATCATCCCCTCCATCCCATCATTCCCTCCAAGTATCATGGCACCCATCCATCCCATCATCCCATCCACCCCATCGTCTCGCCCCATCATCCCATCATCTGGTTTTGTTCTTTCCCTTCTTTATGCATTTTTTTCCTACTCAGACTCTGAACTAGGTGGGAAATGTCTGTCTTTCTTCTTCCCCTTTTATTTTTTTTTTGATCATTCTCACTGTGTAGACCAATGGGCTTCCTTGAACTCAAAGAAATCCATCTGCCTCTGCTTCCTGAGTGCTGGAATTAACAGCACACACCACCATACTGGACCAACTTTGAACAACTCTTAGGATCTTGCTCTTAATTTTAAAAGCACATGGTACTTTTACTCTTGAACTTTAGAGGTGTGTGTGTGTGTGTGTGTGTGTGTGTGTGTGTGTGTGTGTCTGTATGTCTGTCTGTCCTCCCACAGCTCAGCACTCAAGGCTGTATACAATAGGGTACAGACTTAACTCTGTGTTGAGGCACAGTGTGTGGATGTGTGTGAGTGTGCACTGGGGGTGTCCCTCTCTTGGTTCTGTTAGACAACTGTGGTGTCTGGGCCACTGTCACCTGGCAAGGAGGGGCAGAAGCTGGCCAGTGAGGAGGCCAGGGGTATAGGGCCTGGGAGATCTGGCTGAATGCTCAACCCTCCTCTCTAGGCCTTTGACCCTGTGTTTGCAGCACTAAGCACTGGGTCTCTAACCTGTGCTGGAGGCTGGGACTCCTGCCCCAGCAGCTCTGCAGGGGGTATGTAGGAGCTGTTACTTGCAGTGTTACCAAGAAGGCCTTTGAGCATCCCTGGCCTGGCTGCCCCACCTCAATCCTTTGGGGCCTCCTACTCATCACACCCAGCAGGAAGGCCTCTGTGATCACCCTCACGCCCAGGTCCAGATGTCTGCAGAAGAGGGTGGTGACAGCAGGTTCACCAGGGACCCAGAGGGGTATCTCACCTGCAGATTCTAGTTGTAGCGACCATGCAGATCAGTGGGAGCTGCAGTCTTCCTAGAGTCTCAGATGCAAGCGCTCATCTAATGGCTGTTCTGCACAAGGCATCCTCGGGACTGGCAGCTACCCCTGGCCTGCTAGCTGGGCCGAGAGAAGCTTGCTCCCTTCACAGTTCAGCTGCTAAGCCTTCTGGGGAAATACTCTGCTTATTTACTCCCTTGTTACCGTGGAGGATTGTAAGCCCGAATATAGTTATCCTGAGAGACACACTGCTGCCAGGCCCGGAGCTAGGCCATCAGGAGGCTCCTGGAAGAGTCCAGCCCCCGTGATAGAGAGGATCTGTTTGTTTCCCAGAGGAGACCAGCACAGAGGAGTGGCTCCAAGTGAGTTGCAAGTGCAGTCTCAGAGGGTGCCCTTTTCTAGAAGGGCAAAGCGTTGCTTAAATTTGCTAGTATCTGGCGTCAGAGTGCAAGGAAGGCACCCGGTTATGTGGGCCAAAGGCCAGCCCAGTTGCCTCTGAGAGGCTCGTGAGATCCTTGCTTCTTGCGTCAGCAGACTGGTCCTCAAAACTGGTGGAAGCAAACTCTACCCTGAAGGTGAGTGGCAGAGCTGGGCTCCCACTGTGGACCTGTGTGTCGGGCTGGATCTAGGATCCACTTGCCAGCCACTCCCAGTCCTTAGCCCGTTTCTCAGGGTGTGAGCCACCACAACCTGCCTGGACTTTCCCCCTCAGAACTCCAGGACTGGAAACAGGGAGCTCCGCAGTGGATACTACACGGCTTTCCTCCAGGATACAGAGTCTAAGCGGCCTCATTCCATCAAGCTCAGGCATTGATGTAGGATTCAGGGCCCTTTACAAAAATGGAGCTCAGCTACTGCCCAGGGCTGCCTTCTCCAAACATCAGGAGCTCTCAACAAATCTGAGATCCTCTCTTCCCCTTCCTTGGGTTGATGGGACTGGACACACTACCCACCCTTGGGACTTTTGTCTGTTCAGTCCAACTGGGACATGTTTATGCATTTTGACGCCCTGTTCCCCAGCTTTCCTCTTCCTGGGCCCCAGGATATGCAGAACGGCTAGTCCTGGTGGAAACCCAAATGAAGCCCCATCCTATGTTGGCCATCGGAGCCGAAGGCCCGCCCCCACCTCTCAGAACACAGGGCAGGTTCCCAGGAGATTTGACTCAAGGCCCTGCACATTGCCAGCTCAGCGGGAGACTATTTGATGAGGCCACCCTTGTGGGAGAGGGTGCTGGGCCTCCTCTTTCCCAATCAGGAAAAAGGCCATTCTCACGTGGCCCTAGTCCCTGTACTAAGAGAAGATCAGAACTAGTCTTCCTTGCTTACTGACTGTGTAACCTTGCCTAGATGACACAACTTCTCTGAACCTCAGTCTGCACGGCTCCAAGTGAAGAGGTGCAACCCGACTCACGTGAGTGTGAGAGGGTTCAAGGAGGTGGTGTGTGGAAAGCCGCTCCCACACGGTCCCCAGGACAATGGCAGCTCCTGTCACTACGGACTCCATTTCTCCTGCCCACCCCTTGACATTCACAGTGGTTTGGGCGAGTTGGCCCTCCCCCTTTAAAGGGCTCCTGTTGCTGCAGTCAGCCTCGGCTCACACCCTCAGGGAGTACTGTGAGTTCTCCAGTAGCATTCCTGTTCTCTGTAGTCAGACAGCTGCCAGGTTGGCCTTGGGGTGGAGCTGGTCAGGCAGAGAAGGGAGGGAGCTGCAGCTGCAGAGCTGTCAGCCAGGACATGGGTGAGGCCAGGGCACTGGCTTGCCCAGGCCAAGGACAGGAAACAGGTGGTTTTGCTGAGGCCCAGACTGGGCGGAGTGTGGAGAGGCCCCCTGTCTAGGTGTCGAAAGGCCACCAGGAGGGAAGCCGGGATGGGTGGCGCTCTCCTGAGCCTGAGCTGGGGAGGGCAGAGGCTCAGTGCTGAATGTTGCTTTTGTCTGGGGCAAGATGAGCAAACAGATCCCCACCATCTACCTCTGCTAAGGTACAGGGTCGGTAACTGTTATGTAAGATGCCAGAGCTGGGAGCTTTAAAAGACGGCAGCTCAGTCTCCTGCAACAGCCTGGCTGCCTCGGGCAGTCACTGGCCCTGCATCAAGGTTTTTAGGGACTGTCATTTCCTCCCCATCATGTAGACACCAGAACCGAGGATGTGCAAAGTAGAAACGGTCACAAACAGAAGTGGGGTTCTCCATCTCCAGCAGAAATCCCGATGCCCTCTTATCACAGACGCCTGCTGTGATATTGTTTAGACTCCCCATTACTTCACCGAGGGGAAGTCACCAGATCCATTGCTCTCAGATGCAGTGAGAAAGGCTTGTGTGTCATTTTTGCTGCTAGGTCATAACTCAACATTTTGATATTTTGATATACTCGTTTTTCTTCACAATCTTATGACTTTATCTCGTGAATTTAAGACCAGCGCTCTGAGAAAGGGCTGCACAGGAAAGCCAAAGAAGCCTTGGGTCCCCGTGTGCTCTGTCATTTGGAGCTGGGCCATCGGGTGTCGACATTGTAGGAATGGATGGTGCAGGAGGCGGTAAACAAATTCCATGTGTATCAGCGGCGTGGAGCTGGCTCACTTGGCCGAACTGCTGGGAAATGCAGCCCCTGCCTGGCAGGAGTGTGCTGGCAAGGCGCTGTTGCTACAGAAGAAGGGAAGGAAGGGTCTTGGGGCAACTAGCAGCTGCCCCCACCGGACCTTCCCCCTGCCCACTGTCCTTCATCCCAGCTCCTTCTTTTCTACTCCTCCTTCCTACTTCAGGTCTTCATTTTTTTCTTACCCAGCCCCATCCCCAGCCTAGCCTTGACAGTCTCAAGCCTGATGTCTCCACTTCTTGTCCCTTCTCCCTTTAAGCAATCTTCCTTCCTTCCCATTTACACAGGAAGTCCCAGCGATGCCCACTCCAGCCCACCATGCCCCTTGCCTCCTATTTCTCCCTGGCATTGTGTCATCACTCCATAATCATTCCGACCATGCTGGGGCGTGTCAATGTTCCTCCCTTCATCAGCAGCCATTTCTGGATCTCCCCGCCCCCCAACACTCTTGTCCCCTTCTTTATGGGTGTCTGTGGGAAAATTCTACCGAAAAGGTGGCCATTTGTGCTGCCTCAGATGCTTCTCCTTGTCCCACGTGGACCCACTCCTACTTGCCCCCTCTTTTCTGCAGACAAGATCACCAGATGTCTTCTTGTCGGCCCAGTTGCCCCTTCTCCAATCTTATTTTACCTGAGGGTTGCTCCTCTTTCTGGGGACGCTGCACACCTATCTGTCACCCTTTCCAGTTGTCCATCTCACGTCTAGGTGCTGTTCAGCTTTAATGTCGGCCCTTGATAGCTTCCCTGAACAGCAAGTATGACGGATAATTCCCTTTGTCCCCCTCGGGAAGTCCAGCCCTTTGCATCCAATCTCCTGCTCGCTTGGGAAAGATGTCAAGCAGAAGAAGCTCCACCTCATGATTCTGACCTGTCTCTCCTCTTCCGGGCATCGCTTCTTCCCGGTGATTGGGCCGGAAACGCCAGAGGCGTCCTCACTCTCTTCCGTCTCCCTCAGCCCACTTCTCATCATCTTGACCTTCAGCATCAGGGGAGATGGGTCATTTTCACTGCTGCATGGCCACCAGCCTGCCCATGCCACAATCCTCACTGCCCACATTCTTGGGATCGTCCATAACTGGTCCTCTCTTATTCCACGCTGGTCCTCTCTCTCAACCCATCAGACAGAGGGATCCTCCTAAACAGGAGGAGGGATGGGTCACTCTCATCACCCGCCAAGCAGCACAGCTCCTGTATGTATCCGAGCAAAGGGAGCTTCTTCACCGTCGTTTGCAAAGCCTGCATCACCAGCTCCTCTCACCCGGCTGACCCCTCTTTAGTCAAAGCAGGCTGCCCTGTCCACCCTTGCACGTGTGGTTCCTTCTGTCTGGAAGCCTCCCGCCTCTGCCTGGGTGGTTATTCTTAGGTGGTCCTGTGATTCTCTCACCTTCTTCAGGACTGTGCTAAAATATTTCTTTCTCCATGACACACACACACATGCATGCACACATCAGCACACATACATGTATACATACTTGCATGTATGCACATCCAATCACACCCATGTGCACCCAGTTGCTTTGGTCACTGTTTTCTCATGGCAACGAGGAGTCCCTAAATGCTCTAAGTATCAGACCTCACACAGTCTGAGCCAGGGGCTGCACAGACACGGGGGAGGTGCTGTGTGGTGGCATTGTGTTTATGCTGTAATAAATAAAGCTTGCCTGAAGATCAGCGTGCAGAGCTAGCCACACTAGTTAGCTGTGGAGGCCAGACAGCGGAGACACAAACCTTTAATCCCAGCATTAGGGAGGTGGAGACAGGAAGGGATATGGCTGAGCAGAGAGAAAAACATAAGGCAGGGGGAGACAGGAGCTCAGGGCGTTCAGTCCTCAGACTGAAGTCTGAGGAGTCGTAGGGATATTATGAAGACCAATTAGAAATCGCACTATAGCGCTCAAAGCCAACCTTAGCACAGAGCAGCCATTAACAGTGAACAACACAGGGAGGAGACTTCAGAGAGGGGACATCATCTGAACTTGTTCTTTATGGACACACAAAGCGCGTTGGGAACACAGATGTCCCTGGAATTTGCGGGAGAACCACTGTGAGCTTCACTGGGGACACAGGGGAAGCTTCTGGAAGGATAGAAAGAACTATCCTTGGTTAGTCTTCTGAAATGTGACATTCCTCTGCTGATCCATTAGATCTTAAGGGTCAGCTCAAGGCCCCACAGCCACACAGGACCTGGCTGTGCTCTGCCTCCTGTATGACTCTGGAATTCCCCGGTTCCCTGTGAATGACCCTGGTTGCCTCAAGCGCTTCCTGGAGATCCACTTCCCCAGTGCCCTCACTTGCTCTCATGAGCCAGCTCACAAGGGGGGGTGGGAGGGGGCTAGGCTCTCTAAGTCCTGTCCCAGGCTGAAGAATCCCAGGTCTGGCTACAGCCCAGCTCACCAAGGGTGTGTGTGTGTGTGTGTGTGTGTGTGTGTGCGTGCGTGCGTGTGTGTGTGTGTGTGTGTGCGCGCGCGTGCATGTGCGTGTGTGAGTGTGTCGCAGCAAATGCAGACAAGACACCACAGAGACACAGTGTGTCCTGTTTTTAAAACCAAGTTATGATGTGGCATTGTGGTAGCAGGATTCTTCTCTGGTCTCACGTCTCTGCTCCCATAACCGCCCTCCCTGGACTGTCCTCACACACAGCTCGGGGCCTCCACTGACACCCTCTGGAATGAGAACGAAACCCACGGGAATGGGGCTGAACCCCGTGGGCACCAAATGAGAGCAGCCAGCATCCTTTGGCCTTCTTCTCCCTCCTCTCTCAGATCTGCGCTGCCAGCTCTTAGGCTTCCCAGAAAAGGAAAACTCAGTCGCTGGACCCTTCCAAAGTGACCACTGTTTAAGGGAACAGGTCAGCTACTTTATGCTGTTGTTTGGAGGTATTTTTAAGATCTTGTCCACTGGGTAACATTTTGGGTAACTCCTCGGGGAGCATAGGAAATGAACTAAAACAGGTTTGTCCAGCTGGGGAAAACAGAAAAAAAAAAAAAACTAGAGATAAGCAGGAGCCCTAACATTTGGCCAGCATTCTCCACTGCTGAATACACATCGAACCTCTAAGGTCCACTTTTCAGATGTGTGGGTAGTGGAGACAGGCCCACCGGACTGAGATACGGTAGGGCTGAGCCTGGAGCTCGGGGTCGCTGGCGTGGGACCCGGCCCAAGAGGTGCTTCAGTCTGACAACTGCAGGTTCAGGAGCACTTTCCTGCAGACCAGGTTTACTGCCCACTATGTTTTCAGGCTGGAGTGGCGGGTTCTGCATGAGCCAATGGCCTTCTGGAGTACTGCAGGTCTAGAGGGCGATGCCAGCAAACACACAACCCCCTCCCCTCTGCAACAAGACTCCAACAGCAGGGAGCCCAACTCCAGCGTCTCCAGGTTACAGCTGCGATATATTTGGCCCCAAAATGCACTTTAAAGTGTGCACAGTTTTGCTCAGATTTAAGAAGTAGGAGAATTTACGTAATAATTACTATTCCTGGCATCTCTGGGTGCTGTGAAGATCAAGTGATAACAGGTTTGCTGTCCCTGGAGCCCAGCGGCACTGCTCATCCAGGAGACGCTGTTTATTCCAGCCTTTCCCTACCAGCTTCTGTGGCCTCTGTGGCATCACCTCTGGTCCCTGTAAGCGGTGGGGCTTTGAACAGCTGTACAGATGTTCTTAACATTTTGAAGGCCATAGATAGAACTCATGGGGTCCAGGCTGAGGATGGCTCAGTGGGTAAAATGAAGCCCTGCGTTTGAGTTCCCAGAGCCACCTAAATCTAGACATGGTCACCTGTGTCTACAGTCCCAGAATTCCCAAGGCAAGAATCCCCAGGAGTTCACAGGCCAGCCATCCTAGTCTATGCAGCAGTGAACAAGGTCCATAGTGAGGACTGATATCTGAGGTTGTCCTTTGACCTCCACAGACACGCTGTAATGTCCACATGTCTGCAGACACATACAGTCACACACTGCAAACTGAGACTGAGCTTTTGTTTACTGGCCACCCAGACCCGAATAATCACACAGAAACTATATTGACTGCAACACTGTTTGGCCAATGGCTCAGGCGTATTCTAGCTAGCTCTTACATCTCAAATTAACCCATCTCTTTTAATCCACGTATTGCCACAAAGCTGTGGCTTACTGGTAACGTTCTGGCAGCTTTCTCCTGTGGCAACAGCTACATGGCATCTCTCTTCTCTCTCTCTCTCTCTCTCTCTCTCTCTCTAGATTTCCTGCCTGTCTTTACTCTGGCCATTGGCAAAAACAGCTTTATTCATCAACCAATAAAACTATATATACAGAAGGAATCCCACATCATCACACACTCAAATAGTTTATTTTTAAAAATATTTATCATATTTTGCATGTGTATATGCTTGCCTGTAGGTATGTCTGTGCACTGGGTGCGTGCAGGTCCGCACGGAGGTCAGAAGAAGGCATCAGATCCCCTGGAACTGGAGGTTCTGGTGTTTGTGAGTGCCATGTGGGTGCTGAGAACTAAACCCAGATCCTCTCCAAGAGCTGTTGTTATTGCTCTTGGAGTTCAAGAATTGAGACGGATCCAAGTTCCTTCTCCATTTTCTCCATCGTCTGCTAAAACAGAGAATCCCCCCGTAGGGAGAGGCCAACCAGGTGAACATCAGACACTTCCCCGTGACATTCCACTTTTGCACACCTCTCCAAATGCTAGTTAGCACACGGGCTCCTTTATCACCTGTACTAAAGAATACCATAGGCTGTGATTGTAACATGGTAGTAACCATGTATGGCAAGAAAGAGGGGGCTGGCAAGATGGCTCAGAGGATAAGGGTGCTTGCCACCAAAACTGAAGACCCGAGTTCAAATCCCAGAACCCACAGGGAAGGAGAGCACTGACTCTTTCATGTTGTCTGCTGACTTCTAGCCTCTCTCCCCCTCTGGGGGTACCAGACGTGCATGTATGCACACACATACATGTAGACAAAGCACACCTATATCATAGTTTTTTTTTGTAATCCTTAGTTCCTTTTATGCCTTTATAAAAGCGTTTTGTTAGCATTTTTAATTATACAAAGTATTGGGCTTCATCATAACATTTCCATGCATGTACGTAATGTATTTCAATCATATTTCCCCATTATTCACTCTTGTTTGTGCCCTTAAAAAACACTTCAAACAAGTATCTACTTATTGCGAGATGAGGTCTCTCGCGTAACCCAGGCTTGCCTCAGTGTGTGGCTGAGAATGCCATTGACCTTCGGCTCCTCCTTCCTCTCCTACCTCCCGCTGGGCCGGGGAACAGGTGTGAGCTGCCACGACTGCTGAGCTTTGGCCACGGTAGGCAAGCACTCTGCCAACTGAGTTACATCCCCAGACCATGTAGTATCACACACACAAACACATGCACGCACACTGCCCACTTCCCACGGCCGCTAGTATACGTCATGGATGCCAGAGAGTTCCAAAACACAGAAGTGGGCTCACATCCTCCCCTGGGGTGTGAAGGCAGTTCTCAAACCTTTTGGAGATTTGAGACAGGAGCTACACTTACTGGTGGCTTCAGACAGGACTGCAGGTCCAGTTCTTAGTCTGCGAGGTCCCCCAGAGCACAGAGGGCTTAAGGACCCTTTAAGTGGACTCTAGCAGAAGGCTGGCCCGAGCTTCTGCGCTCAGTAGCCTGAGCCCCAGTCATTCTCTCCTCCCCAAGGTAGCCTCAGTGAGAACTGGGAGGAAGGAAGCTAGGCTAAGCCCCCATCCCCGGAAGGAAGCTGGGCTTAGGCTCCCCAACAGGCACCTCCCATCTTTCTCAGACTGGGGTGAGTGTCGACTCTTCCCCAACTCTCCTGCCTGGCCTGGTGCACGCCGCCCGCCCACGACCTGCCCTCCTTCTGATTCTCGGCTGCTTCCTCCCAGGCTCTTCCCCGGCGCCTGCCAGCCCACGCGAGCAGCTCCCTTGTCCTCACGGTGCCACCTCCCCCATCCCTCAGCTTTCTCTGCCAGATCCGGAAACGTGTGGTCTCCTTGCATTTCCTCCTGAATCCGTGCAGCGCCCACTCAGCCTCCCCCTCGCCTTCTAACTCTCATGAAGTTTACTGAGATCATCCTCAGTTGAGAAAGGTCAAAACAAGGCCTTCCTAGCAGGACAGGTGGCCCCGGGCCGCCCACCTCCTGCTCCACCCCGCTGCCTTGCCACTGCCTCTTCCTGGAGATGGACTCGCTCCCTCTCTGGTTTCCGTGACATGGCACTTTCCCACGGCTCCTCCTCTCCTCTGGGCGCTGACAGCCCGTTTCCTTCCTGGCATCTTCTTCTCCCAGCGTCTCTCGTGGGTGTGCCTGAGGACTGCCCTTGAAGTTCTCTTCCTTTCTGTGCGCGCCTGCCGGGTCCCCTGCCTGGCCTCCACCTCCAGTCCAGCTGCTCTCACACCCACGTCCCAACCCCGCATTGCCGGCATTGCCAAAACCTTCTGCCCGACTTTGGCAAGAACGGTGTCCTAAACCACGGGACTTGAGAGGATCGCTTCTGCAAGTGTTGAACCTCCCCACACCTGGTGCTGTGTCCTGGGGGGCGGCCTTAAATATGCTCTCGAGTCCAAGATGGCTTACCTTAGCTTTGTGAAAGGCTATTCAGCAAGAGGTTGAGAGGGGTTCTGTGAACCCGCTGCCCAAGTTCAAATCCTTGCTGCCCCAGGCAAGTTCATTCATCTGCTCCCCCTTGTGTGTGGCAAATGATTCCTCAGTTCTGACTCTGTGACAGATTACCATCTGGGCTGCAAGTACAAATGGAAAAGCAGAGTCTGCCACACTTGTACCATGGCTCACACAGCTGTCCAAGCTAACGCTAATACGGGACTGGGGCAAGCCCTGTGAGGAAGGGAGAAGACGCTGTGAGGGCCTGTCATATGCCACAGTTCTCAGGGAAGCTGGGAACAACTTCCTTGAGGACAGGGCATTTAAACTTAGATCCTGTCCCAAGGTGTGGCAGGTTGGCTTGGGTCCCTGAAGATGTCAACATCCCAATGGGTAGAATCCATGAATGTGATCTCTCCTGTTGCGGGCAGGGTGTGTGATTGTATTAAGGGGCTTGAAAGTCAGAGATGATCTTGAATTATTTGAGGGCAGTGTGGGGCTGGGAAGGGAGGCTGTCTTACTTACTTTTGTTCTGTTGCTGTAAAGAGACACCATGACCAAGGCAGCTCTTATAAAAGAAAGCATTTGATTGGGTGCATAAGAAGCTCTAAAGATGACATGGTGTGTCTATGTGTGTGTTTGTGTGTGTCTGTTTGTGAGTGTGTGTGCTTGTGTGTGTCTGTTTATGAGTGTCTGTGCTTGTGTGTGTCTGTTTGTGAATATGTGTGTGTTAAAGAGATGGAGCTAGCCAAGCAAACAGGAACCAGACTTCACTTATACTCCATCAAGTTTCAAGCATGTCTGGCGATATAGCTCAGCGGTAGTTTGCCTGTCTAGCATGTGCAAGGCCCTGGTTCAAATCCTTAGCAAGAAAACAGCAGCTACTTATTAATATGACCCGTCCCTCTCTGCCACAGGTTCCTCCGCGTGAAACAGTGGCTCCATGGGTTGCTGAGAATGTGACTTTGAGAGTGACTGGGCTCTGTCGAGTCCTGGGAGTTCTGTAAGCTTCCTTGGGTTTCCCAGGAGGGAGCCACAGGGCAGGAGGTGAGTTCCATGCTGATCAGAGTGGCTGAGCGAGAATGGTTGATACTCTGGATGTGGTTTTTCACTCCAGATCCTGCTTGAATGGAAGGTTGCTTAGCTACGGTGAAGCCATTGCTCCTGTCTGCTTCAGCTGCTTCCAGTTTGGGTGTGGTGGCCCACACCTGTAACCTCTATAGTCAGGGAGCTCGCACAGGACGGTCTCAAGGAAAGCCTGGGCTACATAGTAAGTTCCAGGGCAGCCGAGGCTACAGAGCAAGACTCATCTCAAAAAACAAACAAACAAACAGAAGAAGAAACCCTGGCTCCTGGAGTTACCACTGCAACACCAAGTCAGCTGTAGAGAGCCCTGGTCCTACATGGACGCCTCCCTCTTCTGAGCTGTAGGGTCAGCGTGGAGTAGATTTTCCTTCTTGATTGCCCCAGCCATTTGTGTCACATCTAACCTGCATTTTCTTGTTTGGTGTCCAGTCTCACTCATGGGATACCAAGGTCCCCTGGGGTGGGAATTCCCACCTTTCTCTCCAAAGTGTCTGTGTGTTTTTCGTGTTTAACCGACATTCACACGGCTGGCCCCGAAGGTGCATGTTCTTGTGTGTAAAATGGGACCCAGTGATGCTGGTGGAGATGGCAGTGACATCTCAGATCACACGGTTCCATGTCTGCACGGGGCCAGGAACCAAGAAGACTGTAGAGGTGGACAGGTGAGGAATGGTCTCTTCCCTCAAGCTTCTAGAAGGATGTATCCACGTTGACCTGCTTCTGGAGTATAAGATAACAAATCCACACAGCCTCAGGCCACTGGCCTGCTAACTTCCTATAGTGGCAACAGGGAGCTAAGACACCCTTAGGGTGGAGAAGCATGCAGTGGTCAGGTGGGAGATAGGAATCTGTGACCTAAAGATAGTGCGGCTGGTGTGTGCGTGTGTGTGTGTGTGTGTGCGCGTGCGTGTGTATGAGTGTATGCGTGTGTGCATGTGTGTATGTATGTGTTGTGTGTGCATATGTATGTGCATGCATGGATATGCACATGTGTATGTGTGTATTCATGTGTGTGTATGTGAATGTGTGTATTTGTATGTGTGTGTGAGAGTGTGTGTGTGTGAATGATGAGGCTGAGCAGTGGTTATCACCCCTCCCTGGAGTGCCTGGCAGTAGTGACTGACCACTGTGCCTGGCTCCTGACCAGGACAATGACAGGAAAGGAGGGACAGCCTACTTCCTTCTGCAGTTGCTGGGACAGCTCCCTGATAAAAGCTATTTAAGGGAGAAAGGCTTTATTCTGGGCCACAGGTCAAGGGTACAGTCTGTAATGGTGGGGACATCCAGGGAGGAGGAGCAGGAGGGCTGCTTACATCACATCTGCAGCCAGGAAGCAGAGAGTGCTGAATGCTTGCTCTTAGTTCCCTTTCTCCTTATTTAAAAACCACTGGAGAGAGAGGGGGAGAGAGAGAGAGCACGCGTGCAGAATATGGTGGGCACATGGAGGTCAGAGGACGACTTATGGAGGATGGTTCTCTCCGTCTGTTATATGGAGCCACGGAGCCAGGTCATCAGGTCTGGCAGCCAATACCTTTACATGAGCCATCCCCCCGTCCAGTTGCTCCTTTTGTATAATTAAGGATCCTAGCTCGGGGAATGGTGCCACTCACAGTGGACAGGTTCTCCCATCCTAATTAATCTAGTTAAGACTCCCCACCCCAACACACACATACACAGAGGCATTTCCAGAGGCCTGTCTCTCAGAGAATTCTTGATCGTATCAGTTTGATAACTGGGATCAACCATCATTGGGTACAACTGAGGTGCAGGAGCTCATCTGGCTGCAGCTATGAGATTGACATGCTCCCGTCAGCGCTGAGGAGAAGGCTCGGTGGGTGAAGGTTCTCTACACCAAGCCTGATGACCTGAGTCCCATCCTCTGAGCCCGCATGGCGCAAGGAGGGGCCAGACTCTCACAAGCTGTCTTCTGACTGCCGCATGTGACACGCAGGAACGTGCTATTGCCTCGCCTGTGGGGGGCCATCATAATCACCCCCATTTTACAGACGTGCACTCAGGGACAGAGTGAGCTTGAAAAGTACCTGAGTGTGTCATGTGCTTGTTACACAGTGCCACAGACAGGATGGCTTGCAGGCATGTTTAACCTGTGACTCATATGTGGCCCAGGAGACCTACTAATGCAGCCCGGTAGAGAACTGTAAACTTAAAACATGAGTTTGCCTGTCGGTTTCGTAGCCGGGCTGTGCAGCCCTCGTGCATAAACTTCATAGATGACACGCTGCATCACAGTGTTGAAAGCAGACGTGCCTGGTAGAACATTGGAAATATATCATACCATGGTTCTGGAGTCTGGAAGTCCAGGAGTGTGGAGCAGGCAGAGAGTTTGCACCAAGGGACCATTTTGGCATCCCACATCCTTGTGGAGTCCCCTGGGGTTGTCTGGGATGGAGTCACTGCTGATCTTTTCTCTGTCCACTCCTGCGTACTCACCCTTTGTCCTTGGATGTAGGTCTGAAGAACAGCATCCCAGCTGGGCACGGTGTCTCACACCTGGAATCCCGGCAGTCAGAGGGTAGGGGCAAAAGGACTGCTAAAAGTCTGAGGTCAGCCTGCACCACACAGTGAGCTGAGGCTGGCCTGGTACAGTGTGAGATCCCGTTGATAAAAACAAAAAAGCGAGCAAACAAACAACAACAACAAAAAAAAAAACAGCAACAACAAAGCAAAACAAAACACACACAGCAGTCAAGAGCCTGGTCCTGCTCCACGGCTCTGAGCTCCAGCTTCTCAGCTGTTCCTCAGTTAACAGTTGGTGCTGAAGTGGCAAAGAAGCCACACTGAAAGGCTGGCTTATCCAGACGCCCTCTGTTCAGCCCCTCGTCACCTGGCTACATCTTCCTCTTGGCCTCCTCCATACTTGTTTATTGAGCACCTACGATGCAGCACGTAGTATTGCACACACGGAAAACCCTGTGCGTGCAGAACACCCCTGACATCCTAATAGGAGAGAGGCATTCCTTGATATCAAAAGTAGCCTCATGTGGTGGTGATGTGTGTCGGGAGAAGGACTGAGAGGATGAGGGAGGAAAACTGAACAGGAAATGAAGCTGGAGGAACGGAGGGACGGAGCCATGAGGCTGTGTGGTCAAAGAGGTTTCCAGGCACTGCGACGGCAAGGGCAAAAGGCAGGGAGGCAGACATCAGGGAGCAGCAAAGGGCCCTGTGCAAGTGGAGCTGGGTGCCTGTGTGCAGGGGTGGGGAGAGGCGGGGGGACAGGAGAAAGGGTGCCATAAGAGATCGTGGTAGTGGTAGTGAGGGACAGGTGGTGGAGAACTTTCTAGGCTACCTTAGAGCCCTTGGCTTGGTCTCTGAGTCAGGAAGGAGCTACTGGAGAGCTCTGAGCATAGGAGAGACCTGATCAAACTAGATCAGGCTTTAGGGTCTGTTCAGCTGTCGTGTGGTGAACTGTAAACTGTCCCCCACGCAGGGTAGGAACAGCCACAGGTACTGTCTTGACTGTCGCAGTTAGCTCAAGTGGGATGTAGTGGCTTAGCTGAGGGCTGGGAACAAGTGCCCGGTTCTGGGGACACCTCAGGAAAGGCTAATGGGATTTGTCTTTGATCCTTCCAGGGTAGATGGTTGTGAGGTCTGTGGCTATAGTCTGGCAACATTTCTCAGTGTAAGAACCCTGAGCTCTAGCCTTGGAGTCAGACAACTGGGAGGGGCTCCTGAGGCCGCTGTGGCTGCCGGCCTCTTGAACAGATTCACAGGCTCTCCAAGTGTTCACTTCTCCGTCTGCAACTTGCGAATGTTAATCTCTTGGTCACAGTCTGTGAAGATGAGCCGAGAACGTGTCAAGGAGTAGCACAAGGGCAGTCAGGATTTGTGTGTGTGTGTGTGTGTGTGTGTGTGTGTGTGTGTGTGTGTCGGAGCTGCTGGGTGTGCCCTGGTGGAAGCTGGAGGTTGATACTGAATGTCTTCCTCCATGGATCTCTCCTGCCCCTGAATCCTGGGGTTAAAGATACCCTCCTGGGGGAGGCTTTTGTATGGGTGCTGGGGTCCAGACTCGGATCCCCCTACTTGTGAAGGCTTTTGTGTGGGGTTTGGGGGTCCAGACTCAGGCCCTCCTGCTTGTGAAGCAAGTTCCTCGCTCTCTGAGCCGCCTCCTCAGCCCATAATTGTTTTAAATGATGCCGGTTCTTGCTCGATAAAGAACAGAAAGAGAAGAGGCAGATTAAGGCGCTGTGGCTGTACAGCCTGGGTAGCCAGGGCAATTCATTGCTGAAGGGAGTGGTGGGCGTGGAGAAAACCCGCGCTGGTCTTCCCAGTGGGCTGGGGAATTCCAAGGCTCAGGCCCACCCACTAGGCCAGGTGGCCACCAGAGAAAAGATGGCCAGAAGGGAACTCCTTTGATAAGGGTGGGGCTGTGGAAAATGGGAACACTCCCAAATTCTGGAGAGGGTGAGGTCATCCCAGCTGAAGCCAATCAAAACTCCCCCTTAGGCAGGCTGTGAAGGGTTTACTAGGCCAGGAGCTGTGGAGGCTTCTAGCAGCTGCCAAGAAAAAAAGAGCGCTCAGCTGAGTGAGGCCTTGAGCAGGCCCCACCCTGGCAGGAGAAAGAGACCAGAAGGTACTGGGACCAGCAAGGAGACCTAGGGGTGACAGGGCCCTATCTGAATGGTCTAGCTCGGCTGAGGTGAAGCCACAGAGCCAGTGACTGAAGAGCCCCAGGGGTTCTGCTCCCCAGGACTCTACAGCCCCTGGCTTAGGAAGCGCAAAATGTAGGGTTGGGGACTCCCGTCTGCAATATCAGCACTTGGGAGACTGTCCGGGAGGGATTGTGAGCTTGAGGCCAGATCCTATCCGAATAAAGAAATGTGAGATTAGGATGCCTTTAATCTAAGATGTTGAACGGTTCCCCCCTTCACCCCAACGTTAGGACACTGGGGGACACGTGAACAGTGAATTGCAGTTCTCCAGCCAGAGTATTGGTTGCATTCCATTGTAGGCGGATTATCTTGGGTTTATGTTTGAAGCTACGAGTGGTACCTTGGGATTCAGCGCCGGTGGCCGCCCCTCCTTGCCTGGTGTCTGGGGAAATACGAAGGTGTGGTAGACACAGGGGGCAAAGGAGGTTCCCTAGTGCTCCGCCACTCTCTTGGACGGATTCAAGGCTGGAGGGGAGGAGTCTGAGCAACGCTGGTCCCAGCGTGGGCGTGGCCTCTATTTGGTGACCCTAGTGAGACCCTTCTCGCCCCAGCACCGCCACAGGTCCACACTGTCCAGACACTGCAGAAACACGCGGTGAGACACGTCCTTAGCCCTGGAAGCTGGCAGTCCAGAGGCGCTGACGTCAGCCCGAGGCGGCCCCAGGAGGATTTTCTAGAAGGCTCTTCCTCGCAGGGGTCATCCCCCCCCCCCCCCCCCCCCCCCCCCCCCCCCCCCCCCCCCCTTTCCCTAATCCCCCTCAGAAAAAACTCCCCCGGGGCCCCCCCCCCCCCCCCCCCGGAAGGCAGCACGGGCCCTGGGCCAAGCTCTGCAGCTTGCCTGGGAGCTTTCCTGTCTGCCCACTGACACCACCCCGCGCGGAGACAGGGAAGGCTGCCACATCCCCTACCCCCTCACCCCATCCCTCCCTTGCCCCATCCTCTCCAAGATACCAACCTCCCCTGTGCTTCCTTGGGCGGTAGGAATGGAACGGAATGTGTCTCTGTCCCTGGGCTGTGCCACTGGTCCCTGTCTCATCCGGTCACAGGCTCTGAGCATCTTCTGAGCCCTATTTCTAAGTAATTCAGAGGACAGAGCTTGGGCCAGCATGCCACATAACTGTGGGAAAGATTCCCGGATCTCCCAACCCACGCCTTTAGTGGGAGTGTGGGGGTCTGGCGCCCTCATTGTCCCCAAGGTGCATTGAAATGACACGATGACGATGATACAGACGGGACTATACCTATGTGTGGTCCACCCCTGAGATTCATTCCCAGCCTTCACTCTGCAGAGGAGAAACACTTCTGATGAGCGTGAGAACATGGATTGTTCATCCCTCTAGGGCTGTAGGAATAAAAGTGCCCAGTGGTTAAGCATGCTGAGAAAGGACAGTTGGCCCTCCACGTCCAGAAGGTCCAGGAGAGTATTCAGCTTCATGTAGAAAATAATCGAAAAATACTTCTCTAGGGCTAAGTCCGGCCCCTTCACTGGTTGCGGTTCCTCCTTCACTACAGTATAGCAAGCGTAAGTGTAAGTACAACACTTACACTGCGTTAAGTATTGCAGGTAATCCAGAGGCTTTTAAAGTATAGGAAGGCTGGACAGTAGAGGCGCGCGCCTTTAATGCCAGCACTCAGGAGGCAGAGACGTGCGGATCTCTATGAGTTCAAGGCCAGCCTGGTCTACAGAGTGAGTTCCAGGACAGTTAAGGCCACACAGAGAAGCCCTGTCTTGAAAAACCAAAAATAAATAAATAATAATAAAGTATAGAAGAAAGCAAATCCTCTATACGCACGCACACACAGGACTTTATATAAGGGACTTGGCATACCCTCAGGCTTTGCTATACTCAGGCATCCTGCAATGAATTCTTCTCGGCTATTGAACCCCGCCTCTTGGAGATCCTTGAGACATGTCCATTGTCTGATTAAACTCTCTGAGAAGCCTTACCATGCATAGATCTGTTGAAGCCTCTCTCACCCAATGCTTCCCCAACATTGGTTAAGCTGCGCTCACTGCCCTAACCCCACAGGTCCCGTTAGCATCCCAGAGAATGTCCTTTGGGAAATGCCACTCGAGATCACACACTGTCACACTGTCGGAAAGTGCCTCAGGTGGCCACGGGACTCAACAGGGCTTCGCTTGCTTTTGCTAATGCGTTTTCCCCACCCTTGCTCATCGTCTTCCAGAAGCGGTCCTTAGCCAAGGAAGACACCCCATATCCTTCAGGCAACCCCATCCTGATGTCACCCCAGGGGCAGGCTGTCTTGGCTCTGCTTGTCTCAGGGTGAGGAAACACCACAGAGACAGCTCCTGAGCGCTTCCCCTTTTGGCCTTTTAGGGGGACTCTGCTTCAAACACGAGGGAAGTTCTGAGAGCCTCATTTCCTTCAAGCTGGGTGGGTGGGGTACAAGAGGGACTTATTGGCCCTCTTCTCAATACACCCTTGCCCACTTTCTCAGGGGTATCGCACAGATCCGAGGCCCCCTCTCATCTTGGCCAGTGTCCCCATCTCCACCTCACCTCGTCTGAGCTCTGTAGGAGCCCCTGCCCTCTCATCTTCCTCAGCTGTGCTGTGCGTATTCTACCAGCCAGTCCCTCCTTTCTTCTTTCTGGAACTCTGTGTCATGTTGCATTCTGAGCCCCCTCAGCACTAGCTACAGTCTGGGGACAGTGGCCACAACACAGAGCCAGGCCAGCTCTGGAGACCTGAGTCACTGCTATGGGGTGGTCGTGGTTGAGAACCACTCTGTGCTTTCGGGGGGGGGGGTCGTGGTTGAGAACCACTCCTACTCATGGGCTCCTGTGGTGGGATATTTATACAACATGAAAACGTGTCACTGTGATTGGTTTAATAAAGAGCTGACTGGCCAATAGCTAGGTAGGAAGAGGCTAGGCGGGACTTCCAGGGACAGAGAGAATTTGGGGAAGAAGGGTGGAGTTATCAGCTGGATGGGGAGTGAATACAAGATGAAAGGAAAGTAAAAAGCCATGAGGCAGAACATAGATTATATGGGTTAAATTATAAGAACTAATGGGACAGGTCTAAGCTGAGACCAAGCTTTCATAATTAGTAAGTCTCTGTGTCATTATTTGGGAGCTGGCTGGAGAGTTGTTGTGGGTTAGCACACTTCCTAGTGCAGGCTCCCTCATGCACCTCTTTCCTTTGCCTGGCGCTCACACCATGCAATGCCCAGGACAGGGCCAGCACCGCTACAAACCGAGTCTCCGGTGTCTGCACCCTTAGGACAATACTGGCTTTTAATCTCTTATCCTTCTTCCTCTCCCACTCACTCCGAGCTTAGCACCTATTCTCTCCTTCAGAGGAGAAAAGATAAACCAAGGCCATGGATTTCCTGTGATCTGCATCAAAATTTTCTCCCTGCCTACTCAGCTACCGCCCGCCCCTGCCCTTCCCCCTTTCCATTCCATCTCAGCAGCAGCCAGAGTCCTCGTCCCGTCTCCCTGCCCCACGCCCCATGGAGTCACGCTGCCAGGGTTCACATCACCACGTTTGCCACTTATCGGCTTTGTGAGCAGGGGTGGATTGCCTTATCTCTCGGCGCTCTGCTTCCCTGAATGAGTCAGCTGGGAGAACAGTCAGGAGCTGTGTGAGGGCCTCTCTGTCACACACGTGATGGCAGCTCCACATCTGTCACCTAAGGACATCAGGGCCATCTTAGTTTATATAAGAACACTGTGACGCGCGCACTCACAGAACGGTAGAATGACCCAACCACGTGTTTCTGGGAACTCATCCGGAGATGCTAAGCTCAGGGCTGAATTGTCTTTCCCACGGGGAGCTGACGGAAGGCTGGGATGAGAGAAGCCACAGGGAGAGTGTGACACAGGCCTGGCTCATAGGGGATGCTTGTGAGGGCTAATTATTGTCAATTTCTGCTCTGGCTCCTCCAAAGCTTCTGTCTGTCACTTCCAGATCATCCTGGTCACCTGTAAAGATGCAGCAAGCCCTCCTGGACGCTTCTTGATTGGGTTTCCAGTTTGTTTTTTTCCCATCCTATCCAAGTTTCCCCAAGCCTGTGTTATCGGCCCACTTCTTCCTGGAGCTTCTTTTACTCCCCAATCCACTGTGTCTGGCTATAGTGGCATTCCAGTTCTCTCTCTCTCTCTCTCTCTCTCTCTCTCTCTCTCTCTCTCTTTCTCTCTCTCTCGACAGGGTTTCTCTGTGTAGCTTTGGTGCCTGTCCCGAAACTAGCCCTTGTAGACCAGGCTGGCCTCAAACTCACAGAGATCCACTTGCCTCTGCCTCCTGAGTGCTGGGATTAAAGGCATGCACCACCACCGCCCAGCTTTCATTTCTATCTTAATAAATAAAGCTTGCCTGAAGATCAGAGAGTAAAACAGCCCCACTGGTCAGCCTTACAGACAAAGCAGTGGTAACACACACATTTAATCCCAGTAGCCACACAAGTTGCCATAGAAAGTGGGTGGTGCACGCCTTTAATCCCAGAACTAGAGAAGATTATAAAACAGAAGGAGACACTTCTCACACAGCCTCATTTTGAGATTCCTGGAGGCAGGATCCCCATTTCGGACTGAGGTAGAGGTAAGAGCCGGTGTTGGGTGCTTTGCTTTTCTGGTCTTCAGGTTGAACCCCAATATCTGTCTCTGGGCTTTTATTAATCGTGCTTCATCTGGCCTCTGATCCCACCACAGTTCTGACTCTGTCAGGATTACCAACGTCCTTAAAACACAAATGAGAATGGTCTAGGCACTGCGTTGCATTTCTTCAGTACGTGCTACTCAGGAGGTGGCTGCAGGAGGGTAGAAAATTCAAGGCCAGCCTGGGACTTTTAGCAAGCAAGACTCTGTTTCAGAATAAAGCCTGGCATGATGGAGAGAGACCCTGGACTCAGTCATCAGGATTGGCTAAAATCGAAAATGGCTTTCTTGACCGTTGACTTCCTGTGGCGGTTGGCTCTGGTGGTCATTGCTCCTTCTGTAATGTTAGGCGGTGTGGCCTCAGCCCTGCCTCCTCCTCTTTTATCTGGTCTTTCTTGTGGTTCAGTCTGAGGCAGGCAAGCATAGGGGATAGCTTAGCAGTGTGGAACTCCGCTTGGTTTGGTCTATGAACATATTGTTCTAGTGATGCTCTTAGTGGTCTAGAACCTTCACCTGCATGCTGTGTTAGCAGTCTAGAACCTTCTCCTGCACACTGTTTGGCAGTCTAGAAACATCACCAGCATGCACTACGTATGCACACCCCTCTTTAAACAATGCACCTGGGAACCTGTTAGCAACAAAGGAACCCCCACTTACATCAGGGTGCTCTCAACCCCTTCTCCAAACAATTCACCTTTCCCACCATGGACGGTTTCTATTAAGATGTCTTCGGAGCACATGTGGGTAGGAAGGTGGGCTGATGTGGCCCAGACTGGTCTGGAGTAAATGCTCAGTAAGGCAAAGTCTGTCCCCTGAATGATCTAGAGAGAATCCCCGTTGCCACCTCATTCCTGTGCATACAGTGGGCGTGCACATGGTTAAAACCAGAGGTGTAGCGCTGCAGAGGTAACTCCGTGGTTGAGAGCACTGGCTGCTTTTCCAGAGGACCCAGGTTCGATCCCCAGCACCTACATGGCAGCTCACAACCGCTGCTGCTCCAGCTTTAGGGATCTGACTCGTTCTTTCGGCCTCCACAGGCACTGCACAAATGTGATACACAGTTACACACAGGCAAGACACTCATGCACATTAAATTAAACAATTAGAAAATGAAATCAAATACATCACAGAAGGTAATATGTGTGCAGTGAGCAAGGGCTTATACAGTCTGTCTGCCAATCAAACAGAACCACTTAGGCTGTGTTCCTTAGCAACCTAACCCCATGAACCCCATGGAAGAATCCCAAGCAATAGCTGAAACTGATGTGGGAGGTCCTTCTGTATATGTGTTGCTTTTATTGGTTAAGGAATAAAGCTTTTTTGGCCAATGGCTTAGCAGGGTAAAGCCAGGTGGGAAATCCGAACAGGGATAGAGAGAGTAAGTAGGCAGAGTCAAAGAGACACAATGTAGCCGCCAAAGGAGTAACATTCCATAACAGTAAGTCACAGCCTCCTGGCAATACACAGATTAATAGAAATGTGTCAATTTAATAGTTAGTGTTAGCCAGAAAGAAACCTAAGACATTGGCTGAACAGTGTTGTAATTAATATAGTTTCTGTGTGATTATTCGGGCTTGGGCAGCTGGGAAACAAAAGTGCAGTCTCCAGTTACATGGAGCCCTTGAGTACTTAATCTTGCGAGCCACTGTTAATCCCAACAATCCTTTCTAACCTGCACTGTCACTTCCCTTCTAAATAGTCTCCTTGCTACTTTGTAGTTCATGTGTGCTTTTATTTCAATTCCTTAAATAAGATGCCAGGAACCCGCAAATGCCCAGCCCTGGCTCCAGTGGCCGGCAACAAGCTGAGCCTGCTAACACAGTTCCTAAACACACCTCCTGGCTTCTACCGCTGGCACACACTGCAGAGTTTAGTGGCTACAGGCAGCAGCCAGTCACTCACCGCCCTTCATGGAGCTCAGCTGTTCAGCTGCGTGCGGCTCATTGGTTTTCCTGGTCTTGGCTGGGCTGACTTATGTATCTACAGTCAGCTGTGAGGCTGGCTGGACCCTGGACACTTAACTTAGTGACCTCGGTTAGGTGGGCTCAGGTTGGTTCTGGAGAGCCCCTCATCCTTGTGCAAGGGGCCAGGGCTTGTTTCATGGCAGTGGAGCAATGTGCCAAGAAAATGAACAGGGCGAGGCTAGAAAAGAGGAGCCGCAAGCCTCAGCTGGGCCTTTCTCTCACATCTGGTCCTTTGGCGGCTGCTTTCTTAACAGGAAGGCACTTTGGTTGAAGAACCCAAACCAGGACTGTGCAATGGTAGCAAGTACCTGGCATCCTCAGGTTCAGCTGACAGGACTCGAGGGCTGTGGGTAGGAAGAGCGAGAGACCTGTCTTCTCCCGGGTGTCTGCTTTGGTGGCCTGGGCACAAAACACCTTGTACATAGAGCATGTGGGGGCTTTACAAAATGTTCCTTGATCCTTAGCCTGCCATTTAGCCTGGGTAAGCACCATGATCTTTCAGTGTTCCTCAGCACAACACACCATAGCAACAGTGAGGGCTGTTTGAGGATTCAATGAAATATTACAAGGGAGCTATGCAATATGCCCGAGGACCCTACAAATACCTGTGATTACCGCTACTGCCCCTTGTAGCCCTGCCCACCGAGTAAGACTGTATCTCCATTCTATAGGAAGCTAAGGTTTGGCACATTCGATAATCACCCTATAAGTGCGGCAACTGTGGGGTCGTCTGGTTGTTGGCTGCAGCATCTCCAGACATGCTTCCTCCATCCTCCCCATCCAGTCACCGTTCTCCAGCATGAGGGACCATAGCGGAAGTTAAAGAGAATGATTTAGGTTTTAGAATGTAGGTCTGAGTTACCACCAGGACAGCCAGGTAGAGACTTCTGGTCAGCCATTCAATCTGTACAAACACGGAGTGCAGAAACGACGGCAGTGTAGTCCTGACCAGGAGCCACGGCTGGATCAAACCACGCGGGGAGGTGGGGCGGCGTGACAGGAAAGGGGCTCCGGGATAGCATGAGCGGAGGTGGAAGAGGACCCTGCGAAGGAGCTGACGAGCAGCCGGAGGAGGAGGGGAGGGCAGTCATACATCTGAGTTCACCAGGGAGAGTCTTGGGTTTGTGCAAGTGAACTTGGCACAATTATTAATTAGCTCCCCCTTTCACTCTAGACAGCGACCCAGTTGGGATGACAAATTACATATTCGCCCTCTTTAGAGGGTCGAGGAGCAGCAAGGCCTCAGGGAGGAGATAATGGAGGCAAAACACCATAGAAAGGACAAGTGGGAATCGGTCCGCTTGGATCAGACGCGGCAGACGGATGAGCTTGAAGGACAGGGGAAGAGAGGGTGAGGTGTGTCTAACCTTTTGATGCGGAGACGTCATGCTCTCTACAGAGTTCAGGGCCAGAAACCACAGAAATTACATACCCCACTCCCCCATCGTAGTTTAAGGAAGTTTCTGATTCTGGGTCCGACTGCCTTGGGGTGTTCACAGCCACACGCTGGGCACAGCTCACTGGCTCAAGCGGAAATCTAGGCAAAAAGTGCCCTGATAGAGTTGAACAAACATGCCCGAGACTTCGCAGGAGTACTGCCAGCTTCCTGACCCCCATTCAGGGTGGAAGTTGTCCAGACTAGACGAGGAGAAGCCACTAGACAGAGACACTGATAGACAATGGGGGGGCGGGGTGGGGGGGGAAGAGACGCAGTGATGTATCAAGGTCTTTAGGGAGTCAGGAAGGAGAGCAACCTTCCAGACAGACGGAAGAGCCTAGAAACGATGCTGAGGATTCAGGAAAAGTTACGACTGGATGGCGGGTTTCTGGTGATGGAGGTGTCAGGAGCCCTCCGTGGTTCACAGGCGCATGATTCATGAAAACTTGTCAGAAGGTCCTCAGCCGTGATGAAGAAGTTCTGCTCCTTGAAGCACATCCATGATGTTTAACTTCTCTCTGAAGTCTATTCTGACTGGTTTCCCAGGCTGATCAGTAAACTCATAAAACAGCCAACATGGCTGCCCATCATTTTCCAAGCCGTTCCTAGCATGCTACAACTTCCAAATTCAAAGATTACCTTCAAGATGAGTGGCTTCTTCTGTACTTCCTCAGAGCGGTTCCTATATCCCTTCAGAGTGGTGCCTGGGAGGCTCCCCTGAGAACACCATCCTGCAGGAAAGTCACAGGCTCATGCCTGGAGTCCGGCACCCAAACAGGAGCTCTCCTCTTGGCCACCACTGACACTAGGTCTTGTGCCTTTTGGGTACTGAGTCTCAGGTCCAGGGCATATGTTTTGGGGTGTGCCTTTCACGGCTGGTATGATGTAGTATGGACTGTTCACTTCAGGCTCTCAGTCTGAATCCTTGTCCCCTGGTTGGGACCTCTACTTCTGGAGTCAGTGGAACTTTTAGGAGCTAGAAGTAGGGCCTTTGAAGGATAAAGGCGGTCCCTGATTGCTGTTGCTTTCTGCTCCCTGGTCTGCTGTGATAGCCACAGCCTCTCCCATACACACCCACCGCCAAGATCTGAGCTGTCACAAGGAAAGTTTACATCTGGATGATTCTGAGGCATTGGCAGGATTTACAAACCACCAGACGCCCCCCTCCCCCCAGACCGTTGGATGAAGATGGTGAAGGCTTTCCTGTTACTGAATGGTAACTTCAACTTCACAGACATGGCAGTCTTTGTATTCGCTTGGAGATCCCAGAAGTCAGGATGGGGTGAGGGGAGGGGTGCTCAGGTGTTCTGCATCCCAATCTGGAGGGTATAAACCCAAGAAGAATAGAAGAGCTGGTGGAGACAGGTGAAGTGGATTAGACCCTCGACGGGGATGGAGCGGATCTTTAAATGAGCAAAGACAAGGAAACTGTAGCTGAGAAAAGAGAGAGGACTTCCAGATGTCCTCATTCTGTTGCAGGCATGCTGTGGCTGGAGGCAGAGGGAAGTTCCCGGCATGAAGCGCAGCCCTTCTCTCTCCCCAGTGCCCCCCAATCCCGTCTCTACTGTTCCACCACCAGCCCAGGGTTGAGCTCTATTTTCCCTCCTGAGGACGCACTGTCTTGATCTACCTGATCCGTGTCCCCTCTGCTCGCTGGTCACCTACCCTAGCGATCTCAGCTTGCCAGCAACACCTCATTCACTTAGTCTAAAATATTCCTCCCGCCCCTACCGTGTGTCGGGCTGTCGGGCTGAGGGAGACAGTCGACACCAAGCAGGCATGGCTCGTGCCCTACTGTGGAGTGTGATAACTAAAGCAAGCCACCATGGCATCACGAGAAAGTGTGAGGACACATGCCACCACCGAGCTCTGGACAATGGCATCATAGCGGCCCAGCAGTGTGAGGTCCTGGAGTCCTACCACCCACCTTTCTCAACCCGCCTAGCTGCCCATGTGAAGCTGCCATGCTGAGGCTTCGGTTTACCCCACTCTCCCCCACGGCCTCTTGATGAGCCTCTCACGGATGCATCCCAACCCTCCTCTACACAGTTATCTGCGTTTTCCAGGGTCCAAGCAGCATCATGCTAGTCTCAAGATTAGAAACTGCTGGAAAGATTCACAGGAGAGACCAGTGAATGGTGCATCCAGCAACTGGGACACAGAAGTAGTTTAATAGCAAGTTCCAGGCTAGCCGGACCCTCGCACCAAAACAAACCAAAGCTAGTGGGATAGCTCTGCCCTCAGTCAGTCTGATGACCCAAGGTCGGACCCAGGGGTCCACATGGCAGAAGGAGAGAACTGATCTCCCTAAGTATCCTTTGACCTTCACCCTTGAGCCGTGGGATACCAGCACCCCACACCCCCACACATAGGAGGTGGAGATGCACGCCCATACATACAAAATAAAGAAAATGTAATAAAAACTCACAAAAGCAACAAAACTAATAAAAATCAAAACAATCCAACAAACCACAGGGACTAAAAGGAGAAACAGTGAAAAATTCAATAGTGATAAAAGAATTTAGTTGACAATTTCCAGCATATGAGCAAAAAATAGATGCACCCATGAAATCATGAAAGACGTGCTGAAAACATATAAATAATGCGACGGAACTCGATTGGATGCCTCTCCTCTAAAATTAGAGAATGCAAGGGCCTGGGAACCATTTGATAAATTGGCCACGTTTTAGGCCATAAAGAAATCCTTAGAGTTGGAGAAATGGCTCAGCAGTTAAGAGCACTGACTGATCTTCCACAGGACCAGGGTTCAGTTCCCAGCACCCACATGGCAGCTCACAACTGTCTGTAGCTCCAATTCCAGGGGATCCGACACCTTCACAGACTTATGTGCAGGCAAAAAACTAATGCACAGAAAAAAAAAGGAAGGAAGAAAAGAAGGAAGGAAAGGAAAAGAAAAGAAAGATTAGTAGGTTCCCAAAACTCCTCTCTGGTTATAGTGGAGCAAGGCTAGTGCTGGATAACAAAAGATTCAAAGTTGGGGTGTGGAGGAGCACACCTTTAATCCCAGCACTGGGAGGCAGAGGCAGGGGGATCTCTGTGAGTTAGAGGCCAGCCTGGTCTACAGAGTGAGTTCCAGAACAGCCAGGGCTACACAGAGAAACCCTGTCTCAGAAGAAAAAAAAGAGAGAGAGAGAAAGAAAAAGGGAAGGAAGAAAGGAAGGGAGGAACTTTCCAGTTTTGTGGCTCTGACGCCCCATCCATGTTCCTCTCTGCAGTCTGCCTCCTTTCTTTCTTCTCTCTCTCTCTCTCTCTCTCTCTCTCTCTCTCTCTCTCTCTCTCTCTCTCGACAGGGTTTCATAAAGCCAAGGTTGCCCTTGGACTGTGGATCCTCTTGCCTGTTTCCCAAGGGCTAGGATCGCAGGTAAACGCCATCAGCCCTCGTCTTAGCAGTGCAGGGATCAAACCCAAGGCTCAGTGCACACCAGGCAAGCTCTCTACCCACTGGGCTACACCCCAGCCACACCAGTTCCTGAGTTCCTGCAGCTGCTGTCTCTTTTATCTTCTCCACAGCTGTGCACATGTGTCCGAGCTGTCATCCCTTCTTTCCTGCTTAGAAAATTCCTCAAGTCAGTCACAGTGAAACTGGCCTACATTAGCTCTCTGAGGTGGAGACAGGCAGATCTTGAGTTTAAGGCCAGCTGGGGCTACACGGATTGTCTCAAACACAACACAACCCTCTTATTTGTTCTTTGAGACTCATCTCAACTGCCTCCTCTTTGGTGAAACCTCAGAATCATTAGTCTGCATTCCCCTTAGCACCCCCCTTTGGAGCCCTTCTGCTGATAAGAGAACCTCACTGAAGGCCACAGTCATGTCCTCCGGTCAGCAATATCTACCCCATTGATACTAGACTCCTAGGTTCCCGGCCTCTCTTTCTTCTACCTTACTGGAAGCTGGGTGGCTTCCCACCACCACCTCCAGAGCAAACACAGATTTATTAAAAAGTGAGAAAGCACTCCTGGGAGTTGTAGGGGCTCCAAGGGAGGAGTGCTCTGGGTACATGTTTGTGGGCGGCGTTCCTCTAAGTCAGTTAATATTGCTGGACAAAATCTAATGAGAACAAGACAGCAGACAGCGTTCACCTGATACAGCCAAGGATTGCTGTGTCCTGAACACACGATCTCAGCTGCTCTCTACTATAGATGCCTCTCCAGAGGGCTGTCCTGAGCCCTAAGCACTCTGGGTCCCAGAATGTGTCCCAAAGGCTGCTTGTGTCCTTGGAGATGGAAATAGAAGGCTTTATTTTTATTTATTTGTTTGTTTATTTATTTATTACGGTTTTGCCCCTTGCTCCTCCCCACGAGGGTTGTGCCCCCTCCCCATGAGGCTGAACTCAGAGTCTCCAGAGCAGCAGGCAGTCTGTAGGTCTGACCCCTCTGGGGACCACAGATCCCGCATATCAGATATTTACATCACGAATCTTAACAGCGGCAAAATTACAGTTCTGAAGGAGCAACAAAAATGATTTTATGGTTGGCAGTCACCCCAACATGAGGAGCTGTATTAAAGGTCACAGCATTAGGAAGGTTGAGAACCACTGGGCAACAAACCGAGGACCACCCCCACACACACACATCTGGACACCCCTCCAGGTCCACGCCCTATCCTCCTCTCCAGATCTCTAGGTAACCCTCTGGAAACCGGCCTCAAGGTCACTGCCAAGGTGAAATCCTAGCCAGCTCTCCAAGGCTCTGCCTCTCTTCAGGCTTTGAAACTCACCTCCTGGGCTAAGGGACATCCCTCACTCTGGGTCAGTGCCCACAGCTCTTACTGCACGCACGAAAAGTAGCCTCTGGCAAGGGTGTGAAGAGGTGGAACCCAAGCCCACAAAAGTACAGGGGATTAGGGTTGCCTCAGTGAGTCAGAGGCCAAAAAGCGATCTAGAAAATATGTCCCAAGGGCACAGCCAGGATCCTTTCTTAAAGGCCAAAAGCAAACAGCTTTGTGAAGCTTCCAGAAGTTTCTACCTCGCTGTGCCCCAGCTAACCCACCCTGTAAAGCGATGTCTTGGGCCATGCCAGTGGGAGAGTTCCAGAAGTTTCTATCTCACTGTGTCCCAGCTAAGCTACCCTTAGCGGGAAAGTCTCAGGACTGAGGAGGTGGACCCGGTGCTCTTTTGAAGTCATGGGATGTATTAGACTACAGTAAACAATAGCATCACGTGCTAAGGGCAACAAGAAAACCCGAGAGCTGGGATCGGTGTCTCTCAGCTCACTTAGCACCTGTGGTCCAGGAGTCACCTCCCACACAGAGAAAAAAAGGTAGATAAGGAGCTAGCAGGCGGCGTGAAGGACTGCGGTAAGACAAACCTGAGTGATACGGTATGGGGCTGTGGGGGGGGGAGGGGGGGGGAAGGTGGGGAGAGAAGCCCTCTCCAACCCAGGCGGTGGCTCTTGGTAAAAAAACTCTGACAAGAGAGGAGCCTGTTAAGAAATGGAATGAACATCCCAGAGAAGAGAATAGTCCGCACAAGACCCTGAGGAAGGAGAGGAAGGCTAGTGATGTGGCGTGGGGGGAGGGGGGGGGCGGGAATGACTTCGGCACCGCCAGGAATGATTGACAGCCCTTGGTGACCAACTGGATAAGGGAGAGGCGGTTCTACAATGATGTCCTGTCTTGTTTTGGGAGTGTAGAGTTCCTACCCAGATAGGGTTGAGAAGGAGCCTTTGCAGACAGAAGTCTCGGGGTTCCTATTTACATCCCTCCCTGGTGCTCTGCCCTCAGCCGATGCTCAGTAGAGTGATGTCACTAGGTTACTTTCGGCAACTGGGATGGAGGGAAGAGTGGAAGGCAGATCTTGACTATTCATGCTCTGAAGAGCATCTGGGGATGAGGAGGGAATGGGGGATATGTAGAAGGAGGGCCCACTTTTTGGCATGGCTGCCCGGCTAGCTTAGCCCCGAAATAACCACACAGAAACTGAATTAATTAATTCACTGCTTGGCCCATTAGCTCTAGTTTCTTATTGGCTAATTCTTACATCTTAATTTAACCCATTTCTATTAATCTGAGTGTCGCCACCTGGCAGTGGCTTACTGGGTAAAATTCCAGCATCTGTCTCCAGTGGATCCATGGCGTGTGTGTGTGTATGTGTGTGCGTGTGTGTGTGTGTGTGTGTGTGTCTGCCTTTCTTCCTCCCAGAATTCAGTTCTGTCTTTCCCGCCAACCTAAGTTCTGCCCTATCAACTAGACCAAGGCAGTTTCTTTATTCATTAACCAATGAAAGCAACACATGGATAGAAGGACCTCCCACATCAGGGATGGGGAGGGAATGGGGGTGGGGTGGGCTTCCCACGAATCACTCCATCTCCATCCTCACTGCAGGTCTCTGTCTAATCTTGGCTCTCAGGGAGAATATGGATTTAAATTTTACTGTTTTGCTTGAGACAGGATCACATGTTGCTCAGACTGTCTGGGATTCTCTATGTAGCAGAGGATGACTTTGCCCATCTGATTCTCCTGCCTCTACCTCTCCAGTGCCAGGATTATAGCTGTGTGCCACCTTGCCTGGTTTTATCTGGTGCTGAGGATCAACCCTAGGTTTCATGCATAGCAGATAAGCGCTGGACCAGCTCATCTACATTCCCCAGCAGGGATATTCGTGTGTGTGCTGGGGCGGGGAAAGATGAATTACCTCACCCTATGGCTTTGGCTGGCCCAGAACTTACTGTGTAGCCCCAGTTGGCCTCAAACTCATGACAACTCTCTGCCTTGGTTGTCTACATACTGGGATTACTGAAAGGTTTTTATGGCCCGATAAGCCTCTCCGCTGATGTGGTAATCCAAATCAGACCAAATCAAACCAAATTAGAAAAGGCCCATGTTTAATGGACGCCGGCGCTCCCAGGGGAGGGGGGAAGGGGAGGAAGACCCGGAAACCACGGAAAGGGGAGAGGAGAACCGGGAAGACCACATGTTCGTTCTCTGGGGGGCAGTTTAAATAGTCTGCGGGAGTGGTCTTGACCCTCTCTGGGGAGGGGTCACTATTTGGCCTGCTTTCTCAGAGGTGGAGTCTGGACTGTGGTAACTCCCAGGGGAGGAGGCCCAGAGTGGCAAGTTCCACCCAGACATTTCAGATTCCCCGGACACACGAATGCCAGGGGCTGGGGTGAAGCCTGGATGCAAGCATTCCAGACTCTGGATATAGGGGTGCCAGGGGGCTGGGGTGGCGCTTCTAACCAAACAGTTACAGGTATAAGTGACCACACGAACAAGAAAGTGGATCTTGATTAAGTCATTCCCTGGATCGAGAGGGTGACCAATCTTCCCACCCAACTGAGGGTACAGAACCTGAGCTGGTTTATCAAAAGTCAACTCTTTTAAAGATTATTTTTAGTGGCTTAATTTATTTTAGGTGTATGAGGGGTTTCCCGGCATGTATATGTGTGTGGCCACATAGAAGAAAAAGGCCTTAACGAAGAGGGCTTTGGGTCCCCTGGAACTGGAGTCACGGATGGTCATGAGCCGTCATGTGATAAACCCAGGTCCTCTGCGAGAGTAAGTGCTCTAACCACCGAGCCACCTCTCCCGCCCCAAGAGCCTACTCTTTCCTTGTAGATGAGAACAAAATAATTCCGCCTCTGGTACCTGTCTCGCCACCACAGGGAGCCAGCCTGGGGCAGGCCACACAGAATCTGGTCCTCGGTGCTGTCTCTGTGCTGCTGGTTTCAGGCTTTCCTCTGAAGTCACTCTCTGTCTGCAGCGCCCAGTCCTTCTACAGATATTTATGGCACACCTACTACATGCCAGGCATGGATGACATGCTGAGAGTTCAGCAATAAATATAGACAAAAATCTGTGCCTTCCTGCGCCAGGAGGAGAAGACTGACAAGCCTTCCAGGCAGCAAAAATAAACAAGCAAACATCCTGCCAGAAGGTTATAAGTGCCGTGGAAAAAAAAAACAGGGCAGTTTGACAGAATGGAGTCTCAGATACCGAATTCCCATTAGGTAAACAAAACCATCCCTATGAGGAGTCGAGGGTCACTCGCTTTGCATGCATAAGGATACATAGTGTGCACGGGAATGAGGTTTCTACTTAAATTCTTCAAAAACGTCTTTGTGTAGGATGTGGTGGCACACACTTTAATTCCAGCACTCAGGTGCAGAGACAGGTGAATCTCTGTGAGTTCCAGCACAGCCAGGACCACGCAGCGAGACACTATCTCAAAAAAAAAAAAAAAAAAAATCCAGTCAAGCACATTGTAGATCACAGCACAGTGATAGGGACAGGCGCGGTCGGCTCACTTTGATGATGACGTAATGCAGAGGGTGTTAATCTGCAGAACGAGGGAGTCCCTGAGAAACGGCAAATACAGTGATGTCTTGACTTTGTTTCTTTGGGGCAGTCAGCCATGACCCGGGTGAAGAAGGTTGGGGAATGTTCATGGTGCTGATATGAAATTTGGTGTGGGGAGGTGGGAGTTACTGAGTGATGGGGTCCCGGCATCCACTAGAAGAGAGTACTCAGGTGTGGAGGGCATGGCCAGAGGCTCCGGGTGGTACCACGAGAAGGCCTCGTTCCTGTAGTCAGCCTGTTAGAGCAAGACTCCACCTCCCCAGAGTCACCACACACAGGAAGCCACCACAGGCACAGGCTGCGGAGACAACACTCACCTACCCCATGAAATGATCCACGGTGGCATAGCAGGCCTTTAAAGATCAGACCTTTATTCTTGGCTGTGTGATAAAATGCTCAGTGTTCCCAGTGGAAGTCCTTTGTTTTTAAATCGAAAGGTTTTTGTTCTCTCATTCAAACTGGAAGAAGTTCCCCTATGAGATATTAGGCCCAGATCAATAGGACCGGCAGGATTCATCTGTTGCCTATCCATGGCCTCACAGATACCGGGAGTTGTAGGCTATCTCACGCTCAAGATCAAAGGTTTCCTACAAATACTGGGAGCTGTAGGCTACCCCACGCTCACGGGAGCTGTGTATGCTATCCCACACTCAATCAAAGGTTTCCAGCAGCTGCAATCTGGCGCCATAGGGAAGACACTTGGATTGGAGAGATAAGATTTCGTAAACAAAGACTTAAGAAAATTATAAAAATATGAACCTAGCACAGACAAGACCCTGGGTTTATTCCCCAATGCTGTGAAACAAATGAGACCATAAAGAAGCAAACGAGCAAACCTCTGCAAACACTTCCTGACTTCCGTCCCCAGTCGACAGCGTCTTTATTCTATGGCTTTATGAAGCCATCAAGTCACTTCTGCCCCCGTGGAACACATTCTGGAAATGGGCTCTTGAAATGCTTGTTGGTTTGTGAGGTTTTGTTTCAGTTTTGGTTTTTAGAGACAGAGTCTCACCATATACCTCTGGCTGTCCTGGAACTATCTATGTAGACCAGGTTAGCCTCGAACTCAGAGAGCCTCCTGCCTCCGCCTCCCAAGTGCTACTTGTTTTGTTTTTAATGTATGCCTTAACATTATTTTGTTCTATTTAAGAATCTTTACTTTATTAATTCTTTCTGGGTGGTGGTGAGAGATGGGGTCTTGTTATCAGAGTCTGCTCGTTTGTTCCCGGCTGCTCAGACCTGAAATAATCACACAGAAACTATATTATTTGTAATTCTGTTTGGCCAATGGCTTAAGCGTATTTCTAGCTAACTCTTATATCCTAAACTAACCCATCTCTATTAATCTGTGCATCACCACGAGGTTGTTGCCTACCAGCAAAGTTTCGGTGGGCTCCAGGTAAGGCATCTGTCTCCTGTGGTGGCTACATGGCTTCTCCCTGATTCTGCCTACTCTCTCTATATATCTGTTTAAACCATTGACCTAAAGCAGCTTTACTCATTAACTGATCAAAGTAACACATATACGAAAGGACTTCCCACACCAGGGTCTTACTATATGAGTATTGTTTGACCTTGACCATGAGATTCTCTTATTTCAGCCCAGTTTGCTTCATTACATCATTTAAATTTAATTAATGTAAAGACAGGGCCTCACGTAGTCCAGGCTAGCCTTGAACTCCAAGTTGCTGTGTGCCCACCAGAGCAATAGTGCCACAAGCAGTTTGATAGTAACCAACTTCCTAAATTTCAGATTGCATTTGAGGCCTAAACACAGGAGGGAATTCATGTGTGGCACCCTAACCTGGTCAAAAGCCTTGTAACCCGTGAGGTCAAAGGACATAGCAAGGAATCTGCTACTGTTGTTTTATTAAATACACGTTGGGCCCATCAAATTGCCTTCAAATAACTATGTTTATGACCTATTAAAAATACCTTATTTTGCTGGATAGGACGCCTCATGCCTTTAATCCCAATATTTGGGAGGCATAGGTAGGCTCTGTGGATTTGAGGCCAGCCTGGTCTACATAACAAGTTCAAGGCCGATTGGAGCTACCCAATTAGACCTTGTCTCAAAAACAAAGCAAACAATAAATTTATTCCATTAGATTTCCAAAGGTCAGAAGGCTAGGATGTGTCTTATGGGGCTCAGATCAAGGCTTGGGGCTCTGCTCCTTCAGGAGAGGCACTTCTAGAGGTGCCTGCATTTCTTGGCTCTTGCCAAATATTTCCAGCTTCAAAGCCAGCAGTGATCACTCTTACCAGACCAGCCCCTGTTGTTGTTACACCCCCCCCCAGGGGTCTGTCCCCATCCTTCTCCAGGCTTTCTCTCCCCACAGCTCACACAAAAGGTCAGCTCTCCCTGCCACTGGGGCTTCTGAGGCAATCTGACTGCAGACTGCAGAGAGATCACGTGGTCAGCAAGCCTGCGTCCATCATCACAGTCCAAGGCCTTCTCCTCCTCCCCCAGGAACCTTTAAGGGTGATGCTTCACTTTTCCTGTTGGGGCTGCAGCCTTTCTTGTTTGGACTCCAATATTCTTGCTGTGACATTAGTAAAGCTCATACCTGAAGGATGACTGGGCTGCTTATTGGGTTGCTCCTATGGCTCGCTCAGCCTACTTCCTTCTAGCACCTTGGACCACTAACCTGTGGGTGGCACCGCCCACATTGAGCTGGGCCCTCCCACACCAGTCAACTAAGAAAATGCCCCCGGTTTGCCCACAGACTAATTTAGTGAAAGAATTTTCTCAAGTGAGGTTCCCTCTTCCCAAATGACTCCAGCTGGTGTCCAGTTGACAAAAGCTGCGCGGCACAGCTGGCCAGTGAGCTCAGGGATCCCCCGTCTCTGACTCGCCTGTGCTGAGGTTACAGGTGTGCAGCTGTGCCTGGCTGTACACAGACTGAGGGGACCCAAACTCAGGTCCTCTGCAGGCAGAGCACACGCTGTACCAACTGCATGGCCTCCTCTGCCTCCAGATGAGTATTTTTGAAAATGCATTAGACATACTATTTGTTTTCATTCTTTCCTTTAATTTTTAAATTTAGCACATTATTTGATTTTTATTGCAATTTAAAAATTATCTTTATGGTGATAGTCACTTTCCGCTTATGAGGTATTATGAAATTTTATTAATTTTTTTTGAATTAAAAGAGGAGACGGTTTGAAGAAACTTGTTTGGAAATGCCAGTGAAGATACAAATGTTAATCCAATACAGCAAAACTGATGAGGGAGGCCCTAAATGGCCGCTTCTTCACCGTAAATGAGCCTCATGTGTTCGTCTCTCCTTGGTTTCATCCATAATAGGAAATCGTTGTCACAAGCAAGACCCTTTGTAGCATAGGTAATAAAAACTCAGAGACAGATATTGGGGTTCAACCTGAAGATCAGAACAGCAAAGCAGCCAACCACTACCAAATCTTCAGACGTAAAGACGAGATCCTGTCTCCACAAATTATCAGACTCCACACTCCACTGAATTCCTGTCTCTTCCTCTTTATATTCCTCTCTCTGCTCAGCCATATCCTTCCTGTCTCCACCTCCCTAGAGCTGGAGTTAAAGGCCTGGGATCCCAAGTGCTGGGATCACCTTTGTGTGAGCTGTTTCTCTTTTAGACAGATTCAGTCTTGTGTAGCACAGGGTGGCCTTGAACTCATAGAGCTCCATCTGCCTCTGTCCCCCAAGTCCTGGGATTAAAGGTGTGTGCCACCACTGTCTGGCCTGTATGGCTGACTAGTGTGGCTGCTTTGCCCTCTGATCTTCAGGCACGCTTTATTTATTAAAACACAAAGAATACAGCACTCTAGCCCTTCCCGGAGGGCCTGCCTGCCTGGAGCAGGCTCCGATTATCTCTCATGATATTCTCTAATGATTTTGTGCTCATATTTGGTGGATGGAAGCCAAAACACTGGGCATCCCACAGAGAAAAAGTTAATTCCAAACAGATAAATCGAAATAATTAGAGCCAGACAGTCCTGGAACATTAGCTTCCAGCTACAGGGAAGGCGCAGCTTTCGGGAAGACGAGCCTTGGTCCCCGCACTGCTAGCATGCTTCTCTCTTCCAGCCATGTTGGCCTTCTCTGCACGACCAGCTTTTCTTTCTTATCTGCTTCGAGGACTGAGTGGCACCCTTTGATTATAATAATAATCCCCTTATGAAATAACTACATTGGGCCAGCTACTGTGAACAACCCTGCCAAGGTTCTCTTCTCAGGCCCTTTTAAAAAAAATAACAAATTAAAGGATTGGGACAACCAAGTCACTAGGTTGGTTCATTCAACACATTTTAATGATTGGGAGCTCAAGGGCAGGGCGCGCTGCCTGACTCCACACTGATGCCATGGCCCCGCTGACCTCCAGATTAGGAGTCTTTAACCAAGTGGGACAGTTCTGGGAAACAGTCCAGCAGAGACCCCAGCATTGCCTGGGGGACACTGTGACATGGTGGCAGAGAGAATTTTCGAGACAGGGTTTCTCCGTAGCTTTTGGTTCCTGTTCTGGAACTAGCTGGAACTAGACCAGGCTGGCCTCGAACTCACAGAGATCCGCTTGCCTCTGCCTCCCGAGTGCTGGGATTAAAGGCATGCGCCACCACCGCCCAGCGAGAGCACGGACTTTTGTGTCTTAGTCTCTCGAAAGATTTTTTTTTCATTTGAAAACAGGCTGAGAAGAAGAAGCACATTACAAGTAGTTTGTGGGAACTCTGAGCGCTCATCCCCAGAATGACAGACATATGCGCATGACAGACGCAGGCACCTGCTCAACTAAGGTTACCTTGACCCATGGGCAAGAGCATGGGAGACCCCAGTGTCTAGACCTACTGTAAATACAACTTGTCCATCAATCTAAAATCATGAAAGGAGGGGCTGGAGAGACGGCTCAAGGGTTAAGAGCAGTTGCTGCTCTTGCATAGGACCAGGTTCAGTTCCCGGCACCCATGTGGCAGCTCACAATCACCTGTAACTCCAGGTCGAGAAGATCTGATGCCTTCTTCTGGCCTCAGTGGGCACCGCGCATGCACATACACACAAGTAGACAAGCACTCATACAGGTTAACTCCAGCACTTGGAGTGCTGAGGCAGAGGATGAGTTCAAGGCCAACACCAAGTTACACTGTGAGATCCTGCCTTGAAGACAGAACAATACCAAACAGACTAGACCACATGGCAAATACTTGCTTTCTCAGGGAAAGAGTCTAGAGCTGTGGTGGGCTGAAGCCGAGGAAAACCTGAGCAATCCACTTAGAGGACCCATTTCTCACAGTTTTTGCAACCTCTGCCTTCCCCTTGTCTCCGTCCAGAAAGAGCCACAGCTCTATCCTTGGGGAGGCAGGCGGGCTCTCCAGCAGCCTCAGGAGTAAACTCTCTTTTGCGAAACTTGTCATTTCAGGGGTTGACATATTGCACATTGGGCAAGAGGAGTAGCATATCTCAGGACTCCAAATGGAGCCAGGTGTGCTGTGCACATCTGTAAATTGTAGTAGGATTTGGGGGGTCAGAGGCAGGAAGACTGGGAGATAATGCCAGCACTGACACCCTGTCACAAATCAAAGAATCAAATAAATACAGCACACCAGCTCACCAGTCCCGGAGAAGGCACAGCCACCACTCTGTCCTGAGGGGACCAATCGTTTCTAGACAGGAGCAAAGCACAGTCAGATGCCGTGGAAAAATTAGAAAGTGAAATCTGGTGCTATAAATGGGACATCGCAACTAACAGATGCTTAAGTTTATCCTTCTTTAAAGTGTCTAATAAATCTGGTTGTCTGGGCAACCCTGATCTGAAAATGGACCGGCACTGTGATGGCAGCTTTCGCATGGGCAGATCCGGCTGGCCTCTTCTTGATGGGTGGGAATTGCGCTAAGTGGATCCACCGACACTGTGGGCACTCAGAGGCCACACAGCAGGAGGATCCCAGAGCTGCCGGTGAGGTATACCCACAAAACAAACAGCCTGACTCCAACCAGGTCTCTTCTTCTTTCTGCGACAGTACAGGGGAGACACAAGCGGTCACACTCACAGTGAGAGGGACACACAGGATCGATGACGTGGCTTTCCAGCAAATACAGGAAACGCGTGGCCCTGTTGAGGGGAGTGGGCTGATGTGGTAGCTGCTTCTGTTTGACCGGGACAATAGCATCTGGCTGAACAACTTAGAATGGAGGTTTCAAGGTGGGCAGCTCGCTCACAGTAAACAGGAAGAGGGAGAGGGAAAGAGAGAGAGAAACACACTTTGTTCCCTCAGCCCCAGCCGATGTGATCTATGGGATGGTACTGCATATACTCGGGGCAGGGGAAGGGGTTCCCCCTTAGTTAATCCTTTCTAGAAACATCTTCACAGAGACGCCCAGTGCTATGCTTTGTCAGTCTCCTGGGTGGTCCTCCTTCCAGTTGAACAACAATCAAATGCACAGCTGGAGATGAAAACTGTCTGCTGCTCAATGGGATTCTAGAAGTTCGGTGAAACCGGGGAGGGGGTGTGTGGAGCATGCCCTTAATCCCAGCACTCAGGAGGCAGAGGCAGGCAGAGCTCTGTGAGTTCGAGGTTAGCCAGGTCTACAAAGTGAGTTTCAGGACAGCTAGAGCTACACAGAGAAACCCAGTCCCAAAAAACAAAAACAAAAACAAAAACAAAAAAGAAAGAAAGAAAGAAGAAAAAGAAGTTTGACGTGTGAAACTCATTGGGTTCTCTTCAAATAATCCAGACACTAAAAACCATTTTTTGAGGGGAGCATGTGGGAAGACTTACCTTGAACAGGATATTAAATAAACAGGAATGGAGGGAGTGGCGGGTAAGGTTCCGGTGACAACCGTACCGCGTTATAATGTCAGTACCTCTCCACTGGACATAAACCCTGACACAGATATGAAATGACATATCACAAGAATATTTAAACTATTCCAGCACAAACCCTAAACAGAATTGCCCAGGGGCTGGAGAGATGGCTCAGTGGTTAAGAGCATTGCCTGCTCCTCCAAAGGTCCTGAGTTCAATTCCCAGCAACCACATGGTGGCTCACAACCATCTATAATGAGATCTGGTGCCCTCTTCTGGCATACAAACATATATGGAAGGAATGTTGTATACATAATAAATAAATAAAATTTTTAAAAAAAAAAAAAAAAAAAAACAGAATTGCCCAGAGCAGAGAGGTCCGCATGAACAATGGGAAAGAGAGTGGGCCATGGTGGACCTCGACGACAGGACGCAGGTATTTGCCGCTCTCTCCATTGCGTTTGCTCATACTCCTCCATCTCAGCTAAATCAAAGGAATTCGCTTCCTGGGTGGCAGCAAGATGGCTCCTCAGGTAAAAGCGCTTGCCTTTAAACCTGAACAGCAGAGTCCAATCAATCCCCAGAACCCACACAGAGCCAGAAGAGGAACAACCTGGGCGAGTTCTCTGACCTCCACATGGTGCCCCACAGAAGAAATAAATGTAAAAACACACACAGATGAACAAAAGCCCCAAATTAGACCAAATAAAGTGAGGGCAGGAGGGGGGCTCCTGTTGTCACCCCCTGTGGGTAAACAGAGACAGGCAGATTTCAGGGGCTGACTGGCCAGCTGGTCTAACCCAGTCAGCAAGTTCAGGGTCACTGATGAAGGGTGCCTGAGGAACAATGCCTGCTTGTCTTCCAGGCTCTGCCGGCGCACGCATGAACACACACGCACATGCACACAGTTACACACGCTAGTGTTGGCTGAACCAACGAGCTTTCTGAGCTGCAGTCAAATGGAAAATAGGTACGCGGTGTGATTATACCCAGATTTGCTGGTGGCAGCCCAGGGGAGCCCTGACTGTACCGCAGCCTCTGCTCAGCCAGCCGAGCCAACTGCTGCTCCCAGGAACAGACTGCCAAGCCTTCCGCCCGCTGATTGCAAAATCATCTGCTCGCCATGCTGCGCCGACTCTGATAAGGCCTAACTATGTACGGGGCTAATTAAATTATTAGACACAGAGCTGTGTGATGGCCTAGTTTATGAGCAGGGTCCCTCTGCCGAAACCACTTCGACGCTGTGAATTCCCCTTGAAGCCATAGCTAGTCATCTGGAATCGTTCCCAATCAAGTTGCGCTTCTGAAAGAGAATTCCCAATTTGCTCCTAACCCTTCCTGGATGGAAGTTGTTTATTTGATCTCAGCACAAACAGACGGGGGGGGGGGGGGGGGGGGGGGGGGGGGGGGGCGGGGGGGGGGGGGGGGGGGGGGGGGGCAGCCCGGGGAGAGGCCTCTGGAGCTGGAGAAGGAAGATGTTCGCCCAGTGTGGCTCCCTGCAAGAGTTTCTCGGGTAGAAAGGGCCCAGTTTATCCCTCTTGAAAGCTTCTGGCCAAGTCTGTGGGCCAGATGGTGTCACCAATCTTCTCAGCCAGCGTCCCATAAGGCAAGAGACGGGGCTTTAGTGCCCACTGGGGCTGTAGGGCCAAAAAAAAAATGGTGGAATGAATAGTGGGGTGGGTAGAGGATGCTGCTGATGGGAACCGAAGACCTGGCTCCGGGCAAAGGCCCACGTGCTGGTGTCCTTATCCAGAACATGGCGCTGGCTCACAACACGGATTCAGGGGCTTTTTTCCAGCTGAAAAGGGGGTTTAAGAGGTGTGGTACTTTGAATATAAAAGCCCCCCCCCGTAGTCTCATAGGGAGGGGTACTATTAGCAGGTGTGGCTATGTTGGAGGAAGTGTGTCACTTGGGGTGGCTTTGAGGTTTTAGAAGTGCAAACCAGGCTCAGGGGCTCACTCTCTCTTCCTGCTGCCTGCAGATCAAGATGTAGAACTCTCAGCTCCTTCTCCAGCACCGTGTCTGCCTGCATGCCACCATGCTCCTGTGTGTGACGATAATGGACTAAATCTCTGAACTGTAAGTCAGTTTCAATTAAATGTTTTCCTTTATAAGAGTTGCCATGGTCATAGCATCTCTTCGCAGCAACAGAAACCCTAAGACAAGAGGCTGGAGATCCTTTAGGAATGGCATCACGGGTCCAAGTGAAGTTCATTGTTCTGCTCTCACAGAAGAGGCAGGGGGATTCTGTGGACGAAAAGGAGCTTGAAACCAGAGGACTTGGGTTCAAGGACTCAATTTAGCATTCACCGTGTTTAACACGCATTCATCACGTGGCCTTTGGCATATCTCTTAGCCCCTTGAGCCCTGTTTCCACTCTGTAGGTGAGGATACCATAGAGATATGAGGGCCAAGACAACCAACACAAAGGAAACACATGGAATTAAAGGACTACATATCACATTAGTGCTATTGTTAAAAAAAAATATTACTACGTTTAGTTATTTGTGTGTGTGCATGTGTCTGTGTATGGGTGTGGAAGCATCGTGGCTCGTGTGGGGAGGTCAGAGGACAACTTGCAGGAAGTTTTTCCCTTCTCTTACGTGGGTTCTGGGTATTGAACTCAAGTCAGTGGACTTGGTTGGCAACAAGAGCCTTTACCTGTGGGACCACTTTGGCTGCCATAAATGTTATTTTTATTGAATGGCAAATTGCGTACTTTATGGTTTTAGGAATGGAGCATGATGGTATTGAGGTCCTATAATCTAATGAGATCTCTGTTCAATTCAGTGTTCAGAGGTTGGCTATTCCTATTAACAGCTCAACCTTGACAAGACCAGCTACTGTGGCACCGACCAGCGTTCTTCACACACTGTGGGGTTTGGTTTTATTTTTCTATTAAGAAGTTGGAAGGACATGGGGATGGAAAAAACATGGAGGATTTTTAATTCAAGTGTTAACCTTTGTTCTACTGCTATGAAGAGACACCAAGACTCTTATGAGGAAAACGTTTAATTGGGAAAGCTAGCTTACAGTTTCAGAGGTTCTAGTCCATTACCGTCACGGCAGGAGCATGGTGGTATGCGGGCAGACATGGTGCTGGAGAAGGAGCTGAGAATTCCACATCTGGATCAGCAGGCAGCAGGAAGAGAAAGAGCTATGGGGCCCAGCTTGGGCCTAAGAAACCTAAAAGCCCACCGCCAGTGACACATTTCCTCCAACAAGGCCACACCTCCTAATGGCACCACTTCCTGGTGACCACGCGTTTGAATATATGAGCTCTGAGAGCTGTTCTAATTCAAAACAACACACGTGGCCTTCGAAGTTCAGGACTTAGAGCGATGGTTCAGCTGTTAAGAGCCCTTGTTGCTCTCGCAGAGGACTTGGGTTAATCCCCAGCACCCTCAGGGTGGCTCACAACCTTCTGTAACTCTACTTCCAGGGGATCCAACCCCCTCTTCTGACAGCCGAGGGCACCCTACTCTCAGAGAACTCAAAGTACCCGGGATTTCATAAAAAAGGCATGAGGTCTCCAGACAGCTGAGGTGGGTGAGAGAAGGGGTTTCTCTGCTCAGGGTGAAAGACACTTTGCTTTGCAGTTAGCTTTCCAGGGGTTAAGGAGACGCATTCCCAGTGACAGGAACAGTTCCTATGCTGCCGGCAGCAGGCACCCTTTCTCTTCTTTCTTCTTCCAAGGCCGAACCCCTGGGTCCCGAGCCCTGCCTGTTGGAGGGCTCATTTGCAGCCTCCTTGGCACCAGTCTAGCTTTCTCTGCTCAGCTGGTGTGTGGTTCTCTCACACACCAGAACCAACGGTAGCCAGTGACATGATCATAGACTCGCTGGGGTGGGGTGGGGGCTGCTCTGATGATCAGCTGTCTGACTCAGGATGGCACAGATGCTCATACTGCAAGAGGGACTCCAGTTGCATCAGTATCAATGAACGATAATTTTGTGGAAATACCCAGGAACCTTTACCTCAGCTTGGCCCCCACTCTTCCATCACAATAACCAACCAAGAACATCAGAAACTCAAGTGCTTCCCAGTTAACTAAGAACAGTCACTGACTACTTCAAAAAAAAAAACCATCAGAGAAAGCGTGTTTTGTAGATGCTTCCATGTGTGTCCCAGGATGCTTAGCAGTTTACTTGGCCTATATTCGCTAGGTGCCATCAACACCCCGTCCCTACCCCAAGCTGTGGCAAACACTACTATTTCCAGACATTGCCAAATGTCCGCTCGGTAGGTGGGTGGACCTGCCTCTGGTTGAGAGCCACTGATCAGTCATCTAGGCTGTAGGCATCGCCTCCAGCTCCTTCCTGTTGGTCCTCTGTACCTTCTGTGCTCTGCACACCCCACCTGCCAGTGACAGAGCTGCCATCCCACAGGCAGGCAGGCAGGGAGAACACGGCCAGGTGGCATTTGGGGCTCAGAAATCACCTATCGACAAACAGTGGGCAAAAACTTCCACTCACTGGAAATTTGCTAATGGCTTCAGGTTTATGGATTTTCATACGTCAGTGTTTCTCACAAAAATATCAGCTTCACTTCTGATGCCAAGTCTGTTCCTTTTATATAAAGCACAGCCTTCATGTGTTGCTACCAAACACCATAGTTATGGAGACTGAGCAGTCTAAAATATTTATGGCAACAACCACAGTAAAGACCTGGGCATGCTGTAGAGTCCCAAGTTGTAGAGTCCCATGCCATAGAGTCCCGTGCTGTAGAGTCCCGTGCCATAGCGTCCCATGCCGTAGAGTCCAATGCTGCAGAATTGCATGAGTGGGATTATGGGTGACAGTTTCCTTCTAAGAGAGAGACCATGATGATAATGAACCTCTCTCTCTCTCTCTCTCTCTCTCTCTCTCTCTCTCTCTCTCTCTTTCTGCCTCTTTCTCTGCTCTTCTCCCTTCTCCCCTTTCCCCTTCCCTTCCATAGCCCACTAAATAAATATCCAACCTCCCTCTGCATGGTGTGCCTATCCATCTCTGTCTCTCACCTGCCAAGCGGCTGGCCCTCATGGATCCGGCTGCCTTCATGGCCCGTCTCAGGACCCATTGCCCACTGCTGCCACTCGGGGACCTGCAACATTTTATCTAAACCATGACAATGACCCTGTATAAAAACACCAAATATATCTATATTTTCTCTTGTTGTTCTCTGCCATGTATGCCAGGCTGACCAGTGCAGAAGCCTCTGGGGAATCCATCTGTCTCTTCCTCCTGTCTCAGCACAGGACCCTGCTGCATTGTGTCTGCCTTTGCACAGATTCTGAGGATTTGAACTCTGGTCTTCACAATTCCATGGGAAGCGCTTTTCAAACAGAGCCAATTCTCTAGCTTCTGATTCTTTTTAGGAGATCCACGGTACCTCAGACGACCCTGGAAGCCACTGCACCCTTCCAATGGGCTCTTATTTTCTGGAAGCAACCCCCACCCCACACACTGATCAGCAGCAATGCCTGTCAGCTTAGGCGCTGTCCTCATCCTAGCAGGTGACCAAGTCACCAAGCTGGGCCAGACTAGTCAAGAGTTTTTCTAACCTCTGTGCCTTCTGAAATGTGGTAATTCACTTCTTGCTCAAATTCTGCACCACAAAACAACAATATGGCTGTTTCTAGTTCCATCTTGCTTAAGTGAATTCTAGCTGTTTCATTTCTTGCAATTAAATGCATACAAAAATTCGGGTTGGTTGGAGGGTTTTTTTGTTTTGTTTTGTTTTGTTTTGAGACAAGGTCTTATATCAGCCGATGGCCCTGAACCCACTGTGCTATGAATTCACAATGAGATAGGTCTTGATCCCTTTGCTCCACTTCCCAAGTGTTGGGATTGTAGGTGTGTGCCGCCATCCCCGTCCGCGCCCAAGTGAAAACTCTCCGTTATTTACGGAAGTGTTAGACTCCAGCTATTATTTGGTTTCTCTTGTCCAGCATGAAGGTTGTAGTCAGACCATTTCAGGTCCTGGCTCTGCTTTTTGCTGAGTTCCCTCCTAGACAGAGACTCTTAGAAGCAGCTGCAGGACTTGGTGAAGACAATGTTTTAACTTTTGTTTTGTTTTTGCTTTTGTTTGTTTGTTGTTTGTGGTTTCAAGACAGAGTTTCTCTGTGTAGCCCTGGCAGTCCTAGAACTTACTCTGTAGAACAGGGCTGGTCTTGAACTCATGGAAATGTGCCTGCCTCTGCCTCTAAAGGCTGGTTGCCCCAAGGACAATTTGAGGGAGGGGATTCTCTTTCCAACACACAGGTTCTGAGATCCAGTTCCGGTTGTCAGGTGCCCTTCACAATTAAACCACCTGGCCGGGCCATGGTCTTACTGTTCTTTCCTCCCTGTTGGCTTCTCCTGTGCCGGGACTGCAGGTATGTGCTGCTTGTCCTGCTTTGTAGAAGCTGAGGCTCAAATCAAGGACTTGGTAAACTCTAGGCTAGGAAAACACTCTGTCAGCTGAGCTACAGCTGCTCATATGTCCATTCTGAGGCCTGGGGTTTTACAGGGAGGCTCTGCTCCATCCAGCTCCTAATCCAACTCTTCTGGGAAAAGCTCAGCCAGTTGACGGATATGCCCCAGACGAGATGTGTACTTCCTGAAAAGGAAGAGGAATTGGGAGCCATTAGGTGCTGGGCACCCTGCCTAACGACAGAGAAATGACTCACAAGCCGTGGAAGGGAAAAGCTAGCCTGAGAATTAAAACCCTTTCAGGAGGCAGAAAATTCTGTAAGTCTGCCTGATGCAAGCCTCTCACCTGCGTAGCAGACACCTCTTCAGGTGGAGGCGTGGCACAAACCTTGAGGAGGTCTTGAAGAGTCCGAAGAATCCGTCTCAGAAGGGCGCAATGGCTATAAATTGTAAACTCTGGTCAGGAGTGCTGACCACCGTCCCCTCCCCCACTCCAGCCTGTGTGGTCTGAAATTCAGATCTGGGCAAGGCTCGATCTGCAGATGTTGCTCTGAATCTCTTCTGATGATAAGAGCATCAAGAGCTTGGGCAGTCCACACTCTGTTGGCGTTTCTGACTCCCAGTTTTATTAAATTAGGTCCTGTGGACAATGTTTTATTGTTTTTAGGTCTTAATTTCTTCTAAGATTTCCGGGGTCTGTCCAGAAGTTGAACACCACACGTATGGCTGAACACGGAAATCATGACATGCTTTTGTGTAGAAAGGACCAGAACTTCTCCTGATTTGTTTTGCTTTTGAAAGGATGTCTGTGACAGCTGTAGGAAGAATGGAGTAGGGGGAGACGGGGAGTCAGTCCCGAAGAGGCCATTTCACAGCCCAGTGCTGTCGTCCCTGTGCAGAATAGCGCTTGCATTCTGTTTGCAGCGGTGGCAACGGCATGAGACAGGAAAGAACCAACTCGAGAGGCTGCAGAGGTGGCTGAGTGGGCAAGAACCCTTGCTGTGACGTGGGGTCCCAAGTCCCAGCACAGCCTGGGAGGGAATGTGGAATACCCACCCAGAATCCTCCTCTGGTCTCTTTATGCCCTCAGGTGTAGGGAACTTTCACCACGGAGCTAACTCCAGCCTTAATAATTAGTCTTGTGTCTTACTGCCTTGACAATATAGCTGTTTGGACCAAATGGCCTCTGAAATCTTTCTGATCAAATAATTCATAGGTTTGATACATAACACAATGTAATAATTCTGACACATTGCCACCATGATCATACTAGATTCTCATTGCAACTGTTGGGTTGTGGGAGTGTAGTGTGTGTGTGCATGCGAGTCTGTGTGAGAATTGTGTCTGTATGTATGTGTGCACATGTGACTGAGTGTGTGTGTGTGCATGTGAGTGTGTGTGAGAATTGTGTGAGTGTGTATTATGTGTGCACATGTGAGTATGTGCATGTGAGTATGTGTGTATGTGTGTGTACATGTGCGTATGTGAGAGTGTGTGCATGTGAGTGTGTGTGAGAATTGTGTGAGTGTGTATGTATGTGTGCACATGTGAGTATGTACATGTGAGTGTGTGTGTGTGTGCACATGTGAGTGTGTACATGTGAGTGTGTGTGTGTACATGTGCGTATGTGAGAGTGTGTGCATGTGAGAAGGTTGTGTTGCACACACGTGCATTTTTTCCTAGTTTATGAATTAGGAAGCTCAGGTTCGGGGAGTTTACATGATTAACTCAAATGCCAATAAAATTAGAAGCAGCTTTAAACCCAGGTCCTTTAAAAGGAGAACCCGTCCAGTTCCTCTGTGGTGGGAACTGATGACTTCGGAGCAATGGTGCTGAGGGGACCGTAAAGTTGAGGAAACTATAACCAGTGTTGTTGTGTTAATTTTGTCTTTTTAGGTCAGCACACAAACTACTGGGTTTCACTGTGGCAGTTTTATACATGTATTATTTTACTTTGTCTTTATTCTTCCTCCTGGTCCCTCCCCCATCTTAATGTGGTCATTGTTTGTTTTTTACTAAATCGACATTCCATATTATTAAGCTGATACAATTATAGTTCTACGAGCCCGGGCGGAAGTGATGGCTCGCAGACTACAGGGGGCTGGCTCCCCTGCTCGGTTCCTGGCACATCCTAAGTAGATATAAGCTGTTGTAAATTTGTTATTATCTGGTTGTTTTATAGCACAAGTGGGTCTCAAAAATCATAATCTTCCTACTTCATCCTTCCAAGGGCTGGGGCCACAGGCCGTGCCACCATACCTCTCTGTAACAGTTTAGTTTTGTGGCTGTTGCTTGCTTGTCCCCTCTCCCCCTGTGACTTAGAGAAGATGTCATTAGTTTTTTTTTTACCCAAAACCATATATATTAGGTCGCATATATTTAAGTTAACCCCTGTACAATCAGGGAAGTGAGGTTTGCTTTACATTTTCTTCACCAGGGTCTCATGTAGTCCAGGCTCTGCTCACACTTGCTATGGAACGTAGGGTGGTTTTGAACTTCTCACCTTCTGCTTCTCAAGTGCAAGGATGCAACAGTAGGCATGTACCACCACACCTGGCTATTAACACTTACATACACACATACATATACATATATGTATATATGTGCATACACATATGACCGCTAGAAATAATGCTGGGTATATAGTCATTCAACAGTGTCATAGCCTTCAGTAGAGTCCCTGCCCTGAAGACACTGCAGCTTTATATAAACTGCTGAGAACTGAACCTCCAATTGAGTTAAGAGCCATCATAGTTGCACCAAAGAAAGATACAACTTAAATGAAGTTTGCCATTCTAGAGAAGAGAGAGGATGGAGCTGGGTGGTGAGGTGGGAAGGATTCGGGAGGGGTTGGGGGGATTGTGATCAGAATATATTATATGAAAAGCGTCAATAAAAATGACATTTTCTTATTAATGATTTAATTCCATTTTATATACGTTAAGCTCCTCATCACAAACTGGTAGTGCCCAGATCAGAAACAGCACCCTCACAGGAAGACTGGGAGTGCGTGGAGCTGACTCACTCAGCAGCTACGCGGTCATGGTACCACACTGGAATCCACTTTTGCCGCTGTGTTCTATTCTTGTACATTTTTCTTCATGTTGATTTGTTTGGTTCGTGTGCATTAGTGTCTACCTGGCTGTATGTTTTATGCCTTGTGTGTGCAGGGCTCTCAGAGGGAAGCATGGGGTTCCCTGAAACTGGCGTTACAGGTTGTTGTGAGCTAACAAGTAGGTACTGGGGACCAACCTGGGTTCCTCTGTAAGAACAGTCAGTGCTCTTAACCACGGAACCATCTCTCCAGTCTCCTGTTCTGTTCTTTTGAGACAGTGTCTTACTCTGTTGCCCAGATTGGCCTAGAATGTACTCTGTGGCTCAGGCTAGCCTCAAACTCACGGCCATTCTCCTGCCTCATTCTCAAGAGTTGGTTTCTATTGCTGTGAAAAGACGCCATGACCTGGGCAATTCGTACAAAGAAAAACATTTAATTGGGGCCGACTTAGAGCTTAGAGGTTTAGTCTTTTATCGTCATGGTGGGACAGGGCAACATACAGCTAGACATGGTGCTTGAGAAGGAGTTGAGAGTTCTACATCTCAATCCAAAGGCAACAAGAACCGCCTGTGTCATTGGATGTACCTCAAAGCCCACCCCCACAGTGATACACCTCCAACAAGGCCACACCCATTCCAACAAAGCCAGGTCTCCTAATAGTGCTGCTCCCTTTGGTGGTCATTTTTTTTTCAAACCACCACAGTTGGGATTACAGCTGTGAGCCCCCATGCCCTGTAGGCTGTAGCACGAATTCTAATTGGTGTTAATAATAAAAACCCAGAGGCAGAGATAGGGGTTAATGCTGAAGATCAGAGAAGCATTGCGGCCAGCCACTAGAGAGTTCTTTTACCTCTACCAATGCTCAAACCAAGGGGGCCATCCTGTCCTCAGACTGCATCCCCAGACTCCATCGTCTCTACCAAACCCCAGATTGCCCTGAGCTCCTGTCTCCTCCTGCCTTATATTCCTCTCTCCACCCAGAAATATCACTCCTGTCTCTGCCTCCCCAGAGTTGAATTTAAAGGCGTGAGATCCCAAGCGCTGTGATCACCTTGTATGAGCTGTTTCTTTTTAGACAGCTCCGATCTTGTGTAGCCCAGAGTGGGCCTTGAACTAACTGAGATCCCCCAAGCCTCTCAAATCCTGGAATTAAAGGTGTGTGCCACCTCTGCCTGGCCTCTAGTGGCTTAGCTCTGCACTCTGATCTCTAGGCAAGCTTTATTTGTTAAAACATAACAAAATATGCCCAGATTAGAATCTGAAGCACAGCAAATTCACAGTGTCCAGCTCTGGGGCTTGGGTGGGTGGGGTCCTTTACAGTCACTCGCCTATCACGCGAAAAGCCATGTTTCCTTACCGTCACCCCTGCCCTTAAACCGTAGGAAGCTGTGTAACTGCAGAGACCCAGTGACCCATCTCCTGGCGAAATGGTGGACGCCCCACTGTCACCCCACTTTTAGGTAAATGCCAGATAGTCAGAGTCTAACAGCCAAATTCCCACCGCTTTCCTCCCACAGGACAATATTAATAAGGATATGTATGCCGTTATGAAATAACAAAAAGACTTTACATCTGTGGCTTCTTTCTCGAAAGTAGAGCACATTATTAAGGCGTTGTGAGAAAAGAACTCTAGAGAGTGGGAGGGTCTCCAAGGAAGGGATATCCTGAATTCTTCTTTTACTAAAAGCAACCCTTACCACTTAAAGCTGGCATCCAGAATTTTAGGGCAACCGTTTAGTCCACAGCTCTGACAACAGACAGGCACTCGGTGCCATTCACTCACACAGATGTTCCTGAGGGGTCACTGCCTCTTGTGGGAGGACAGGAGCTGCCTGTGTGCCTGGGGATCCCCTAGAGAGGAGCATGGTGGATCCCACACTTCCCTGCTCCTTGCGTCCGTTGTCACTGTGTGGGTCACCATAGCCTAGGATAACAGGCCCAGCTGGACCTCTGTGACCCACCTGTGCTCATCTTTCTCTGCCCAGACCTGCACGGGGCAGTGTGGGGTGGGGGCGGGCGCTGCTGACCCCGCCGGAGACATCCACACTGGCAGCCATTCTTCCGCGAGGGTAGACGGCCTCTTGGCCAGACCTCTTACCAGACTCTCCCACGTCTGACCCTTCGAAAGCAGTTCTTTTTTTTTTTTTTTTTTTGATTATTCTGGCTTTCACATGATTCAAAGCAAGGCCTGGCCAAGTTCTAAGTCCAGCTTTGAAATGTTTATTCTCCCCTGCCCAGAACAGGAGGGGAGTAAGTGACCGTGGCTCGTGGGTGGGTAAGTGTGAGACTGCCCTACACGCCAGGGGCACGTGACCACACAGGTGGCCACCAGCCTTGAACTCCCGACAGCTTCCGGAAGCTGTGGTCCCTGTTGGTTTGAGGGGACCTTACACCTATCATCCTCAAGAAAGCATGTCTAGTTTCTGCCTGTAGAACACAGCTCTTTTTAGAGTCTCCAGAACTGAAGAACAGTTACATTATTAGTACTGTCACCACGTAGCCCGCTTACCTAAGTATCCCTCGACAAAAAATGACTCTGGCTTAGAGACACAAGGTTGTCTTGCAGGAACTGTGGCCGGGGTGGAGGTATAAGGGGGGACTCCTCTCTTCTGTGACATCTGATCTCCACCCCCCAACCCAGGCCAAAGCGGCTGAGCCACATTTAGGGGTTAACTGCACAAAACTAGTGTTTTCCCAGTCCCCCAAAGCCTTCAGCTATCCTCCACTGTGGCCTTCTTTTCTATCTGTTTTGTGAATAATTAGGTTTCTTCATGACCTTTTCCTCTTTGCGGCTCTAAGGCTGTGCTCATCTGAGCTCACGATGCACCTCGCGATACTTGACTGAGCGGGTGAGACTCTTTAGATGAGTAGATCCGAGAGAGGGACACATGCTCTCAGCTGCGTGTACAGTGTTGGAGACTAAAGGCTGAACAAACAAGTCCACTGCTCAGGACGAGCGTGGGTCTCAGTGAGACCCAGAGAGATGATCTCTTACCACCACCGCAGCAGTGTGGACATTTGGGGTCAGGTAATTCCTTGGTGTGGGTAGCTGGGCTGTGATCTGGGATGTCTGGCCTCTGTCTACCACCCGGTGGCACGTCTGGACCACCCCACTGCCGCATCAGTTAAAAATGTCTCCAGACCCCGCCCGATGTCCCTCTGTGAAACAAAACCACGCTCACTCTAGAACCGCTGTCACGTGTGTGCGAAGGTGGAGCCCTGCCTCACCATGCAGCACGGTGACTCAGAGAATCCGGAAAGGATGGCAGCTGGGTTAGGACTTGAAGGATGAGTAAGAATCAGTTAGGTGAAGTGGGACAGAGGCCAGCACCCAGGCAAGGACACCATGGCTCCCCAGAGCGCCGGGGACCAGCTCAATTATGAGTGACCCACGTAATTGACAGTCAACTGAGCACAGATCCCCTCTCTTTTCAAAGGGTGTCCTGTCAAGTCTTGGTTTTTGGACTTCCCCGTTTTCCAAGGCTGCCTCCAACCCAGACTTGTGCGGTGCCAACTGAAGACCTCTGTGGTTCCGTGAGACCACTGAGAGCGTGCTCGGTGCTAGAGCAACGGCAGGAGCCACGCCCCGTCTTCCCGTCATAAGGCTTTCTTCTTTCTTTATTGGAGAGGTGCCGGGATTTGAACCGGGGTCCCTGAGACTACTAAATATGTTCTGTACCACTGCACTACACTCCAGCCTCCCATAAATACTTGAAGTGCTTTCCCGAGCCGTTTAAAGGGGTCAGAGGCTGAGCAAGACCCAAGCAGCAGCTGCAGAGTGCCCATAACTGGATGTCGGCTGAGCCCCAGACTCTCTCTGGCATTTGAAGCTCTGTCAGTGTCCCCTGGCTGACTTCAGTCCCTCCCACACCCAGGAGAGTAAGAAGGCTGTTTTCACACCTATTCATTCAGCCAGCATTTCTCTCCACACCCCACTGTTACAGTGTAGGTTAACGTGTTGTGAGAAGCCAGGAGAATACCCTGGAGGGTCTCTGACCTATGTGACTTCCCACCGCAGAGAGCCACATGGAGTCTGAAGGTGGGCCTGGGGCTGCTGTGGTTTCATTAATCAGAGGAGCTGGAGGTGTCGTGGAGAAGACGGGAGACAAGCTGGAGCCTGCCGGTCCTCCATGTCTGTGTCACCACGCGTAACCACAAACACCCTCAGAGAGGAACGGCGGCTGCTTCTCAGGTCGGGGCAAATCTTCCCTCCCTCACCTAAAGGGCTTTCACGTGATCCGATTTGATGTCTTGTCCCCAGTGTCCCCACAGGAGGTGCACATACAACGAGCAATGACTCCCCCAAACTCTTTTTACAGATGAGGAAACAGGGGCTCAAAAGTGTTGGCTTGTCCCTAGTCACATGGTTTGTAAACGGCAGAAGCGGAGCGGAGAGTTTCGCGGCTGCCTCTGGTCACCCATGTCCGTTGCATCACGGCCTAACCTGACAGCATGCCAGGGGTTCCGTTGCCACCGCAGAGGGCCGCGGGTCAGGAGATGCAGGATGGGGAGCCTCCTAACTGCCCTGGAGAGGGTGCAGGCAGTCTCTAGGGATAATGACTTCTACAACCTCCATCCGGAATTGGGGGCTCTTTTTTTTTTAAGTTGGTTTATTTTTCCAGTGAATTGGGGTGTAGTGTATGTGTGTAATTGTTGCTTCTCAAGATTCACGCCATGGTACCAAGGATTTACATGTCATTTTCCACTGCAAGTATTGGTTTTCTTTGGTAAGGACTTCCTCATCAATTCAAATACTAGCTATGCTTCAGTGGGCCTGGGACAGGAGGATGGCTCTCAGGAGCTACCTCAAGGAGGACTGAGACTGTATGTGGTATGACAACCCTCTTCGTGGACAGTGACTCTCTGGGCTTGAGACAGTTTGTGGGAAAGAGAGGGACACTCTGGTGTTCCATGTTCATCAACCTTAACATGGTCTGTGGCCAGATGACTGTCACCACACATCGGGATACCGCAGACCAAGCAGATCCTGGGTGGTCCCTGGCATCCAATCTCTCTCTCTCTCTCTCTCTCTCTCTCTCTCTCTCTCTCTCTCTCTCTCTCTCTCTGTTTGTCTCACTCTCTCTCTCATGTGTGCGCGTGCGCACTCATACAGAGACAGAAATACAATCAAGAGTTCTAAATCCTTCCAAACCAGACGTGACCTCTGCATGGCTCCTTCGGTCAATTTCACAAATATTTACCGCGCACTTCCCTGTGCCAGGTGCAGTGCTGGCCACCAGGGATCCAAAGGTGGCCAGGTCAGGGACACCGTTCTAAATGTGCACTCTGTCTAGTGGGCAGAGATATAGCATGCGTGGTAACGCTACAGCAATGGCAGCAAAGGGGTGCCTGTTCACACGGTGGGCAGGAAGCATGGCTGCCCATGGCCCTGGAGCAGGAAAGCATTGCACACAGAGCCAAAGAATTCGGGGTCCCTCCCTGCAGCGCTTTGATGGGTTTGCCTTACAGCTGGTCTGTGCTTGCACACACTGAGAGGAAGCTAAAGACTGGGTACCTAAGTGAGAAAGTTGAGTTACTAGGTAAGAAGCATCTCTACCTAAGGCTGCCATTGACAGCTGGGCGGGTTGTGAATGTGCAGGACCCAGCCTACAGGAAAGGCAGGAAGAGACAGGTGGAGAAGGTGCTTTTATTGCTTTTGCCCACACTGTGGAATCTGCCATCTGAGAATTTAGGGAATCATGGTTTCTTTTCTCTCTCCTGCCTTCCTCTGCATCCCTTTCTTTCTTTAAGATTTTTGCTTGTTTGGATTTTTGTTTTGTATGCTTCCTCTGTAGTTCAAGCTTGCTTGAAACTCACAGTATAGCCTAGAGCCCAGACTGACCTAAACTCATGGCAATCCTCCTGCCTCAGCCTGGGATTACAGGCGTAAATTACCTTGATTGTGTTTTTTCCATTTTCCTGTAATTGTTGAAGGTAAAATTGACTCGGTAGCCTGTTCACCACCCTGTGGTTTTCACTCTTCCTGATACCCTGTGACCATTCCTTTGGATCCAGATGGAAAGTGAGCTCCTACGAGTTGCTGTGTTAGGAAATGGGGGGACACGTCTCGCCTGGTCAGTCACGGTTCAGAGTAGAGCCCTCCTGAGTTCTCACAGGAATGGGATTTTATTCAGTTGGTGGAGGATGGGTGGTGAGGGCAGGGTTGGAGAAGGAGCCAGCAGGCAGGCAGTATGGCTGACTATCTGAGCACACCTTCATCTTTAAGGGATGCTGAGGGGCGGTACTGAGAAGCTGGGCCCAGTGTAGGTGGAAATACCATCTGGGAGTGGGCCTGAGGCTCAAGAGTCCTCAAATGAGCACTTAGGAAGAGCTGGAGGCACCAATAATAAGAGATGGACAAGTTGCAGCCTGATGACCCTCTGGGTCTGTCTCCTAGCTGACCTGGATCAGCTTCAGAGAGGGCGAGCACCAGTTTCTCTTTATTTCCACATGGTGTGTGAGTTCGCCTTCTGGCCCCTCTTCACTCTGGGAGGAGCAGCTCCAACTGTGCCAAGCTGAAGGGCTCAACCCTTACATTTAAGTTGTCATTGGTGGGGGCAGAGAACCCTGACTTGACAGAGAAACAAACAAACAAACTCACAGACAGTCCTAGGCCCATGAACCGGGAACTCACAGACTTGGGTATGGTGTGTGTGTGTGTGTGTGTGTGTGTGTGTGTGTGTGTGTGTGTACACTAAGACAAGGACCCAGCTGCTGAGGTTACCCCACATTGCCTTCTGAGCAAAATGTCCTCTTCCGTCCTGTCTTGCTGTCACAGCCCTTTCCAGATTCTCAGAGCAAGCTAAGGAAGTCGACATGCACCCAGTTCGCAAGCCCTCTGGTGAGCTAGCTGCTGGGTGTGGATGGCCAGCCAGCAGGCTCTCACGCCCATACGGCCAAGGGAATGACGGGTTGGGAAATCAGAGGTATGCCCCACCCTGCAAGCCAGGCTTGCAGGTGACTCACACAATTGACTGGTCCCATTCCAGAGATCACCATTAAGCAGCTTGTGTCTGACACCCCAAAGTATGTGGGCATCTATGTGGGATACCATGTGGAGCAAGTGAAAATGACAGGTACCTGCCTTGGAGGTCAAGATGACCCTCCCACCGGCCTCATTTGCCCCCCCTCCTGCTGCTCACAGACACACCCACCTGCCCACTCACTCCACAGAGAGCTGCACCCTGCTGCAAGGCTGTTGACGGGTGGCGGCACCCTCAGCTCCTTGGGCAAACAGTGCAGGAGATGTGGGAAGAGTTCGAGGAGGTTGAGGAAGAGCCCAGAAGGCACAGCGAGAGGCTCAGCTAAGATTCAAGGCCATGCTGATGGACAGTTTTCTACAGAGGGGAGCACGCGCCTCCGCGGGCAGCCCCGCCTGTGCTCCACCCACCTCCTTCTAGCATTGGTCAAGGTCAGCTGAGAGCTGGTGGTCCTGCTGCACCCCCTCCCCAAGTTTCATCAGCGCTCTCTGCAGTTGAGTTCCATCTTCTGAGAAGCAGACTCACTGAGGGGACTAGGGAAGCGGCATTTAAAACAGGTGCCCCCAAGGATTCCCAGGCAGCTGGGCAGGGGCAAGTTTATGGAAAACATGGGACTAGGCAGTATGCGTGCAGATGTGGGTCTGGAAGAGGAGGAAGAGACAGAATCAAGTAAGACTGCGCAGCCTAGATGGGAAGGAAGATCTTGCACGAATCGATGATGCAGACATCCTACAAATGCCTGGGGTACCGAAGTCGGGGAGGCCCCGCGGGCTGGCCCCCCCGCCCTGGCATCGCCAGCAAGTCTCCTTAAATTTTGTACCTTGGACTCCTCACTTGCCTTGCTTTCTTCAAAGCCCTGGGGTCAACAGCCAAAGCCTGGCAAGTAGAAAGCACTGTGAAAATGTTTGATGAGTGGATATTTAACAGCCAAACCCACCCTGAGTGCTAACTGTTGGCCAGAGGTTTGGGCAAAGAACTGGGTGTAACGGCAAGTCAGGCGGAACGCGTGTCTGGGAACGGACAGATCGGTGTCTCAGTGAGGCTTCCCATCGCTGTGATAAACACCGTGACCATAAGCAGCCTGGGGAAGAAACGGTTGTTTCATTTCCACCTCCATACCCCAGTCCATCATCGAAGGAAGTCAGGGCAGGAACTCGAGTGGGGCGGGAACTGGCAGAGAGGTCGTGGAGGAATGAAGGCTGCTTACTGGCTTCCTCTTTATGGCTTATTCAGCCTGTTTTCTTGTATCATCTGGGACCACCAGCCCAGAGGTGGCCCCTCCCCTTGTGGAAGGGGTCCCACCCACATCAATCATCAACCCACCCACATCAATCATCAACCAAGAAAATGGGCCAAAGGCTTGCCCACAGGCCAGCCTGCTGAGGGCATTTCCCCCAGCTGAGATCCCTTCTTCCAAAATTACTCTAGCCTGTGTCAAGTTGACAGAGACCCTGCCTAGCCCAGATGGGGGAACTCGTGTGGAAGAGACGACCAGCCTTGAGCTTGGCTGTCTTGACACTCTGAAACCCAGTGGAGGAGAGGATAGTGGGAAGGACAGGGCTGGGTGGAGTCGGGGGGTCTAACACAGCACCCTTCACGGTTACTTGCCAAATGACTGAATGTCAGCTCAGCGTTCTAGGCATATACACCAGGATGTAAGCAGTTTGAAAACTGAGTCTAAGTTGAGAATAGTCTGTAATAGTCTGTAGAGGCCCAACATAAAAGGCCTGCTACCCATCTAACCCAGGGGTTCCACGTGTGGTCCACTGTCAAGACCTCTGAGGAGGACAAGGACAATACAGATCCTCCAGGGCCCACCCCAGATCAAAGACCTTCACATCTGAACAAAGGGCCTGTCTATATCTGGACTCCTCAAGTTCATTGTCACCTGGGCTCAACAACTCTCATTGAGTCTTAGGAGGCTTTAGGGGGAGTTGTGAACCCCAGAGAGAAAGCTTCCTTCTGGGACCCAACAGTGCTGCGTATCTGAAATCCCAGCATTTGGGAGGCCAAGGCAGGAGGGTTGCAAGTTCAAGGCTACCGTGTGCTATTATAGTAGGACTTCAAAACAGACAAACGAAACCTTCATCTGTTATTTGGGGGCTAGGATATAACTCAATGGCAGAATATTTGCTTAGCACACTTGAGGCTGTGGGTTCCATACCAAGTATTTCAAGATAAAAAGAAAAGGAAGTGGTAGAGGGAGAGGAGGAGGGGAAGGCGGCACCCTATCTTATTGTTACAAACATAGAACCTCTGAACACCGTCATCTCTGTTCCTCCTCACCAACTGGTGCTGGGTTAGAACCCAGGACTTAGGCTGCACCAGGAAAGTAGTCTACCCCTGACCTTTGCAGAGAACCCTCTGTGGATCGCCAGTTTTCTTACTCTAAGATCTTCTGGTCCCTCCCCAGCACTTGAGGAACCTGGGGAGTTTAAACAGGCTCAGAGGATGGACCAGTGACTTCAGAAGTGACTGATGCTGTGGACCCACAGGAGTATCCCAGCAGGACTCCATCCCCTCGCAAGAAAGGGGCGTGCCATCTGAGATGGGGTCTCACTCTGAAGCCGAGGTTGGCCTCAGGCTTGTGGCAATCCTCCTGCTATAGCCTCTCTGGTGCTGAGATCACAGGAGTGAGCTGCCATGCCTGGCTATGCCTTCCTTCATGTTGTTGTCTTAAGCTGATTTTTTTCCTCCAATAAATGAGGAAAAAAAACAGCCAAAAAAGAAAGGACCTGAATGGCCCAAGCTCAGATGCCCCTTTCAATAAAAAAGAAAGAAGGAAGGAAGGAAGGAAGGAAGGAAGGAAGGAAGGAAGGAAGGAAGGAAGGCAAACGGACAGAAGGGAAGACAGATTGCCTCTTCCCTCTGGGCACTGTCCTCCTGTGTTGCTGAGGAGCGGGCCTCTCCTACCACATCTGACTTCTATTCCCATTCCCGAGAGAGGCTGTGATGTATGGGAACTACAGAGACTCAGTCCCCAGGGTTAAGGAACCTTGCTTCCCCAATGGGACAGCTGTCAGACACTCTGCCAGGAGGCATATGGGCTCTGCAGGGACTGGGACCACCAACTGGTGACACCCCATAGTAGGGTGCTCTTCTTGTAGGTTTAGGGACCTCAGCGTACACAGGTATCTGGGGGAACAGCCTCCCTCGGGGAGGATTATGTAAGTACTTTTTCCAAGTGATTTCTTTCTTGGCCTGTGTTTAACCTTTATTTAATTGGCCCTGATTTACTTTGCTGATTGATGCTCAGGTCCAGGAAAACCTTCCCTGCTAGGTTTCCAGCCTGCTGAGAAGTGATTAAGATGAGCCAACATTCTGCAGGTGACTTCTCTCACACACAGACTGGGGGAGGACCCGGGCTCTAGAAAGAGAGGGACGCTGCCTGCTTAGTAAGTTGTCCCACAGTGACCAAACTGACATCAGCTGGTTGGAGCTTCGGAAAGGGAGACTTTCTCTTGAGGCAAAAACAAACAAACAAACAAACACAAAAAATTCTTGAATAGTTTGAATCAAAATAAAATAAAGACAGGATGGAAGACATAAGCTTGGAGACCAGAAGCCTTCCAAACCAGAGGAGTCATGGATTTGGTCTCTAACACTGAAAACTGAGTGACCCTGGAAGTTCTGGGCACTCAAGTGTAGAGAGGTTGGGACAGAGAGCTAGCTAGAGCCAGGCTGGTGTAGGTAAGATGCATCTCTCTTTTTGTTTCCCAGTCAGAAGAGGAGTCCCCACCGGCTCTGGGCCTCTGAATGTTCGGGCTGGAAATCTCACCTCCCTTCTCTCCAGAGGCACAGGAATGCTCGCTCAGGCTGCACTCTCTGCGTGTGGAGACCTGTCACGGAGCGCTGCCGGGGATTGCAACAGGTACTTGGCAATGCTGCCTGCACACATGAACCGAGTTACAAAACATAGATGGTATCTTGTGTGACACACGGTAGGGCTGCCGTGGTGCTGAGACGGGGCCTGGACCGGAGCCCTGGCTGAGTGGATATCATTAGCATGACTGTACCTAAAAAGAGTAGAGTCCCCGTCTGGGGACACAGGCTGAAATGCTGAAATGGCCACGAAACTGCCTGGTACTGACTGGAGCTTGGAAACTAAAACTTGGTTCATGTGCCCGCTTCAGGTGCAAGACAGTTCCCCCGTCTCCAATGCCAGGTACAGTAGTTTGTATTAGTAGTTTACACTTTGTAGGGTACACTTAGCTTTTCAGGGTGTGTCTATAAGGACACATGACATAAACATATGAATATTCATAATTATTCAAGCGTTTACTACCCAACCCCTTGAAGGAAGGAAGTTGAATATATCCATGGATAATGGTGCCTGGCCTGTAATCCCAGGACTTGGGAGGATCAAGAGTTTGACAGTTCTAGCTGCATAGTGAGTTGGAGACCAGCCTGGGTTGTACCAGACCCTGTCTCAGAAAATAAGCAAACAAACAAATAAAACAAAAACATTTGTTTATGAGCAAATTACTTATAAAATATTTCCCTATTAAAACATTAGCAGAGAGAAGTGGCTGGAAGGAGAAGAAGGAGGGGAAACGATGGTTTGATTGTAAAATAAATAAGTACATTTTTAAAAGAAAGAAAAACAATTAAAAATTAAAATAATAAAAATTCAAAACCAAAACAACAACACCAAAAGCCATCAGCCCTCGGCTGCCATCACTCCACCCCCTCCTCCTGGGACTGGGTCTCTACAGGAGGGTCACTTGTTGTCCTAACAACTCAGTTCATAAATATCATATGAACTCTGATGACGAACAAGCAGGGCATTGGAAAAGACGACCACGCTTACGAAGGGAAATGAAGGAAATCCAACCATAAAGAGGCTTAAAATGGATAAAATCTTAAGCATTTGGTAAAACGGATACATGAACAACTTTGTTTTCAGAGGCAGAAGCAGGAGCTTACTGTAGCCCAGGCTATCCCAGAACTCACCATGAGCTACACACTCACAATTCTCCTGGTTCAGTCTCCCGAGGGCTGAGAGGCCTGGTGGAAGTTTGCCTCTCTGGTGACAGTTTCACAAGCCTAAGCAATGTAGAAGATGTCATGGGACATAATTTTCTCAGGAAATACTGACTGATGCTGGAGACATAGCTTGATAAATATCCACATAGCACTCATAAAGGCCAATACCGAGAGCTGAAAACTAAAACGTATACTAAAAACCTAATAGACTCATTCTTTAGGGATTAGCACATATATTTACTAAACCGCAGAAAATAGATGTTAAGATTTTTGAGTTTCACTTTTCAGCAGGAAGTCTTAATCAAACTTTACCCCGCTCATTAAAAAAAAAAAAACATTTTTTTAAAGTAATTCATATTCAGTGCCCCTGCTTGGTAGCCATTATCTTAGCGTGTGGAGGGGGAGACGGAGTGTGAGCAGGAACCAAAGATCCTCCTTAGCCACTCAGCAGAAGGGAGAGAAAGGGGCCCCATTGCCTCCCTCAGTCCCGTGAAACCCGAGGGAGAAGGGTATTCTTTTACCCTTTTGAATGGTCTTTTTATTTTCCAGTGGGAGGAGGAAGGTTGAGACTGGGTTTCCTCGAACTCGCAGAGATCCGCCTGCCTCTGCCTCCCGAGTGCTGGGATTAAAGGCGTGCGCCACCGCCGCCGCTGCCCCAACCACCTGGCTGAAAGTCTTACTTTTAATTGTGCATCTATTGGAGGTACGCTCCTCTGTATGCAGGCGCCTAAGGAGTCCAGAAACTTCGGATCCCCTCGACCCTGAGTTACAGGTCACGTGAACCACCAGAAGTGGGTGCCGTTTCCTGAACTCTGGTCCTCTGAAAGAGCAGCAAGCTGTCTTAACCACGGCACTACCCCTCCAGCACTGAGCTGTGTCTTCTTGAGAGAAAGCCCTGGGGAGTTCCTAGAGCACTTTAACCAGAATCTCCCTGGCGCAATTTGTGGGGCTGCTGACCTGTGAGCAATTCTCCAGTCACACACAGGGAGCTCAACTTGATTTTCAACCACCATTGGGATGGATCCTTGCTCTCCCCTCAGCTGTGGGAGTCGTCATTCCACTTGGATAGGAGCGGTGGACCCCTATCCAGTGGTGGGGAAGGGGCAATGGTTTTCTTTTTTAGGGGTCTTGGCGGTTCATGTTAGTAATCCCAACACTCGGGAGGGGGAGGCAGGAAGCTCTTTCATGAATTCAGGGCCAGCCTAGTTTACATACTGAGTTCCAGGCAGTCCAGGGCTATGTAAGAGAGACCCACACAGAAACACAGAACAGACAAACTTGTTAAAAAGTGATTGAGACTGTAATGTCAAAAATAAAACACTGCAGGTCCCCGAGTGACGGCAGCAGGCCATGAAGGGCAGAGGGTCCCAGACAGAGAGCGGCACAGTGGGTGAGAAACCTCGGCGGGTCAGCCAGTCCCATGAGGAGCTGTGGCAGGCGAGAGACGGAGACGGACAGGCACTCCAGGCAGAGAGATGTTAGATATTTATTTGGTGGGTTATGGAAGGGAAGGGAAAAGGGGAGGGGGGAAGGGGGATGAGGAGGAGAGGCAGAGAGAGATTGAGAGAGAACCCGATGGGGAGGAGAAGGGAGAGAGGCAGATGCTGCCTCTCCAGAAAGGAGCTCAAACTGGAAGTGGATGGAAAATCCGCTTGCCTCTGTGGAAGCTGGAGGGGGCTGAGGGGTGGGGGTGGGGGCGGTGGGGGCTGGTTTGTCTCTTAAAGGGACAGTACAGACCATTACAGAGACAATGAGAGGGGGCTGGAGAGATGGCTCAACAGTTAAGAGCACTGATTGTTTTACCAGAGGTCCTGAGTTCAATTCCCAGCAACCACATGGTGACTCACAACCATCTGTAATGAGATCTGGTGCGAACTTCTGGCCTGCAGGGACACGTGTAGGCAGAACATTGTATACATGATAAATAAATAAATCTTAAACAACAACAACAACAACAAAACAGAGACAATGAGAATAGCCCCTTGCAGAAAATTCAAGGCCTATTTTATGCTATCTTGCTGGCTTCCGAGCCCGCGACGGCACGACCACACTGCAATGCTGTGACACTCTACCACTGAGTTGCATCCTCGGCCCTTTCTTTGTCTCTTTCTCTTTCTTTAAAATAACTTTATTACTGCTTATTTATTTACACTGTGTGTGAGAACACAGATGCCCCCACACACTGTGGAAGTCAAGGACAACTTTCAAGACTTGGTTCTCCTCCTACGCTCCTGTAATCACAAACACCTTGACTTAAGCCGTGTTGTCAGGCTTGGTGGCAAGGACCACTGAGCCATCTCACTGGCCCTCCAGTCCTTTCTTTATAAATTTTATTTTGAGGGGACTGGACAGATTGCTCAGCGGTTAAAAACACTGACTGCTCTTCCAGAGGGCCCAGGTTCAATTCCCAGCATCCACATGGCAGCTCATGGCTATAACTCCAGTTCTGAGGGATCTAACACACACACACAGAGAAACATACATGCAGACAAAACACCAATGCCTATAAAACAAATAAATTATTAAAATTTCATTTTGAGTCAGTCTCAGAAAATTTCCCAGGCTGGCCTTAACTCGTATTGTAGCCATGCAGGCCTTGAACTGTTGATCTGTTTGTCCCAGCCTCCCCAGCAGCTGGGATCACCAGGTATGTACCAGAGCCTGATGCCCTTCCCCCTTCCCAGGCTAGCTTTCCTTAAATCTCGCGAGAGGCCTTGACCAAAACCTCCTAGAGAACTTACAAATAGCAGATGCCAATTACAGTCTAATTTGAGATGAGGAATATCATAATGTCACTGGGTCAGTTCCTCGCCAGATGGGCAGGAACTGTTTTTCTTGCCTCCAAATCAGAAGAGACTTTGTCATAGACATTATGTGGCCCACCTGACCATGTACACACCAGATTCAACTTAGAATCGAGTTTTCTGAAGGCCGCAAGGCTCTGAGGATGGACGCCCACCATTCTCTCTCCTGCACAGTTACTACTAAAGTCTCACGTGATCACGCTTGCTGACCCAAGTCCTGAGAGCTGAATGCTGCTAGACTCTGTTCTCAACCACTCTGCTGTAGGTTCGGGGGAGGGAGGTGTTGAAAGAGTCAAACTGCTTCCCTAAGAAGTGGCTCAGTCGATGCCCTTCCCAGCAGCATTGGAGAGTTCCACTCTCTTGGCTCCTCACTGATGCGAGCCAACCCTAGACAGAAGCCGAGACTAGTTGGAGTGAATCAGTCAAAGGGGAAGCCACCTCACAGAGCCACCAGCAAGGGGCTGCGTTTAAAGACCTGTGCTGGAGTGGAATTGCTGGATCCTGAGAAACTACCACACTGATTTCCAAAGTGGTTGCACAAGTTTGCATTCCCACCAGCAATGGATATGTGTTCCCCTTACTCCACATCCTCTCCAGCATAGGCTATCATTGGTGTTTTTGATTTTAGCCATTCTGACAGGTGTAAGATGGTGTCTCAGAGTTGTTTTGATTTGCATTTCCCTGATTGCTAAGGAAGTTGAGCATGACCTTAAGTATCTTTTGGCCATTTGAACTTGTTCTGTTGAGAATTCTCTGTTCAGTTCAATACCCCATTTTTCAGTTGGGTTATTCAGAATTTTAATGACTAGTTTCTTGAGTTCTTTATATATTTTGGAGAATGGGAGCTCACCAAGGCCAGCTGGAGTAGGAAGGAAGAGCCTGTGACCAAACCGGACTCTCTGAATGTGGCTGACAATGGGGGCTGACTGAGAAGCCAATGATAATGGCACTGGGTTTTGATCCTACTGCATGTACTGGCTTTGTGGGAGCCTAGTCTGTTTGGATGCACACCCTCCTAGACCTGGATGGAGTGGGGAGGGCCTTGGACTTCCCACAGGGCAGGGTACCCTGACCTCTCTTAGGACTGGAGAGGGAGGGGGGAGAGGGAGGAGGAGTGGACAGGAAATTAGGGGAGGTGAGGAGATGGAAATTCTTAATAAATAAAAACAAAATAAAATTAACATTTTAAAATGGCAAAAAAAAAAAAAAATTCAGGAGAAGTAAAATAAAGACCCGTGCTGGAAAGCACTAGCTGACGTGCAAGGCCAAGAGGAGCGGCACAATTACAAACACATACAGTTCCAGGTGTCATCAACTGTCTGTAACTCCAGTGCAGGTCTGAGTCCCAGCACCCGGGAGACTGAGACAGGATGGATAAGCACAGGTTTGAGCCTGGGCCTGCAAAGCGAATACCAGACCAGCAATGCTAGCTACATCAGAAGACTCGGACACAAGATAGACAAGACTCCAAACTGTTTTTTCTTGCATATGATTATTTAGCTACTCCCTCCCCCCCCCTGCGCTGCCAAATATCTCATTCATTCAGTCTTTGCTCCCACTCTTTGTGCTTCACTGGCTTGTACTAACTTGGTCAGAAGCATTGTTTGGCTTGACTTCAGCATGGCCTGGCGTGGCCATGGTCAGCAGGAAGGGAGAGACGTAGAGACCAGAGTGTCTTGCTGAGCAGAATCCAGCCGCACTGGATAAACTCTTCCCCCACCTACTCAGTACCATTCTCAGCCCAGAGGATCGGGTGGAATACTACGCTGACAGCAACAATAATTGTAGAGAACTTTGGACCTCTGCTACAACAGCTCAGGTATCGCCAAGGACATGACATGATGCAAATGCAGAATTCTGGGACCTGATCCGGATCCATTAAATGAGAATCTGCTTCGAAGCTGAGTGTGGTTGAACACACCTATAATCCCTGGAGAGGCAGGACAATCAATCTCAAGTTCCAGGCCAGCCTGAGTGTCGTGAGAAATTATCTCAAGAACTCCCAGGGCCTATCGCTCGGGGTACAGCCTTTGCCTAGCAAGCACAAGCTCTGGGGTTCGTTTCTAGCACAGAGAAGAAAAGCATGAGCAGAGGAGGGGGGAAGGTCTGCTTTCAGCAAGAGTGTGAAGACAGTCAGAGCACACAGAGGCTTGAGGAGCCATGTTTCTGCGGTTCCCAAACGCTCTTCTCGGCACCCCTGATGTCCTCGTGGATAGCTACTCATTCCTGGCTTGTTGCTGAGGAAACTACACAGCCCACGGGAAACCAGAAGGACCCTCAGATCTGTTTGCAGACTATGCAGCAGGCTCGGACATCACACTGTGTGTCTCCTCCTCCCATCTTCTTCACACCAGACTTTAAACACCCCATTCATCCCCAGTCCCAAGAGCTCATCCTTGGATTGATCAAAGACCCATTGAAAGTGGGGTCTCCAGTCTTGGGGTTCTCAGGGGTTCAAGCTGTCTGCTTGAGACCAAGGACACTGCCGCTTGAGCCTTAACCCCTCTCCACCTTCAAAGCAACTTTGAGTTAGGGGCACCATGTTGGTATGTTTGTGAACCCCCAAATTTATGTTGAAATCCTAACCTCTGAAGGGCTGGCACTAGGAAGTGGGCCTTTGGGAAGGTCATTGTAGGTCATGAGGGATGGTTACAGTAGCACTGGAAGGTGAGAAGGCACAGTCCGTGCAAGGTCCTCACCAGAGCCTGTGGAACCTGGCCAATGAGCATCAGCCTTCAGAAACCCAAGAAAGAAATATTTGCTGTTTCTAAACTGCTCAGCTTAGTAGTTTGTTATGACAATCCAAAGGGGCTAAGAACCAAGGACAGCTGGATTTGGGGGGGGGGGACATGAATAGAAATAAGTGAGTTCTTCTTCGCAGTGGGGTTTGCCATTCATTTTTGTTCTTTAAAGGGTGTTGGGTGGTATTGCCTGGGGAGAATGGCTCAATGGTCAAGAGCACTGGCTGCTCTTCTAGAAAGCCAGACTAGACTCCCAGGTCCCACACAGTGGCTCACAACCATCTGTAACTCCAGTCCCAGGGGATCTAACATTCTCATTGGCCTTTACAGGTACTGCATACATAGTGCACAGACATGAATGTAGACAAAGAAAAAAAAACCTATATACGAAATGAAAAAAAAAATCCTTAACATTTTCGTTATTTTTGAGTATAATTTTTAAGGACAAGCAGGAGTGATAATTAAGGGTCTTAGATGCCAGGCATTTGTGGGTAGAATTTAGGGGTTCTGTGAAGCCGACAGGAAGATTTTAGTATCTTTATTTTTATTGAACTTTACCCAAACCCTAGCATTTTCCTCCCTGTAATGATAGGAAACAAACCACAGGAGCGTCAGCGGGACCTGTGACTCTGCTCCTAACAGAAACCCCAGACATCCACAGGGCACCACAGTTACTGCCCATCAGGGTCTCATTTGTGCTCTTCCCAGCTGTGCTTGTTAGAGCCACGCTAGACAGGAGCCCTGGAGTGCTAAATGACCACTTCGTGATTGGATGATTTGCCAACTGGCAGAATGGTTTCCTTTGCCGTCTCTCAGGTTCCATTTGTCTTTGGTGGTTGTTTGGGATTGGTGTGAGCCTCCCCTCTCCTCATTGTACACCTGGCATCGGCAGTTGTAAGGGCTAGCTAGCACTTACAGCCATGAAAACTCCTGTGCGTGCATTCAGGGGTGATTTCCTGGAAGACTGGACTCTGCAGAATACCCTGACATCTCGGTGTAGGAGCTAACAACGCCAAGGGAGAGCAGCGGTGACCGTCTTCCCCTGATCCAGCACATCAGCATTAGAAAGACTTCAATTAAAGATAATAATAATGATGATAAATAATAATAATTATAGAAAGTGTGTGTGTGTGCAGAAGGAGACTGCTCCTTTGTTTCCCGGCAGCCTAGACCTGGAATAATCACACAGAAACTATACTAATTACAACACTCTTTGGCCAATGGCTCAAGCGTATTTCTAGCTAGGTCTTATATTTTAAATTAACCCATTTCAATTAATCTGTGTATCGCCACAATGCGGATGACTTCTTCAGCAACTCCATGGTGTCTCTGAGTTCTCCTACTCTCTCTATCTCTGTTCAGACTTCCCACCCGGCTTCACTCTGCTAAGCCACCGGCCAAAACAGCTTCTTTATTAACCAATGACAATAAAACATATTCACAGCATACAGAGGGGACTCCCCACATCATCTCCCCCTTTCTGTTCTAAATAACAATCAGGGCTCAACTCAGGCTGGACTCTGGAAGTTGGAGGACAAGTTTCAGGAGTCGGTTTTCTTCTTCCACGGCAGGTTCTAGGATAGGACTCAGGTCATCGGCTTGCATGGCTGGTGCCTTTATCTGCTGAGCTGCTGAGTAACCTCTTTTCATGAAGAATATAGGAGCTTGCCAGGTGGTGGTGGCACAAGCCTTTAATCCCAGCACGTGGGAAGCAGAGGCAGGTGAATCTCTGTGAGTCTGAGGCCAGCCTGATCTACAGAATGAGTTCCATCCAGGACAGGTTCCAAAGCTACACAGAGAAACCCTGTCTTGAAAAAAAAAAAAAAAAAAAAAAAAAAAAAAAAAAAAAAAGGACTCTAGGAGCTGGCCGAGGAGGAGGGGAGTTGTGGGATGAAGAAGAGAGAGCCCCTGTCCTCTGGGGACTTGGCTGCGGTAGGCTGCTCATGCCCTAATGAATAGCTTCACAGCCACGCGCATACAGCCAGCGCCGACTGGACTCTAGGTAAATGCCCGTGACAACAGCAACAAAAGAGTCCATGAAACTGGAAGGGAGACGAAGGAGCGGGGCACTGGAGGGAGTGGGAGGAAGTGGTAGGTGGATCGGAACAAAATAGACTATATTTTGATTATGACATTTTCAAAGAATAAAAATATTACAAAATAAGTTTAAAATCATGTATGACAGCTTATCTTTTTGTTTTTGTTGAGACAGGGTCTCACTATCTAGCCCAGGATGTCCTAGAGCTCCCCATGAAGACTAGGCTGGCCGTGAACTCAGAACTCTCTAAGGCAGGGATCAAAGGTGTGCACCACCACATTAAGTGTGATAATTAATCTTCATTGTTAACGTCAATAGATCTACAATTGTCTTGGAAACGTGCCTTTGGGTGATTCTCTAAGGGTGTTCCCCTGCAGTAAACCTTAGAGAGATGACCCACTGTGATGTGGGCTGCACTGTGATGTGGGCTGTGCTGTGATGTGGGCAGCGCTGTGGCACCGGCTGGGTCCGAGATGAGGAAAAGGAGGAAGGGAACTGAATACCGTATTCCTTTCCCTGTATCCTGTCTTTGAACACAGTGTGCCCAGTTATCACATGTTCTCAGGGCCAGGCAGTCCCTATGATGGACTGTTGTAATAGGAGCGGCAGGGCTGCGTCCCCGGCACCCGGCCACCCGCATGGCTAGCTTATGCCCCGAAATAATTACACGGAAACTGTATTCTTTTAAACACTGCCTGGCCCATTAGTTCCAGCCTCTTATTGGCTAGCTCTTACATATCGATCTAACCCATTTCTAATATCCCTGTAACACCACGAGGGGTCTTACCAGGAAAGATCTTAACCTGCGTCTGTGTCCTGTAGGAGAATCAAGGCGACTCCTTGACTCAGCTACTTTCTCCCAGCATTCTGTTCTGTTTTCTCCACCTACCTATGGGTTGGCCTATCAAATGGACCTAGGCAGTTTCTTTATTTATAAGAAATCACTCCCACATCAATGGACTGTATCCCTTTAAACTGTAAGGCGAAATAAATGATCCCTTGGATTGTTTTGGTAAGTTATTTGCTCACAAGGATGAGAAAAGCAATTACTATACCATGGCAACGAAACCAACATTCCCTTTACTCCTTCTGACACCCGCAGCTTCTCCACCTGCCTTCCTTTGCCTCCCATCTCTACTTTGTCCCACGAGGACAGAACAGCACCCTCAGCCAGCATGTCCCTGTGTGCATGTGTTTGCTTCTCTCTGGTTCTCCCTTTTCCTTTGGAACCTCATCTATTCCTAACTTTGGATGCCACTATACCCCTAGGATTCTTGACTTTTTATCTCCAGCCTGATGTGGGATTCCCCTTTGTATGCTGTGGATACCATTGGTTAGTAAAGAAGCTGGCTTGGCCTGATAGGGCAGAGTAGAGCTAGGCTGGGAAAACTAAACTAAATGCTGGGAGAAAGGAGGCAGAGTCAGAGAGAAGCCATGTAGCCCCCCTCCCCCAGACAGACGTTGGAACTTTACCCTGTAAGCCACAGCCTCATGGCAATACATAGATTAATACATAGATGGGTTAACTTAAGATATGAGTTAGCCAGAAACAGTATTGTAAATAATATGGTTTCTGTGTGTGTTTGTGTGATTATTCCGGGGTTGAGCAGCCGAGAACAAGCAAGTGGTCTTCCTACTACACCAGCCCACACTTTGCCTAAACCCCAGCTCTAAGACAACGCTACTTCTAGACATCTCTGTCTGATGTGTCACACAGAGCCTCATTTCTGCATGCCCTAAACCAGCTTGTCAGGACTGGAGAGCCGCTTATGCCTGAGAACATGGACTGCTTTTGCAGAGGATCTGAGTTCATTTTCCAGCACCAGAGACAGGTAGCTTACAACTGTCCCTCACTCGAGCTCCAGGGGATCCAATGCCCTCTTGTGGACACTGCCCCCTCCCGTATACATAATTTTTAAAAAAATAAATCTTTTTTAAAAAATTAAACCAACTTGACAATGACTTCCTGTCCTCCACAACCCATGACTTTTCTGTGGTCCCTTCTATAGGCGATGATGTGGTATTAGATTCGGTGAATAAGCCAGAAACCTAGCAATCTTTTCCAATTCCAATACCCTCTCCTTCCTCAACCCAGTTAAGTTACAGCTCTGTCTTAGCCTCTCTAGGCCTGCCTCTACTTCCTTTTTTTAGGCTTCATCTTTGCCACCGACACCTTGACTCTGGTGTTTCTCTCTCTCTCTCTCTCTCTCTCTCTCTCTCTCTCTCTCTCTCACACACACACACACACACACACACACACACACACTCCTCAGGTCCATTCTCCACACTAACACTCATCCTCACCATCTCTGGATCAAAGTTCTATTACATCCCTCAATGGCACGCACAGGACTAAGCTCCTCATTCTGCTTCTCGGGTGTGTGACTCGGGTTTCTAGAGTATACTGAGCTGCTGGTGCTCTCCACTCTAGGCTTTGAGGAGGAACTCAGGGAGCCTTTTCTGACACTTCCCTAGACACCCCCTAAACCTGTGCATCACCTCTCTTAGCATCTTCCAGAATGTACAATGGCTACAGTTACTTGCTTCTCCCACGATCCTAGAGGTCCCTTCAACACAGGGACTTCTTTTGTTACGATGGTTCTTCAGTGTTCAGCTAATACGGTGGGGAGTTGAAGGAATGACAGGGATGGGACTCGGTGGCTGTAAGCAGCAAGGAGAAGCTGCCCGATAGGTTCAGTGTGTTCTAAGATCTGTAGCTCAAATGGGGAACGCTACCTTCCTTCAGTATTCTGACTGAAGGGAATGAAGCACCATCAGCAACAAGGGTCAGCACCTGAGGTACCACTTAGACTGCCCAAGGCTCCCTTCTTACTCATGCCTAAGATGACTATATTCTATAAAGGACCAGTCTGGTAACAACACAAATTAAGACACGGGCCCACTCATATATTGGCCCACATTCCGTCTGTGATCCCAGGGTCTTCAGAGACAATCTATAATTTTATTTGCTTCATTGGAAAAAAATGTAAGAAGTGTTTATTATAGAACAAATATCAAATAAGAAAGATAATTTTGGGGTTGAGCATAGCTGCTCACATGGGTGATTCTAGCACTTGGGGCACTGAGGCAGGAGGCTTGCTGAGAGTTCAGGCCAGCCTGAATGTACACGTGTGGAGAGATTATGAAGAGGCCACCATCTTATAGGAGCTTAGATCTGGGTGGACCATGGGCCGGACTCAGTATTATAAAATAGGCTTTGCAATATGATATAACAAGTACTTTATCTCTAGCACAAGGTGCTTTGGAGTGGAGGCAGACAAATAGTTCAGCCTGCAGTTATCAAGGAAGGTTTCACTAACATGGCAGGGGAGCAAGACCCCTGAGTCCAGAAAGAAAAAAAAGGCCCTTCGGGTAAAAAAAAATATGTTCTCCAAAGACAGTCTAGCCTCTTTATACCATACAGAAAACTCCCATTTCATTCCATAGCCTGCAAATTCCTCAGGAGTCTGTCTCCACCTGAAACTTGCTGTGTAGCCCAGGCTGGCCCCAAACTCAGAGATCCACCTGCATCTGATTCCTGAATGATGGGATAAAAGGCAGGGATTAAACTTTAAGCCTTAATGGGAAGCAGAATGTGGTGATACACCCCTGTAATCCCAGTATTTGGAGGGTAGAGGCAGGAGAATCGAGAGTTCAAGGCCCATCTACTGGCCAGCCTAGAACACACAGATTCTCAGGAACATTCGTTGGAAACAGTGGATAAATGATCCGAGGCATGAGTAACCGTGTTTATTGGATGGGGGCTCTGGGCAAGGGGAGAATTTGGCAGACGGTTGGAAAGGTTGAGAAAGTACTTGGGACTCCTAGTTCATAAAGGGCTGGCCTTTGATTTCCTGTAATAGGCAAAGGTCAGTCATCTATTTCAGTAGGGAGGGTTGTGATTGGACCTTAGCTATCAGCATTGAATCTGGGAACTGGAAAACAAGCTGGGGTGTGGGTGGATGTCCTGGGATTACGGATAGAAATAGCTTCATCCAAGCAGGAGGTGAAAACCTTAGCCAGGTGTCTACCTGGTGCCCATTATCCCAACACCTGGGAGGCTGTGGCAGGAGGGTTGGGCTGAATTAACCGGCACTGTGATCTACATGGTAAGCGTCAGGCCAGCCAGGGCTACATAATGGATTCTAAGACAAAAGGGGAGGAGGGTGAAGACAGGCAGAGAGAACACTGCCAAGCAGACAGTAAGTAGGTGTTTCTGAGCCAAAGCTGCACGGAGCTGGGGATGAACCGGATCCCACTTAAGTTTTTGAGTGAGGTGACAGGGGCTGGATGCGCAATGAGGAACTAACTCTTAAGAGCGTACAGAAACCGTTTTAGATTTGGTGATGTTGGGTCTGAAGTGCCTGGGAAACAGCTTTCTCTGAATCCCCAGGAATTGTGCCTCCACGACCCGCTCCTCCTACCCTTCTCTCCTCTTTCCTGTAGTGGTCACCCCAAGTCCGGAATGCTCCCTACATCTCAGCGGGGGTGGGGGCACCACGCCAGCAGGCACCACATTCTGGAAGACACAGAGTTCAGCCTTGGTGGGTCTGGCTGTGGCCACTCCAGGGGGCGGCTCCCTGACAGGAAGGCGGGCGGGCAGGCCTGCCGGCTGGGCACACACAGGAGCTTCCTGCGCTGCAGCAGGTGCCCAGGCCAGCTGCTCCAACCCTTCAGGCTCAGATCAACAGGATGGGCCAGCCCAAGCGGAAGGAAGCCTGCAGGGAGGGACACTCCTGCAGACAGAAGCAGGGGCACCGGGTGGAGGGAGGCAGGAAGAGCTGCCTGGGTTGCTGAGCTGGCGCTCCTCCAGCGGATTCAGAGCAGGCAGTGACAGGAGGCCATTCAGTCATCTTCCCCCACCCCCACCCAGGGCCTCTCTGGCCCACGGTTTTATCATTACTCTTGTTGATGGCTGAATTTAGGTATACCAGAAGGAACCATGGGATGGTGGTAGAGTTGGCGTTCTCTAAAACAATTCCCTCCCTTACCCTGACGGGGACAGCATGAGCCCTTTCAGTCGTGCGGGCTGAGAAAGCCCGCGGGGGGGGGGGGCAGTGACTTTTGTCTCTCGACCCGCCAGTCCAAGGGAGAAGATAGAAATCTCCAGCTTGCTTTAAGCCCCGTTATCACTGCCTCCGGCTCCAGCAGCTGCTGTGAACCCGCACAAACGGTCAAGGGGGGCGGGGCAACGGGGCGCCAAAGAGGAGCAAGAGCTCTGGGACCTGGAGGCCACAGCCCCCGCCCCGGCTGCTGCGCTGCACGCGGGCGGCTTCCAAACCCGGGAGTGGTGGAGCGGGCAGGGACCCGGGCAGGAATCCCACCTTCCGGCCCTCTCTCCTTCCCCCCGCATCCCCGCAAGCGGTTTCCTGGCAGGGCGGAGGTCCACCTGGGAGACAGCTCACACGGGCTCTGTATTTTAAACTGTGACTGCACCAAGCTCAAACTCGGTTCTGCCACCGAGCGCTCGGGTCTAGGGCTCCGGGCCAAGCCACCGGCCCCGTGTACGGTCCCGGCTTCCCGCAGTCCCCACACCGGCGCCCAGGAGGAAGGACGGGAGGGACGCGCAGAGGCGGGCGCTGCTGCCGGTTGTCTGTGCTGCAGATGGGAGGGCGAGCCAGCGCCCGCCGCCGCCGGGGCGTGGGCGGCGAGTGCGAGCAGGTGTCTGCTCCGTGACAGGGCTCCCCGCCGCCGCGCCCTGGTCCTCCCGTCCTCGCGGCTCAGAGCGACCAAGCCCGGCCAAGGCTCGGAGATGCCGCCGGCTCGGTGGTCCACCCGGCTCTTGCCTCCACGACAGACCCACGATGACCGCGCTGGCAGAGAAAAACCTCCAGGCTCGGCCCCGCGCTGGCGGCCTCCGCCTCCCTCCCCTGCTCGCTCGCTCGGGGTCCCGCCCACTCCCTGGCGGGGCCCGGACGCGGCGGGCGCCAAGGGGGACGGGGTGGAGCGGGCTTCCCTCCCCTCTCCTGACCCCCCTCTTCCTACCCCACCCCCCACGTGGGGCCGGCTCTCCGCAAAGCCTGGACGCCGCCCGCCACCGCGCCCGCTCTCGGCTCTGCCCCCGCCGGCGGCACCGCCCCCGGGCACGCATGGGCGGGGACGGGAGGACTGGGAGACGAGGGGTGGGCGCGGGGCGTCCCAGAGTCAGGTGGTCCCCGGAGTTTCCCCGGGGCAGGACCGAGGGAACACGGCGCCTCGGCTTGTGTACACGCTCCACTGACAGAGCTTCTTGCAGCCGGGCAGCCGCTGATCACGCGTGGCCCCGCCAGCCCATTGGACGAAGCCTCACACACCTTTGCCGCTGATTGGCCGGTGCCAGGCCCCGCCCCCTCCCCCGCCCCGCGGCGCGGGGCAGGCAGAGCGGCTACCTGAATGGGGAGGGGGGCAGACGGCGCGGAGCGCGGCGGCGTCGACGTCTAGTGTCTCCTGTGCGCCCGTCTGTGGCTCCTCAGCCAGCACAGCCAGGCTCAGCGAGAGGTACAGCTCGCACCCTGCGGCCACCCGGACAGCCCGACCATGCTCAACTTCGGCGCTTCTCTCCAGCAGGCTTCGGTAAGTCACCTGGGGATGCTGGTCCTTCCCAGCCGGGGCGCGAAGCCCGAGTCCCCTCCAGCAGCCACGCCTGACGAGGACCCAGGCTGCAGCCGGGGTCCTGCAGTGATTCCCTGCCTGCAGGCTGGGGCTATCATCGAGGGCGTGTGCAGAGGAGGGGTCTGCCCTAAGAGGACGCCTGGGACCCGCACCAGGAGACAGCGATCTTTTCCCTGGGTGTCCAGCAGACAAGGGGGAGCGCGACTCGGGGAGACCCGAGGCAGAGCGTGAGCAGGAAAGGGGGACTGCCTCCCTGGAAGCGCGGCTACGCTGGAGGGGGCGCCCTGCACCTGGCACTGGCGGGAGATGCCCCTGTCTGCACCAGGAGCGCGACCCGCGGTGGCAAAGACTGCTCAGGAGCTGTCTGCCCGAGAGGCGGGCGCCTGCTCGTCGGGGAGGGAGGAGAAGGGGTGCTGCCAGGTGGGGACCACACGGCTGGGGTCGCCCGGGGCTGGGGGTATGGATGGGACGCGGGCTCTCCGGGCGCCGGGGGAGGCGCGCACCCCCGCAGACGTCGGGAGGGGACTCCCTTCCCGGGAGGCAGGTGGCCGCCGATGGATTACTCTCGGCGGGGAAGGGGGGGGCAGGGCCCTGCCTTGGAGCCCGACAGCTGGGCGGGGGAGCGGGGACCGCGAGACGCGGGGGGCGCGTGTCGAGGCGGGGAGCCCGTGCCCGTGGGCGCCCGCACGTCTGGGAGCCTGCAGAGAGGCGGAATGCGAGGGGTCCGGGGCTGCCGAAAGCAGCAGCGAGGGGGCGCTTGGCGCCTGCGGGAGACGCGGGTGGGTCGAGGTCCCGCGGGCCGAGTGGGCGGAGCGCCCCGGGCTCGGAGCGGTCGTTCCCGGGAGGAGGGCGGCGGTCGTGCTTCCGCGGGGACCCGGCTCCTCCTCCCGCAGCCGAGGCGGAGGCCCGGGCATGGGCGGCGAAAGGGTGCACTCGGGGAGCTCCTCGTCCCCGAGTGACCCAGCCCCGGTCTCCGCCAGGGGCGGGAGCGAGGCCCGGCCCTGCTGTCGGTTCCTAAGGGAACCGCGGCTCGGGGAGGGGGCAGTGGGAAGGGGCGGGCGCCTCCGGAGCCGACACCGCCCAGCCCTCGCGCCGCCCGGTGCGCACTGGCGAGCGGTTGGCGGCGGCGCCCGCGGCCCCTCCCCGGGCGGGCGGGCGAGCGGGGGCGGGGGCCGAGCTCAGGAAGTAGGGGAAAGGTGACGGCGCGGCAATTCCCAGTTCACGTTTCCTGCGCCGGCCGGAGCAGCCGCTGATCACGCTTTGTTCACATGCCTCGGCCCCCTCCTCCCCGCGCCCCCGCCCACCCGGGGCCGCCCAGCCAATCCGGGCACGGGCCGCAGGCCGGCTGGCCAATGGCAGGGGCGGGGACGCGCGCGGCGGGCTGGCTTCCCGGTGACTCACCCGCCAGCCTCATTGAGGTTAGGGCGGCCCCATCCGTTGGTCCCCGCCAGCAAGGATCTCCCCCGCCGGCCTCCCGCGCCCCGCCCCCGCCAGGCTTCCCTTTCCTGCCTCGCACCGGCTCTTTGCCCCCCTCCCAGCTTCCCTTCCCCGCGCACATTCTTCACCCCTGCCAGCGTGCCTGCCTTTTTTCCACCCCTTTCTTTGCGTCGGTGCCTAGAGGCTTTTTACACTTAGGCTTCGCAGGGCAGCTTACATAAAGGCGCGAACGATTATGCAATGACATTGTTAGTAAAAGTCCAAGAACAATGTCTGTTTCCCCCACACCCTCAATAGGAAGATAGACTTCTGGGTGGTTTTTTGTGTTTTGTTTTGTTTTTTTAAAAAAAAAGATTTAAGACTATCTTTACAATTAAATTTTATTTATTAGTTTTGCTCTGTCTTTTTGAGTGACTTGCTATATGGCCCAAGTTGGCCTTGAACTGTTCTGTATCTCTCCCCCGCCTCCAGTTTAGAAGACTTTTCATAATTTTTGCAGCCTCTGCATTGATCGGGATTTGAAAGTTCTTTTTAAAAGGAAAATAGAGATGATGTTTCTTTTAGAATGCAGCTCAAGGAACTCTTACTGGGGTTGCACAAACATAAACTCTTACCAAGGCGTGTTTTAAATAAGTTAAAGCCAAGTTGTGCACTCTGGGGAGTTTGCTTTTGGTTTGTTTGTTTTGCAAATTCTAAGCGCATAGATTTTGTGCCTACCTGGTCCCATTGTGTTGGATAGATCCAGTAAAGTAGTAGAAATGGAGAGATTGAAACTTGCCCAAAATAAACCTGGGGTTTTCCCACTTGGATTGTTTTGTGTTTTGTTTTTGAAGTGCTTCCCACCACTCCGCCTCCACCGTCCCGAGATTACACATACAGTTTACCATGCCTGGCTAGGACCCCCCCCCCCCTATTTATTTTACTTTACCGTTTGTAATGAAGTTACCAGTTGTAGATAACTGGATGTAACGTTTTTAACTTGGGAGTAGTTTGCTTTAAGTCAAATTGCACTTTAGGACCTACCAGGGTTGGTCTCCGTTCCCTTGCTATGGTAAGGTGGCATCCTTTCATGTCAAAGCGTGTTTTGAAACCAAAAAGCTTGTGCACCCGTCACCTGAGCAACTGGAATGCTGATGAAGTTTAACGTTGGTTCGTGCAGGAGGAGAAGATGGAGCTGATGTCTGAAAAGCTGGGAGAGAGCGTGTACCCCTGGAACAAGACGGAGAAGAGTGACTTCGAGGCTGTGGAGGCGCTCGTGTCCATGAGCTGCGACTGGAAGCAAGGTTTCAAGAAATTCCTTGAGGCCAGGCCTGTCACTCCAGTGTCTGACACGTCAGAGGAGGAGAGCTTGCTGCCAGGGACACCTGACCTTCACACGATCCCAGCCTTTGTGAGTGTTCTGAAGTGGGTGTAAATTGCAGCGTTTTTTAGTATTCACATAAACGAATTCTTAATTTCTCGCTGGTGTTTCTCTTTGTAGTGTCTGACTCCGCCTTACAGCCCCTCTGACTTTGAACCCTCTCAAGTGTCAACTCTGATGGCACCAGCGCCATCTACTGGCCACTTCAAATCATTCTCCGAGGCCCCCAAAGCTCCTCTTGCTGCTCCGCCCAAAGAGGAAGAGAAGAGTCCTGTGGCGGCCCCTCCCCTCCCTAAGGCTCAGGCAACGAGTGTCATCCGCCACACAGCTGATGCCCAGCTCTGTACCCACCGCTCCTGCCCTGTGAAAGCAGCCAGCATCCTCAGCCATCAGGACAGTTCTTTCCGGAGAAGAACCCACCCAAATACAGAGGCTTCACGAAAGAACATACCCTGCGCGGCCGTGCCACCCAACAGATCCAAATGTGAGCCAGACGCACCCGCGGATGGTGACGAGAAGGCAGGCGCCGCACCCTGTGACCTGGCTGTGCCGTCCTCAGAGACAGTCATTTGTCCGTCTCAGCCGGCTCCTGGGTCCCCATTGCAGAAGCCTGTCTTGGTCCCCTCACCCACAGTGCCCACTGCGGGCGTACCACCTCTGCCTGTCATCTGCCAGATGGTTCCCCTTCCTGCAAACAACTCGCTGGTGACCACAGTTGTCCCCAGCACTCCAGCCAGCCAGCCACCAGCTGTCTGCCCCCCTGTGTTGTTCATGGGCACCCAGGTGCCCAAGGGCACCGTCATGTTCGTTGTTCCCCAGCCTGTTGTGCAGAGCCCGAAACCTACGGTGGTAAGCCCCAATGGCACCAGACTGTCTCCCATCGCCCCTGCGCCCGGATTCTCTCCTTCGGCAGCGAGAGTCACTCCACAGATGGATTCGTCCAGAGTGAGGAGTCACGTCTGCAGCCATCCCGGCTGTGGCAAGACCTACTTTAAAAGTTCCCACCTGAAGGCCCACGTGAGGACACACACAGGTACGGCGCACGTGTGCGTTGTCTTAGAGATGAGTACGCACGTGGGGTTTGTCCACAATCACAAGTACAAACGAGTGTATTGAAGGGTTTGCTTTGCGTGTGATAAAGTATTTTTTTTAATTGTTAAATTTGTCCCTGGGCCCCGTGGCGCACTTGGGGAGTGGAGGCAGAAGCAGCGGCACACATCTGGGGGTGTGTGATCATCTCTGGCTGCCAAGTGCCGGGACTTAAGGTGTATGTCCCCATGCCACGCACGTCTAGCATATACTTCGGTGATCTGTAAAGTGACCAGCTTTTAGTTCTAAATGTTGTCTCCTCGTACAGCTCTAGATGTGGTAGATCCAGTCCGGAGGGTCGTCGGGGTAGTAACCGTCTGGCTGTCTTTGTTTCAGGGGAGAAGCCTTTCAGCTGCAGCTGGAAAGGGTGTGAGAGGAGGTTTGCTCGCTCTGATGAACTGTCCAGACACCGGCGGACCCACACGGGCGAGAAGAAATTTGCCTGTCCTATGTGCGATCGTCGGTTCATGAGGAGTGACCATTTGACCAAGCACGCCCGGCGCCACCTGTCAGCCAAGAAGCTCCCAAACTGGCAGATGGAGGTGAGCAAGTTAAGTGATGTCGCTCTACCTCCGACCCCCGCCTCTGCACAGTGACAGGCCGGAGGATGAAGAACCAGAACTAACTTTGGTCAGTCAGGAGCCAGCGATGGTGTCAAGATGCTTCTGCGAGTCTGTGGTCCTCCAGCAGGGGCCAAAGCAGAAGCCCCTCGCCTGAGGAAAGGCCAGCCTGGGTTAGATGGCCAGTGCTTCAGCCGCAGGCAGGTCACAGAAGGGCAGGTTTCATTTCTTACCACACAGAGATGAGAAAGCTTTTTCTCCATTGAATAGTGTTGAAGGTTTCGGATGAGGTCAGCACAGATCCTGAATCATGTCCACATTGGTACTTAGTTTCTGCAGTTTATACTTGAGGCCAGCTTGGCCGTGTGGCTCAGTTCTAAAGCATTGGATTCAAGAATCTAGAGGCTGGAAGTTGCAGTACAGAGATGGAGCTGGGGAATGAGCTTGTGTCCCACAGAGACGCCATCTTCTCCTAGAGTTATCTTGCTTATTGGTCCTCATCCTTCCGGTCACCTCCATGGGTGTAGTTACTATTGAGTATACCTAAAACAGTCATTTCCCACTCTTGTTGGTATTTAAAGTTGAACAGCTGTACATCGTTAAGGGGGAGTCAGAGGTGGACCCCTCATTAATTTAATTGCTTGGAAGCACAGCTAAAAAAAATTTTTTTCGTGCATTTTTTTAGTTTAGTGTTAACAACATTTAGGCATTTTACTCCTCTTTAGGTTTTAGTTTGCCTGCAGTTTCTCGTGTAGATTTGGAAATTGTGTACCAATGTGTTTTCTGTAGACTTAAGTAAGATACGCTGCACTTTGTTTAGGAAAAAAATCTAAAGATGAAAGTATGTATTGATGAGAAGGGATGTCGAATCTGAGATAACTCCTGAGAAGGATGGCTTTACGTCATCATAAAGGACGCTTACGTCGAAGATACACTGTGTGCTTTTTCAAATTAGGAAGTTAATGGCCGTTACAGATGGACAGTTTTCCTCTTTATTTATGGGAGTTTTTCAGGCTGTGGGAATAGATAGGTAGAAAAACTGTCATTAGAACATTCACTTCCAACTTGAAACGACGTTCACGATGCAGTTGCGTTCTCAACCACCACAGTGTCTGGGCACCTTTGGAACTCACCGAGACCCAGGGCCTTGCATGTGTTCTGCAAGTGCTCGCCCACCGAGCTGCGTCCCCAGCCCAGAACAGTGAGTTCTGCTAACAGTATTTCTGTTCTGGTTTAAAGTAGATAATTCACTTGGTAGTAAAGGTAAACTGTCCAAAATCTATAGTGGAAAAACTGTCACTGTACCTCCTCCCATTTACACTGTTTCTGTATCTTGGGTGTAGGTTTCTGACATGCAAACTTGAACCCTTGAAAAAAAAAAATTTTCTTAAAAAAAATGATGAATCATGAGTTCCAATTTGCACAATATTTTTTGTTGTACTTTATACCTTGTTTACAATAAAGAGTTTCCTTTGGTATAAACAGTGTTTTGTTGCTGTGTTAAACTCTACTCTCTTGTCTCATCTTGACATGGACCTCCTTCACATTGGAACTTGAGGCCAAGGTTCTTTGCTGAAATGATAGGTAAGCCAGACAGTTAAAGAAATGATTTCCGGGCATTTGGTTGTTTTTGAGATGGCCCTCCAGCCTCTGCCTCCCACGTGCTAGGGTTTGAAGTGTGAGCCACCACACAGTTCACGTTTTAGTTTTGTATATTCTTGTACATTCTGATAATTTGAAGTTCAGATGTAGCTCTGACCCTCGGCGAAACCTTGTTAAGTACACTGGAGTTAGCTAGAACACCTCAGTGAGTTTACATGCAGTGCAAGTGACGAGAAAGACGCTGACCTAGTCTCCAAGTTAAAGTCACTCAGACCAAGAAGTGCTACCTTAGCCTCAGTGGTCATACCGCTGGGTACTTAGGCGGAGAGAGTTGTAAATAGGGTGTGATTTTTATAAGGTCACTATTTTAGTTGACCAAAAAAATCTCACTGTGCTCGTGCGAACATTACAAACATAACCCCTGGTCTAACATCTGGCTCACTTTTTGAGACTAAATCCCACTGTAGCCCAGGCTGGCCTGGAACTCACTAGATAGCCCAGGCTTTCCTCAAACGTGCAGTCGTTCTGCCTTTGAAATGCTAGGGTTGGGTGTGCATCACTATTCCAAGTCCAGACAACCTGTTTTTGCTCAGACTTCCCCACTGGTTGGTTGGTTTCTGCCTTCCCTGTATGAATCTTCCCTAAGGTAAGTTACTGTGGTATGCTAATTCCTTCATTGTATGTTCATCTACTTGGTTATTCCGGTCAGTATGGATTTGTGGCTATGCACGCTATTCCCTAAGTTACCAAGGAATTTGTGAGTTAGCTCTGAGCACTTACCATTTTGTTTGAAAGGGTTGGGGAGTCTGTGATGGGGATTCAACCCATCCTCCCCGCCCCTGGAGTAACAGTTGTGACTGTTTTGAGGGGTGGGAAACAGTCTCACTGTGGCAGCCTGGCCTTGGCCTTGTCATCCCTGTCTCAGCTTTCTAGGTGGTAGGGTTTTACTTTCTGTTTTGTTTTGTTTTGTTTTGAGGCAGGCTTGTGGCCAAAGCTGGAGAGTTTTCTCTGCCAGCCCCACCCTGCCAGCTCCCATCTTGTCTGTCACCTCACAGCCCCTCCCTGTCCCTAGTCTCTTCCTGCGAACTAGTCTTTCCCTTTGGAAAAGGAAAACCGGATCAGATCACCTCTGTTTAAAACATTTTAAACACTTGTTGTGCACAAAGGATGAAGTCTGGATACTGACTTCCCTTCTTACTTAACTTTGAGACAGGTAACCCAGGCTGTCCTGGAGTTCCTGACCCCCTGGCCTCCACCCCCAAGTGCAGAGACCACAGGCATGCAGGAGGTCTTAGAGCCCAAGCTGGCTTTACGCTATAATGTTGCCTGAGTCTCCCTCCTGCATGGACCTCCAGGTGTGAGCCACTGCCTGCAGCAGCACTCCCTGAGAAGTCCCAATCATGCAATTCAAATTTTCAGCCCCGTTGGGCCCCCCCTTCCTACCCCAGCACTGGGGAGGGTGGGTGCAAATGCAAGGCCAGCCTGCTTGACCCGAGTGCCAGGCTAGCCAGTGCTGCAGAGTGAGACCCTGTCTCAAATTATTTTCTAGTAGCGCATCAAAGAAGTAAAAAAAAATGAGAAGAACTAATTTAACATTAACCCTGAATATCTAAAATATTTCTTCATTGAATCCATATAATTACTACCCATCTATAGTCCATCTTTTCTGGAGCTAAGCTTAGAAATGCATTCTTACATGCTTACAGCACATCCTACCTGGGGCCAGCCACATTGCAGGTGCTTGGTAGTCACAGGCTTGGGGCCCTGCGAAGGTCCCCAGTACCTAGCACCACTAGGTTCCTACCAGCCCCCCCCCAAGTCTATCTTGCCCTGTGTTCATGTACTGAGCCTTACATCTTATATTATTTCATGTGGGCAATGTTTTCCCTGCCCTTTTCCCTTGACATTTCTGCTATCACCATAATCACTGCCCTTTACTGAAATTGCTTAATGTCTCTGTTTTTTTCCTTGACTGCGAAACTCCGCGAGGACTAGGAGTCTCTGTGTCTTGCCCAAGCGTCTGGCACAGCCTCTTGCACATAGCAGGGGCTCAATTTGCTAAACTGAAAATTGAATCAAAAGGCAGCCTCTGCAACTGCAGGAAGAGTTACATGTCCTGCAGGATACGGACAACAGCCCTGAAATGCCACCGGCTGCCCCTGCCGTTCTTTGCTAGTGCAGGAAGGGCCACCTACCTCACATTCTAAACCTAAAGAAGGCCAGCATTATTCAGGAGTACCAGCACGTACCCAGGTCACAAGACAAAAACAGTTGTGACACATAGATTCTTCTCATTGCGGGTTTTGTTTTTGTTTTAAACAGGACAGGGATAAAATCTAACAGAGATGAAGACACACAGGACTTGCATGGGCCCTTCAGGAGAGTCAGGTTCCTTGCCTGGAACGGCTGAGGAAAGTCACCTTTGTGAACTCAGTCTGCTTGTTCGTTTACCAGCTGCCCAGACCTGAATAATCACAGAAACTATATTAATTACAACACTGCTTGGCCAATAGCTTAAGTGTGTTCCTAGTTAGCTGTTACATCTTAAATTAACCCTTTTCTATTATTCTGTGTATTACCACGAGGCTGTGGCCACCAGTACAAGTTCTGGCATCTTCTTCCTCCTGCAGCTACATGGCATCTCCTTGACTCCACCTACTTTCTCTCTATATCTCTTCCAGTCTGGCTATATTCTGCCCTGCCATAGGCCAAAGCAGCTTTATTCATTAACCAAGAAGAACAACACATATACAGAAAGACATCCCACATCACACCTCAGTATCCCCTCTAATGGTTCTCACTGCTCTCAGTATGGGCAGAGCAACGAGGTCTTTCATCAGGAGCACTGGGCACGCGCTGTGCCCTGGCGTCGGAGCACCGTCTTTGCGAAGACGAGAGGAAGTCCTTCTCCAGCTGTACTGCTGATGCGTGAGTTCTGGGGTGAAGACCAGGCCGAAGCATGATGTCGAGTTGACTCATTAGCGCAGAGAGGATCTTATGTAGTCCAGGCCGGCCTTGAACTCCCATGTAGCTGAGGATGACCACAAACTTCTGATCCTTACACCTTACAGGCTGGGGTTGCAGATGTGCACCGCCATGTATGGTGTACACAGTGTGACCTGAGGACTGAATCCCAAGCTAGCCCCCTACCAGCTGAGCTGTAACCCAGCTCAGGTTAGCCCGGGACTCCCAATCCTCCCAAGTGCATGCCAGCTCTCCCAGCTTCAATCCAGGTGCAAGAGGCAGAATGCTCTCCCAGCTGTGGAGTTCGCCCTGACTCTGCCTTTTGTTCTACTCGGGTCTTCTCCTGAGTCAGTGAGACCTCACCCGTCTTAGAGACAGTAAATTGGCTTCTTTACTTTGTTTATCCAGGCATGCCCTTAGCGACCCATCCAGGATATATGGGCATAGATGGGCCTTCTCTGGCCCAACCAGTTGACGCACAGAATTAACCAGCGTCATCTGTGGATGGCAGTGCTGGTTACACGGATGAGAAGCTCACTGCTGGAAAATATGCTTCCTTATTCTGAGTCTTGGTGTCCACCTTTAATTATGGAACTAGACATAATTCATATGCCTGGTCCATTCCTAGCGCCACAGCAAGCTCAGATGAGGTGACGTACGCAGAGCCCTTGAGAGCGCACGCAGTCCGTTGCGGGTTTGTCGGTGCTGTTCCAGGGTCGGTGTCTGGGAACACATATTGGCGTGAATGCGTTAGGATCTCCACCAAGGGTGGCCGTTCATTCTGTAAAGAAGATCTACCTGGAATTAGACGCTCACAGGATTTTGATACTCAGTGTCCCCACAGTTCTACCTTATACCCAATGATTTGGGCAACCCATTTACAGTAAACTCATTGTAATGAGGCCAGTCTAACGAAAGCATAGACATTTGCTGAGCTGAGCAAAAGCCTGGTCATTCGTCATTTGATTAGAAAGCACAAGTTTGGACAGTCACCCCAGACACAGCCAGTTCATCAACCAAGTTCATCAGTTTACCCAGTCCCCTTTGCCCTGCTCAGCGTGACCCCAAGCGTCCGTAAATACTGCGAGTAAGCTTGGCTAGCACATGACCACTGCCCAGACAGTCCTCGAAAGAGCTACAAACGGCAGAAAACTGTGCCCTGAAGTCTACGTCACAACCCCATGGGAATGTGGGTCAGCTGGGGACAAAGAACTATGAAGACACATCTGACAGGGTCTACTCCAATATTGTGGCTTCAAGTGACAGAACCCCAGAGAATCATAACTCCCTCATCTTTGTTTCATTATAGCAGAAGGAGTTGCTTGAAACGGGGCCGTCGGTTCTAAACCCTCTTTACTGAATGGCACCCTGCTTTTTTTGTTTGTTTGTTTTTGTTTTTGTTTTTGTTTTTCAAGACAGGGTTTCTCTGTAGCTTTGGAGCCTGTTCTGGAACTTGCTCTGTAGACCAGGCTGGCCTCGAACTCACAGAGATCAGCCTGCCTCTTCCTCCTAAATGTTCATTATTAATGTATAAGTATATGTGTGTACATAAAGCCTAATGCCTTTAGAAGAGTGTGGGCATTTGTGGGCCATGACACACGCACGCGTCAAGGTCAGAGGGCAACTTTGGGGAATTGATTCACTCAGTTTACCAGGCTTGTGTGGCAAATGTTTTTATCCTCTGAGCCATCTTTGCCGGCCTTCAACTTGATTTTTCCCAGAGGACTGCGTGTCTTCTAAACTTTAAATTTGACTCAGTCAGAATACTCAGTGAGTTCTGTGGAATATTTAACTGTGTAAAGATACGTTACTTCTGATTAATTCTGAATTAATATTATTCAGCCTTGTAAAGATGTGTTACATTTGTTTAATTATGTAAAGATGTGTTGCTGTTTCACTTGCCTGCCTAAGGCACCTGAACGGCCAATAGCTGGGCAAGAGAAGAACAGTCAGGGATGGCAGGCAAAGGAAATAAATAGGAGAAGAAATCTAGGCTCAGAAGAGGAGAAAGGGGGGATGCCGGGGACAGAAGCCAGGTCGCCGCCAGGCAGGCATAGAGACAGCAGGAAAGTGAAGTGAGAGACACAGAAGGAAAGGTAAAAAGCCCTGATGCAGAACATAGGTAGCGAGAGACAGGTTACAATAAGAGCTAAGGCCAAGCATTCTTAACAGTAAGTCTCTGTGTCATGATTTGGGAGCTGGTTGGTAGCCCAAAGGAAAAAGCCTGCTACAAGTGAAGGCTCTGGTCAGCCTTGGAGGCTGGAGGAGCAGCCTGGCCGAGGTGTTTTCTGACTCTGCCTCACATCCATCCTGGGTCGCTGTGGTTCTGATTGATCTTCGTGGAGGTAGGAAGATTGAGTTCCAGGAGCATTTGCGGCTGCTGTTCTGACTCAAGGCAGCATTGTACTGACCTCTTGTGGCTGGACAGCGTCATAGTTCCAGATCCTCTTTTCAAGGTCTTTAGATGCTGGCCTCCAGAGCTCTCTTGCCACCGTCCCGACAATGTCCTGGCTGATCAGCCTTAGCTTTAGACCTAGACCAGCAAGGAATCTCTGAGGACTAAACCTTTATCATTTAAATGCACCGTGACTTGTGAAATCGTTTGTTACTGCAGCATAACCCGGCGTTGTATGATGGACATTGACTGAAATTCTTTGTCCAGTGTCTGCTTTGCTCTCAACGAGCTCAGTCCCTCCTCCAGAGGAGTACTCGTCTGTCAAGAGGTGGTGAAGGGTGCTCTGGGGCATGAAAGGATTTGTCAGTGGGCTGGTGGTACAGGTGGGTGATTATAGGACTTAGGAGCTGGAGTTCAAGGTCATCTTCAGCTGCACACCAAGTTCGTGGCCATCCTTGCCTACCTGAGACACAGCCTCAAAATACAATAAGCCACAGCCCCCCCCTTTAAAAAAATCCAGCCAAACAACAAAAACCCATCAAACACTTCTCTTGCAACAACACACATCATTAAGAGGAACCAAGATCTCATTGGCTCCTTAGCAGAGAAGCTTCCTGCAAGCCATGGTGCCCACCTTGTCTATCCAGAAAAAGAGGTGAATAGCCTCCCCTTCCTGTTCACACACTGCCAGAGCTGGACACACAGGGAAGGTTGTAGCGTTTGAACAGGTGCAGGGTCGTGACCGGTTTAAGCCGTTGGAACTTCTGGGATGGATGTCTGCATTCCGGAACCCATAAGAATTCCATTCACGAAAACATCTAATGAGTAGAGAGGGAGACCTTGGCAGGTGCTTCAGACAACAAGGAAGGATGAGTCTGCAGCTCCTGGAATGTGGTACCCCACCATTCTCATAAAAAAAAAAAAAAAACAGTCCGGCACTCGGGAGCCTTAGGCAGAAGAATTGATAGTTCAAAGTCGGTGTGTGGATTCCACAGTTCACTGCTAGCCTGGGCCACACAGCGAGATTCGTGTGATTGGTTTTGATGAGAATTTTATAAATGCTAAGTGGGTAAAATAGGATCTTTCCCCATATATTTACTTTGCGTAGGTATGTGTGTATGTGTGTACAGGTGTTTGCAATTGAGTGTACTGCCTCTGTGTGTGTGTGTGTCTATGTATGTGTGTGCGCATACATGTGAAGGCCAGAGGTCAAGCTTGGATGTTGCTATCTCCTTTGTTTTTTGAGACCAGATCTCTCACCAGCCCCAGGCTCAACAATTAGGTTAGACCAGGTGGTCTGCCTCAGTGAGCCTCAGGGAGTCTCTGCCTCCCCAGGCCTGGGATTACAAGTGCATGCCACCATGTGTGGCTTCTTTGTAACTTAAGAGTTGCATTTATTTATCTGTTATCTATTTATGGGGTACATGCACGCCATGGCCATGGTGCGTGTGTGGGGGTCAGAGGACAACTTGTGGGAGCCGATTCTCTCCTTCCACCGTGTGGTCTCCAGGGGTCAAACTTAGGTCTTCAGTCTCTGTGACCTTTACACCCTGAGCCATCTCGCTGGCCCCCTTACCTGCTTTTATGTGGCCTCTGCAGAAAAAAGAAAAAGGAAAGCAAAGGACAAGGCTGGTCCCAGGTATGGGGGAGGAGAAAGTTTATTATAGCTATGTGGGAGAGTATCGCCAGAGGCAGGGACATCTGGGAGAGAGTGGACAGGACCAGACTGGGCTGGGCCATGTGGGGAGGTGGGGAGTCGAAGGGACAAGGGAGAGAGGGAAACCAGGTGCAGCAACCAGGATTGCAGTGCACAATGCCTGTCTGCGCTCTATGCGCTATCATACAGTTCCCGAGCTTCAGGCAAGGGGCTGGAGGTTGAAACACACAAACACACACAGACAGAGAGACAGAGACATGGACCTCTAGTCACTGGTGAGAAACCCTTTATTCAATAGCACCACGGAGGCCTATACACCCAACAACAGGTGAAAACCTTATCTTCTGATCCTCAAGGCAAGGCATCACGGGCTCGTGAAGCAGAGATGGTAAACAACTTTGACACAGTTTTCAGTAACTCAAATCAGAAGGAAAGTAAAGATCTCTAGCAGGGAAGAGCAGCTGGAGGCCAGGACTCCAAATGGTCCCAACACAGGAGGTTCAAAGGGAGTGGACAAAAGGACCAGGTAACCAAAATTGTTGGATTACATAGGGAAGGGCAGCTGCGGGGAGGGCAGAGTTTAGGGTAGGGGGCAGAGTGTGTCAGCCAGGAGGACCCCGTCACAACAGGTAGGAACTGAGGGATGCCGGGAGAACCTGGCAGCGACATACGTTTCGATATGTTAAATAGGCACACAGTTTGTCTGGGTTTATAACCTACCCTGGCGCCTCTAGGGCTCGAACTCAGGCGGTTATGCCTGCAAAGCAAACACTCTACCGACTGCCCCATGCCTTAGCCTCTCACATACATCTAAAGAAAGGTGTACTGTGGTCACACGCACAAGCTCTGGACTCCGGGTTTCAAATCCTAACTGCGTTATTTATTCACCGTCTGCCTCTGGCGCGGAGGATGAGGAGGAAAGGCCCTGTCATCTAAGGCTTCAGGAGCTCCTGGCACACGGCGTGAGCCACGGGAAGTGTGGAGGAGAATACGGATGGCTGCATTTCCTCAGCCACGCCTGGGTATCGCTTGGATTTACCTCTCTGAGGTCTCTGCCTTTAGGGATAAATGGTGGAAATTCATGGCAGTGTTTGGAGTGACCGAAGTCCCTGGCCACTGATGCTGGAGCTCTTCCAGGCATCCTGGCGCCAGGGAAGAGGTGGTGACCATTTCGTCGTTGATGTTGTTGTTTGGTTTTCCTAAGTTAGGCTGTCTTCAGTAGCTGTGTAACAAATGCTGTGGCCTCACCCAAACCTCTCTGCATGGCTTAGCCAGTGTGCAGGCACCCTGGGTGGTCTTTGCATTTGTATCTGTGGTGGCCAACAGCCACTGTGGGAGAAAGCTGGACGCTGCGTTAGCCCTGACCATGCCCAGTGGCTACATCTGGGATTAGGGTTTTCAGGAAAGAATGGCTTTGTGTCTGGGCTCATCCTAGCCCCACTAAACCCCAGGGTAAGGGGAGGGGAAACTCTCCACTGCTCTGAAGATTGTCAGCCCAGGCTTCTTTCTCTTCCCTCATCTTTAACAAACTCCTTCACTTCCTGGAGGAAATGCCATGTTGTTTTGTTTTTCAGATATGAAGAGGACACTACAGTAATATTTACTTAGACAAATTCATTTAAGGGATGGTTGGGCGCACTATTGCGTTTGAATTATCCTGCAATACGGGGTGCTTAATAAACGGCAGCTACGAGTAGGCATGGCGGTGCCCACCTATGATCACGCTGGGCAGGGAGCACAAAAGGTCTCAAGTCTGAGGCCGACTCGGCCTATAGCAGGCTCAGGTCCACAAAATGAGAACTTATCTTCAAAAACATAGACAGGCAAACAAATAATTAGATGTTAGTTCATGTTAACCCGTGCCTTCATTTTTGAGACAGTGGGATTGTTCAGATTCTCTGGGAAGACTCCAGCTCAGCATTCTGAGAGAGTGGTCAAGAGTTTAATGGAGACTCAGGAAGGCAGATCAGACGAAGAGACCAGGGACAGGGAGATACTCTAATGACATACTTGAGCCAGTCCTGGGTGGGCCATGTTGCTTCTGGTGAGGTTACCATCATGGCCTCCTGTGGTGGTGGCGGTGGAGTTGAACTGAAGAAGCCCATTGGCCTCCCTGGGGCTATTCCCCAGCTCCACCCTCCTGGTGAGAGAAGAAACAGCTGTCTACAGACAGATCTACAGTCCGGGCAGATTCCAGTCCCACGTGCCCAGTTGCACTGGTCTGTTCGTCTGGGAGAGAGAGGCATCTATCACTGCAGGGTGGTCTCGACAGAGCATGCGCAGCATTGAGGTAGCGGCTGTGACTGAGACACAGAAAGATAGCCGGTCCCAAGCAAAAGTGCCAGGACACTCTGCTCTGTGGGTCCACCTCACCACAAGTATAGTGTTATTCATGGTCCCTCCCTGCCTCTGAGATACCGTGACAGCTTAGTCTGAGAGAAGCAAGCCTTTGATGGTGGTGGGCGTTGTGCCCCGAGGACCTATCTGAATTAAATCAACACAGAGAAAGCATAGCTGAGGGTCAGAGACCATCTCTTCATGACAGTGTTGGGGCCCCAAGCCTTTGAAAAGTTCTTCTGGATTTTTGGCTATCTACACCAATGGAAAACTTGAAAACAAACAAACAAACAAACAAAACGCCTGGCAGTGGTGGTGCACGCCTTTAATCCCAGCACTCAGGAGGCAGAGGCAGGAGGATCTCTGTGAGTTTGGGGTCAACCTGGTCTACAGAGCGAGTTCCAGGACAGTGACAGTTAGGGCTACATAGAGAAACTTTGTCTCGAAAAACAAACAAGAGCAACAACAAACAAAACAGCTCGTGTATGTGTGTGGTATGTGTGTGCATGTGTATGTGTGTTTGCATGTGTGTGGGTGCTCGCATGTGTGTGGGTGCTCCTGCGTGTACACACATGTGCACATATATATGGAGCCCAGGGATGGATGCTGGGTATCTTCCCTGATTACTCTTCATCTTATGTATGAAGCAAGATCTCTTCCCTCGAATTCAGAGCCTGCCAATTTGGTTAGTCTAACGAGCCATCTTGCTCCTTGGATCCCGTCTCTATCTCCCATGGCTGGGATTGCAGACAGACCACCAGGCCCCACCAGCGTTTCCGTGGTTGCTAAGGATCCAATCTCTATCCTCACACACTTGCATGGGAAGTGCTCTACCTACTGAGACACCTCTCTATTTTTCTTTTGTTAAGAAAGTGTGCCGCCGGCGCCAGGCAGTGGTGGAGCATGCCTTTGATCCCAGCACTTGGGAGGCAAATGCAGGTGGTCTACAGAGTGAGTTCCAGGACAGCTTCTAAAGCTACACAGAGAAACCCTGTCTCAAAAAAACAAAACAACAATAAAAAAAGTGTGCTGGCTAGTTTTAATGTCAACTTGAAACAGGGTATGCTCAGCTGGGTTGAGGGAGATTCAAATGAGGATGCACACCTTCCAGATTGACCCGTGGGCAAGCCTCAATGATTGATGTGGATAGGGCCATGCTATGGAGGCCAGTGGTACCTCTGCGTGAATGGTCCTGGGTACCAAGGAAAGCAGGCAGACCAAACCGGGAGGAGAAAGCCAATAAGCAGGACTCTCCTGTGGCCTCTGCATCAGCTCCTGCCTCCAGGTTCAAGCCTGAGTTCCTGCTCTGTCTTCCCGTGGTGATGGACTATAAACTACAAGAGGAAATAAGCCCTTTCCTCCCCAAGTTTCTTCTGGCCATGGTGTTTACCACAGTAAGAGAGATCCTAACCAAGGCTAAGTCTGAGTTGCATTCATTGAATGACTGAGTGAATGAACAGTGTGGACACACACAAGAAACAGAAACAGAAAGCACAGGTTAGGTGTGCAATCCCAGAACCTGGGAGGCAGAGGCAGGAACACCCGGGAGTTCAAGGTTATCCTCTGTTTACAGATCAAGTTTCAAGCCAGCCTGAGCTGTGTGAAACTCAGTCTCAAAACAGAATTTATGTATAAATTAAATATACTTTACAAACAAGCTAAAAACGAGGAGCATAAACAAAGATCTTAAACTAATTTTTAAAAATGCTTGTTCTTGTTCCCGTCTTCCTTTTTAATCTGAATATGGTGTCGCAGGAATGGGATGTCTGTGATCCAGCAGGCACATTCGGACAAGAGTGTGTTAGTTTCTCAGCTGCTGTTGCAAACAACCCCAGGCTTGACGGCTTTTCTCACCCTTCCAAAAGGTCAGAAGTCTGAGCTCTAGGCGCCAGCAAGAGTCTCTGCGGGAGAATCCTTCGCAGAGCTGACTCCTGGTCTCCGGTAGCTGGCAGCCATCGTGGCATTTCCTGGCTCGCAGACACATCAATCTCCTCTGTCATCACCTTTTCTGTGTCTCCCGTTGTCCACTTTTGCTGGGCACACACTCTACAGTGAGCACACACTCTACAGTGAGCTGCCCACCCCCTCTTGCTATTCAGCGTGGGTGTCCCTGAACTCCCCATCCTCCTGCCTCTCTTACCAAGTACTGGCATTCTATTGCTATGCTTAGCTTTGTTTGTTTGTCTGGTTTGGTTTCTTGTTGTTGTTGTGGCTAGTTTATTTTTGGCTAGTATGTCTTCCTTGCACGGATTAAGGCGTTTCCCTTGATATTCCAGTGCGTGCATACAACATGCGCTAATCAAGTTTTAGCTGCTCTTAGCCTCCTCTTTCCTCTTATTTTTAAGTGAATACAATTTCATGATTTTATCCTCTTCATAGCAAAAACATCTTAGAACTGGGTCTCTGGCATTTCCTGATCTCCTCCCAGTTCAAAATGCTTACCCCTCTCTTTTTCTGTCTCATAAGAATTTTTAAAATATCACCGGGTGTGGTGGCGCACGCCTTTAATCCCAGCACTCGGGAGGCAGAGGCAGATGGAGCTCAGTCAGCCTGGTCTACAACAGAGCCAGTGCCAGGACAGGCTCCAAAGCTTCACTGAGAAACCTTGTCTCGAAAAACAAAACAAAAATTTAAATATTTTTTTAATTGAAATAGACATCACCCCTCTTCTGCAATGTCCCCTGAACCAGAGATGCAGGAGATCTGGTGGGGTTGGGCTCTCCATGTTCTGTTGATCTCTGCATTGTGTCCGGTTGTGGTTGTCTCTGTTGGTGTCCCTTTACTGTAGAGAGAAGCTTCTTGGATGAGGGGTGGTAGCCACACTTATCCAGGCAAGGTGCTTGTGTTCCCCCTCTCCCTCTCCCTCTCCCTCTCCCTCTCCCTCTCCCTCTCCCTCTCCCTCTCCCTCTTTCTCTCTCCTTCTCTCTCTTTACCTACCTGGGATTTGCTATGCAGACAAAACTAGTCTTGAACTCACATAGATCTGCCTGCCTCAGCCTCCTAAATAGTGGGATTAAAGGTGTGGCCACCAAGCCCAGCGTGCCCAAGGATCCTTTTGACTCTGCAGCTGGGTTTAACTCAAGCCAGCACACAAGCCTCTTTGTAAGTTAGCCTGATTCCAGACGCCCAGCTTAGTCTACGAAGCACAGCCATTCCACTTCCTGCTGTGAGCAAGCTTTCCTGGCCACGCACAGAACCTGGCTCTTTTAGAGATGCCCACCGTGCTTGCAGGAACTTCTTCATTCAGAGCGAGCACCTCTCTTTGAAAAAAACCTTTTCAAATTGCAGGGCTGGGGTTCGAACCCAGGGCTCCATGTGTATATGCTCCATTATCAGTGTGATCAAATACCCAAGAGAAACAACTTAAAGGAAAGAGTTTTATTTATTCCTTCTTCTGACCTCCACAGGCGTCAGGCACACACATAGTGCACATAAACACAAACAGGCAAAAGACTCCTATGCATAAAATAAAATAAATACATCTAAAATGCGCTTTTAAAAAGCCTGTTGAGGGATACGAGGTGAACTGGTTGTTACATCTGAAGCAGTACCAGTGAGTGGAGTAAAGAAATGAGAAACAGTTGCTGATGGGTGTGGAAGTGATTTTCTGGGGGGAAATGATGTCCTGAACCCCATTGTGATGATGGCTGCCCAACTCTGAATATGAAGAAAAACCCCACTGAATTCCACACCACTATTGGGTGGAGGATGCAGGTCGCCAGTCTGGACTTCCAGGAGCTGAAGAGACTGTGCAGAACTGTTTCTCAGGAGAGGGAGCTCAGTCTGCTGCCCACGGCCTGCACGCGACACTCAAGGGTAACTTCCAGCTCCTCATTCTTTCCTGTCTTCCTTTTTTGTCTTTCTTTGGCTGAGTCTCTATGGAGCCCAAGCTGGCAAGCCTTGAACCAGCCAACTGCTCTCATCTCGGCCTCTAGAGTGCTGGGGTTGCAGGTGTGCTCCTGACTATGTTTGACTTCTGGAGCAGTGGCTCAGAAAGCTCCATAGCGAGTAGAACGCGTCACAGTGAAGATGGGTGTGGGGTTCACACTTAATACATCACTCAAGAGGTGGAGGCAGGAGGATTGCCTTGAGTATGAGACCAGCCTACTTATATAGTGAGTTCTAGGCTAACTTGGGATATAAGAATCAGACTCTGTCTCAAAAAGAAAAAGGAAAAGAAAGACAAAAAAGTGACATTATTTGTATGCTAAATAAATAAGCAAAGAGCAAGAGATTAAGCTGGAAGCTATTTGGAGGGCCGTTGGAGGTGGGGGGCCAACTAGAAAGTAGATTTATCAGCTCCTTTGACTACAGTTAGCACACAACTCAACAATGAGAAGTGGACTGTTTGGGTCACCTTAGCACAGGCAGGCAGAGGCACTGCTGGGCTCACGAGCGCCTGGAACCTGACTCTGGATGATGGCTTGGCTCCCAGGCTCCCTGATAGGCTTAGTGAGAGGCGGAAGCAGACACACAAACTCTACCTCCTTGCTGTAGCCATACACTGGGGCGACACCTGCCGGGGTCCAGCCTCAACAGGGTTCACACACTCCAGGGTAGGGGCACGTGGATTAGAAAAATTAGGAGGAACAGAGATACAAAAGAAATACAGAGACATAGGATAGAACCTGTAGGGAATCCGGTGAATACTGAATATGCCTGTGTTCATTTTCCATATGCTTATATACTCCAATCCAGAAAGGTGGGAAGAAGATAAAAGACAGATCTAACATGACACAAAGGACAACCAGAACAGCTACTTACTTCAATGCCTGAAACATCATGCAACTATATCCTGAGTTAAGCACTCCGTTGTTTATTCAGGACGTGCAGCAACTACACCTGAGACACCTTAGACTAACTACTCTGTAGGCAGCCATGCCCTGGGTCAAACCTCCTGTCAGAGCCTTGAAAGAGCAGGAATAGGCTTGGATTCTCTGAGCTTTGGTCAAGAGGGGAGGATCCACCTCTGTGGGTCATCCGAATACCCAAAACACCAAGTAACCACACCCTAGGTCAGGACATTTTGCTTGTAGCCACTCCATAGGTCAGATCTCTTGTCAATAACTTTGGAAGAACAAGAGTCGGCTTAAGCCGTCTGACCTTCAGACAAGGTGGGGTGCATCCACTCCTGTGGGCCCCCACTCCTCCTTAGGTTTTCTCTGGGATAAATTCTGATCCCACCCACAGGTTAGCTACTGCTTCTAGATCCCTCCCCCCACAACTGGGGCTGGGATCCAGGACATTACTGCACAAAGGACATGTTTGCTGTCACTGAGCTATGTCCCACCCTTCTTTCTGCTTTTTGATAGTGGTGATGTTGGTGATGTTTTTATACAGGGCTGCCTGAGGGTGGAACTATGTCGACCCACGGAAGCACAGGAATTCTTCAGGATTCTACCAGGGAAGACAATGGTACCAAAATATCCAAAGGAGCCAACCCACCCACCTTCCTGCCTCTGTCCTTCCTTTTTGTGATTCGTGTAGCCCCCTTTTGATTCTCCTGTGTTCATCTCCCAAATGCTGGGGATACAGGCATGCTTCCAGCATGTCACAACTGGCTATATGTCGTGCTGGGGCTTGAATCCAGGACCCTGTGTGTTCTAGGGCAGCACTCTACTGACAGAGCTATGCTTTCCTATCCCACCCCACACCCCGACATGGCTTTACCACTGACCTCCACTCCTAGCCCCTTCTCTGTCCTCACTCCCTATTCTCTACCCAGCCCCATGCTGTCTCTGGCCTTAGTTCCGAACACTGAACAGAAGCCCCCTTTAGCTGACGATGAGGCCCACGGTGGCCTTACCTCACCCTGGTGTGGCTGCAGGCTGAGGGCCCCATCCTGAGGGCTGCGGTTGGCAGGCAGGGTGAAGGGGTGCTCAGTGAGAAAGCTGGCAGGGAATCTGCCCTGCATCTTCCAGCTGCTCCTGACTGTAACGTCAGATTTCTGTTCAATGCCTGCTTAAGAAGCAGAGGGAGGTATGGGGTCCTTCACACTAATCAGCCCTGCAAAGGGGCAGAAGCCCAGGCCTTCCCCAAGGCTGGCCAAAGAGGCTCAATATTGAAAGAGGAAAGTCCTCAGACAGCTCTGGTGGCAGGAGGAGCAGGAGGGGCTACTTCCCTGGAGGTTTTTAAATACACACAGGTTGTGTCAGGAAGAGTTTGCCCATCTGGAAGATCCCGGGACTGTTCTTAGCGGGTCAGACTTCTGGGTTATTTTTAAAGCCTGGGTCAGGGTGCAGACATTGAATAGTACATGAAGGTGGCGCTCTGTGCAGCAGGAAACGGTGTGCGAAGATGCCCCTGGGTCATGCTGACAGGGAACACAGCCAGTCTGGGGGCTAAAGTACAAAATAACACAGGTCATGAACTTTAGCAGCTGCCTGGGTGACACCTCCTCCCGGAGATCCCCTTATCCTCTGGAAGTTGGAGGAGGAAATGCCACATAGACTAGAGTGGTCACAACACAAGAGGTAGGGAATGTCTTGGGGGAGCACTCAGTGCCGGACCCTGCAATGTGAGTGATGCTAGGGAGCTTGGCACAGGCTAGTCCCTCAGGGAGAAAGCATCTGGGTACGTAGAGCAAAGGTCCAGAGCTGGGGCTCGGAATTAAGAGCCAGAGAGTTTTTGAGAAGCATGGAGCCTGGGCATCTCCTTGTGTGAGTCCTGAAAGAGACTGCACCTCGCGCTGGAGGATGGGTAGGATTTGTGAGGCAGATGAGAAGGAGGAAGAAGCAGAGAAGATGGCCTGACCCAAATATGGAGAGATCAGTGCACATCCAGGTATCCCAAATTGTGAGCGCAGGCTCTTGAGTTTTTTGGGATTTTTGTTTGTTTGTTTGTTTTGGTTTTGTTTTTCGAGACAGGGTTTCTCTGTGGTTTGGGGACCTGTCCTGGAACTAGCTCTGTAGACCAGGCTGGTCTCAAACTCACAGAGATCCGCCTGCTTCTGCCTCCCGAGTGCTGGGATTAAAAGCGTGAGCCACCATCGCCTAGCAGCTCTGAGTTTTTTTAGGGTCCGCAGAACATCACACAAAATAAAGACCACTGTTCACAACTGTTATCAGCAAGAACCTTGCTTATTCCAGCAGGCAGGGGTCAGCTGGCCAGACAACAGAAAGGTTGTGAGCAGGAATGGAGCCAGCAGGCTCCTTTTATAGTCAGACAGGAAATGGGGGGGGGGGTGAGATCATCCTGAACGTGATTGGCTGGGGCTCCTTTTCCTGCTTTAACAGGGTACACCAAAACAGAAACTGAAACCTAACAGATACAGAAATTAAAACTGAAATGTAGGCCTAGTGGAGGCTGGGCCAGGAGAAACCTCCCCATGGTGCCCCCCCCCGAGTCTCCTCGAATTGAAATTCTAATCTGCATCAGGTCAACCAAAAGCCATGTGAACTACTTACAGCTTTTTAACTGTTTAGCTGTAAAGGCGGAGCGCTGGGAGCAGAGCAAGGCGTTCAACAGCAGCCCCTGGGAAGGTAGAGAGTTCATTCCATACTGGGGCGCAAGAGTTAAAGCGAGAGTTGGTGATGATGCAGAACTTGGTGGTTGAATGTCTGGAAGGACAGATGTGGCCCCCTGAAGGACATGATGTGGTTAGGCTGCAGACTTGGCAGTTATGTGTGGAGGATGGGGCTGACGGAGACAGAGCCGGTGTGGAGGAGAGAAGACCTAGGGAAGGACTTCCCGCTGTCCTGTACGCACAGGAGTCCCTCCTGTGAAATAGGCACATGCGCCGGCGCATCCAGCTCCAGATTGTTTCAGGGCTCCTCTAGCAGGCTTGTTCTGCTCACGTGGTTGAGTTCAATCACGTGGTCAGGCTCTTGCCAATAAGAGGTGAGCCGAAGGTCGAGGCTCACAGCTTTCAAGTGGAAGCTCTGTTTTGTGCTCTCACCACGTGCCCTTTCCCTACAGGCAGGGTGGCACTGTGGGGGAGGAGCCAGTTTTGCACGTGAGAAAGAAGTTTTGAGAATGGTGAGAGCAAGGCAGAAAACACTAGGCTCCTGAGAGATCCGTGAGCCCAGAGCGGGTACTGTCTCCCCAGACTATCAAAGAGGGCGAATGTCCCTCTTGTGGCGGCTGCTGTTAATTTGAGAAGGACGGGGTTTTATCACGGCTCAGCTTGTGTCCTCAGCTCTCCTCACCCCAGTGCTGATTACTGTTGGCAAGAAAGCCTTTCAGGAGAAAGGTTACATCAGCGAACAGGAAGAGTTAGAGGACCCTCGGGGGGCAAACAAGCCGGGGACCCCTCCTCTCCTCAGGGCAGACACTGTGCTCTGACTGTGCTGGGCACGAGTGCTCCTGGCACTCAGCTGGGAGTGGATCCTTGGCTTTAATACAGAAGCAGGCGTCTAGTCCAACTCTGAGGATCCAGATCCCAGGCCTGGAAACAAAATGGCACCGGATGAATGAAGGGGAACAAAGACCCGCGTGCCTGTTATGTGCAAGAAGGAATTGTAGAGGGGATCACACGACGTAGGGACATCCAGAAACTTCTTTGGTCCTTTATTCTCGAAGAGAGAAACGAATGGGAATTTTTGCCATCTAGAGGGATTAGCCTGTAGCTTCTACAGGGGAATGAGCAGCTGGGGAGGTCAGGCGGTTCTCTGGGATGTGACTCCTCTGGCCTCTGAGAGCTGGGTTAAGGGAAAGAGAGGGCAGGCTGTTGGGGGACTAAGGTTGCCACAAAGCCCTTTACACCATCCCTGGAGCTGCTACAGAATAGAAAGAACACAGTCTGTCTTTCTCAGTCTCTGTGATTAATTTCCCCTCAATAACAAGACATTCAGGGACATTTGCTTTTCTTTGAAGAGTCTTCTTTGGCCTCAGGAGGGGCTCTCAGAGGGAGTCCGCTCCTGACTGGGGGAAGGTGAGAACCAGGGAGATCTCTTGACTTTCAGACAGTTCCTCCAGACTTTGAATTTCCTTTCATTTAGCATGTTAGCTGTTAAATCTTATTTTCTGAACCCCAATATCATCCTGGACTCTACGATTCATCCTGGGGTTTTTTTGTTTTGTTTTTTTGAGAAAGGGTTTCTCTGTGTAGCTCTGGTTGCCCTTGAAACTTGCTTTGTAGATCAGGGTGGCCTTGAACTCAGAGATTCCCCTGCCTTTGCCTCGAGTGCTGGGATTAAGGCCCCGTGCCTGGCTCTTTTGATTTCTTTATAAAATTCTTCATTTCTTAAGAATTATGCATACACGTGTCTACAGGGGCAGATACTCATGCATGACCCTTTGAAGGCCAGAGGTCAATATTGGGGCTCCTCTCTTGTTCTCCACTCTATTTTGGGGAGCATAGTCTCTCACTCAACCTAGAACTCACTGTTTTAGCTAGACTGATTGGTCAGCAAGCTGAAGGGATCCTCCTGTGTCTGCCTCCCCATGCTATAAATGAGCCTGGCATTTTATGTGGGTGTTGGTGACTGGAACACAGATCCCCACTGAGCTGTTCCTCCAGCCCCAGGGTTCTTTAACAGGGTGCGAACTTCATTATGACATCTCTTTTCCCTCCTCCTTTTCTCTCCTCATGTCTTGACCTGGCTTCTGGTGGGATAACTCTGCTCAGGGAAATGCTGTCATCCCCAGGCCCTGCTTCCCCTCGTGAACGATTGGGTCAGAGCACGTTAGAGTCCTGAGATTCAGCCTCACATAATGAGGGCTTGTTTTTCTCACAACAGGGTTTGCAGCTTCACTTTGCCTGAGAGGGAAGAGTTCGTGGAACACCCCAGTTCTTGTCTTGACGGAGAACAATCCCCACTTTCCAGAACTTTACCATGAGGGTCAGGTAGGAATAGAGGGTTATCTTGCTCTTCCTTATCTTCGGAGCACACAGCTGCGGGTGGTGGCTCACACCTGTGACCTTGGGAGGTGGAGGTGGTACTACGTTTGGCTACACATCGAGTTTGAAGTCAACCTGGGCTACATAAGACTTTGGCTTAAAACACCAAAACCAGGCTGCCAAGCCTGATGACTTGGGTTCAATCCCCAGACCCACTTGGTAGGAAAGAACAGATACAGAAAGTTGTCCTTTGACCTCCAAAAAACAGTGGCATGACCTTGTGCACCTATGGGCATGCACACACAATAAATGTAAAAAAAAAAAAGTTTAAAATAGGCCAGGTGGTCATGATGTGTACCTTTAATCCCAGTACTCAGGAGGCAGAGGCAGGTGGATCTCTGTGAGTTTGAAGCCAAGGACAGGCTCCAGAGTTACACAGAGAAACCATGTCTTGAAAAGGCAACAAATAAATAAAAGTATTAAAGTAAAAAACAGAACAAAAAGAGTGATGTTGCAAAGACTACTATTTTAGATCTCAAGATTAATTACAGAGCCATAGTAATAAAAACAACATGGTACTGGCACAATAGACCTGTAAACCAATAAAACAAAATTAAATACCAAAATATTAAAAAAAACAGACCAAAATATGAGTGTACATGACTTCAGCCATTTAATATTTGACAAAGATGCCAAAAACAGAAACTGGGAGAAGAAAGCATCTTCAACAATGTCGCAGGGAATCTGGTCCACATCTCTATCACCTTTGCACAGAGACTGACTCCAGATGAGCAGCTGACCGAATCTTCTGTGAGGAAGCATGGGCAGATCCCTGTGCGACTCGGGTAGGGGAGACTTTCTGACTCTGTTCTTGAAGAATCAAGTCCAACAGTTGACAAGTGGGACTTGATAAAACTTTACAAAAGGACATTAGCTTCTGCACAGCTAAAAACCCTCTCCCGTGTGTAGAGGAAGCTCACAGAATGGGAGAGCGTCTTTGCCAGCTATGCATCTGACAGAGAACTAAGATCTAGAATATACAAAGAACTCAAAAACCAAACAAACCAAAGGACCCATTCAAAAAAAAAAAAAAATGAACCCGGAATCTGAGGAGTTTGCAAAAGAAGAACAGAGAGTTCTCAAAGAAGAAAACCATGGCTAAGGATTATCTTTAAAAATGCTCATTGTCCCTAGCAAGGAGGGAAAGGCAATTGAAACAACTCTGAGACTCCATCTTATCCCAGTCACACGTTAAAGACCAACACAGCAACTGACAGCCCGTGCCGGAGGGACGGGGGAGAACGGGACCTCATTTCCTCTGGGCTAACATGTCTACTTTTGTCCAGAACCACACTGTTTTCATTTCTGTGGCTCTGTAATAAATCTCGAGATCTGAAGCAGTCGTCCTCCCAGAATGGTTATTTTTGTTTGTTACTTTATCTACTATGCATGTACCCTCCTGGACGCACAAGTTCATGCCATTCTGAGACAAAGAGGGACTTAACTGGCAGAGATACTCTGGAAATCAGTGTGGAGTGTGTTTTACAAGCTAAAAATAAATCTACCATATGGCCTGATTGTGCCGGTCCTTGGTGTATGCCCAAGGACTCTGCAGAGATTCAGTCAGCTGCGTTCATCCTCGCTCTATTCAGTAACCAGGGATGGAGCCTGATGTCCTGTGCTGACGGATGATGCAGAATGTGGTGCGCATGCATTGTGGGGTGATACGCAGCCGTGAAGAAGATGAAGTCATGAACGCTCCAGGTAATGGATGGAACTAGAAAAGATCCTACTGAGTGGGATGACCCAGACCTGAAAAGCTACGTGTTCTCTCACCTGTGACTCCTGCTCCAGATCTCCGGGTGTGAGTATATAGTCTGGACTAACTGCAAAATATATAATATGATGTGTGTGTGTGTGTGTGTATGTGTGTGTAATGCAACAACAGTTAAAAATGAGACCATGAATTTGAAAGTGGGGGTACATGAGGCATTTTGGAAGGAGAAAAGAGGAGGGAGAAATGTTGTAATTATAATCTCAAAAAAAATTTTTTTTAATTTAAAGTAAAAAACACAACAGAGATCACATGCAGCCTGCAAGCACAGTACCCCCCCCCCCCCAATTAGTCCTGCCTACTCAAGAGGCTGAGGTGAGAAGATGCTCACTTGAGCCCAGCTCTGGACTAGGCTAGAGAACGTGGCAAAGTGCCGTGCACCCTGGGAAGGGTGCCTTGGCAGAGCTGTCGGAAAGATGAATGCCAGAGCCAGAAGTAGGTAGGGTGTCTGTTCTCAAAACAGCTGGGCAGTGCCAAGGGAGGAGGGGAAGCAGTTTTTAAAAGACAGTCTGGAATCCAGCCCTGGGACCCGCTAGTGCTTACTGCAAGGTCAGGGTGGTCAGCGCTGAGTTACGGGGGCGCACTATGTTTGCCCTCAGTGTTTGGAGGACCAGGAGAAAACAATTTCAACCACTGTTCCTTAGTCTTCCTATGAGGCCTTTTCTTTTTCCCGGTGACCCACAGGGGCTTCCCCTAGAGACAGCCCTCATTTCTCTCCGTCGCCACCACTGCCTCCCCACCATTTCCATTTCCAGGGTGGCTGAACTTTTCTCTTAGTAGCCCTGACGCAGAATGCTGCAGACTAGCTAGCTACAGGCGCCGGTCTGTGGATCCACGCCCGAAGCCACAGCCCTTTCCTGGCTGATGAGAATGGCAACAAAGGCTGGACATCAGGGCCAGACTGAAGCCACTGTGAGTCGCTGATTCTGCGTCCTGCTCCAAAGGCCGGAGCGCGAATTAGTCATGTTCAACAGGAGAAACCATGGCGGCCCCGGGAGGATCTCTCCACTTTGGAGCATTCTGAGAATCCCTTGACATCCGGCCCTCTCACTGCCCCTCTGGCATCTTCTTCCTCCAGTCCACTCCAAAGTAGGCATATGTATTGTCCCGTGTCTGAGTGCGTGTGACACACACGTGCGTGTGGCGGTGCTGAGAGCAGACGTCCCACCAAGTATTCCAAATATCTCCTCTGTCGCTCTCCACTTTGCTCGGAGCAGGGTCCCTCAGGGAACTGCAGCTCTCTGTTGCAGCCACACTGACTGCGGTATGCATCGCCTCGCCAGTCTTTGGGCTTTATACACAATGCCGGGATCAAGTCCAGGCCCACTTATGTGGCAGGCATTTTACCCACTGTGGTGGTCTGAAAAAAAAAAATGCCCCCCAAAGGGAGTGGCTCTATTAGGAGGTGTGGCTTTGCTGGGTGGTTTGCTGGGTGGGTGTGCCCTTGTTAGAGGAAGTGTGTCACCGTAGGGGCAGGCTTTGAGGTCTCTCCTATGCTCCAGATACCTCCCAAAGTCTTAGTCAACTTCCTGTTGCCGGCAAGATGTGGCACTCTCAGCTCCAGCACCGCATCTGCCTGCTTACGCATGCTCCCTGTCATGATGATAATGGACTGTAATCTGGCCTTGGCCTCCATCTTTGGAGGCCCTTCCCCTGTGCCCCTTGAACCTTGACCCCTCCCCAAGAAGGGTCAAGGTGGCCTGCCAAACCTTGACCCCTCCCCAGGAAAGGTCATGATCACTCCCACAGGCTATTTAAACTGCTCCCCCAGAAAATAAACATGTGGTTTTCCCTTTTCCTCTCCGGTGCTGGCGTTGGCGGCTTCCCATTCCCCTTGGGGCCACCCCAGAGCGCAGGTGTCTAATTAAACCTGGATATCTTTTAATCTGGTCTGATTTGGCTTGATTGGGATTATTTTGTGTTGGCAGAGTGGCTCGGTTAGGAACTATTCCTAACAGACGGGACTTCTGAGACTGTAAGAGATCCACCCCAATTAAATGTATTCTTTATAAGAGTTGCCGTGGTCATGCTGTCTCCCCAGCAATAAAAATCCAGATTCTCTCTCTCTTTCTTTCCTTCTTCCTCTTCCTCTTCCTTCTTCTTCCTTCCTCCTCCTCCTCCCTCCTCCTCCTTCTCTTTCTTTTCCTTCTTTGAGGTAGAGTCTCTGTGTATCCCTGACTGGCCTGTAGTTTAGTCAGGCCCAGAACTCACAATCCTCCTGCCTCTACCCCAGAGTGCTGGGATTATGCTTGTACACCTAGTTAGGCATAAAGATTTTTTTAATTTATTTATTTATTAAAGATTTCTGTCTCTTCCCCACCGCCTCCTCCCATTTCCCTCCCCATAAAAAAAATTTTTTTAAGCAATCTCTGAGCTGAGTATGAGACAGAAAATACTCGGATGGAAGCTTACTTCAAAGACTTGCTAGGACTAGGACATAGGGAAGAAGATAGAGCTAGAGAGCCTTGGGCTGCCCAGGTGGGGGTGGAGTCCAACTCCTAGACCACCCGCCCTCCTCAGGGGCCCTCATTATGGTCCATCCCAACAGTCATACTCTGCAGGTTAGGACTAGCAGCAGCTACACAGCAAGTACAGGATGTCGTCGACCACGAGAAAAAGCATCCTTCCAGGCTGTCATCAGAGTCCCTGATAGTTGACAGTTTTGTGGGACACGCCCTATCTCGTCGGGCAGTTGATAACTATTCCTCATTGCTCAGACATCCGCCAACCCATGGACGTGCAAGGGGGACTTTGGCTGAATCCCAGGAGAGCATGCGGTAGACCGCTCAGGCTGTGTTCACACTTCTGGCTGTGTGGCAAGGAGCCATTCGCTCAATCTCTCTGAGTCTTCCTTCCCTCTTCTGAAAAGGAAGAAAATGTCAACAGCTCACGTGTAGTGTGAGGATTTGATAAAATGGCATTCCAAATGCAGGAAATTTCTAGGATACATGGTCTTCCTGTAATCAAGGGACCAAGAGTTCTCCATGGCTCTTGATGTGTAAAGGAATCCTGAGAAATGGTGCCAAACAGAATCCCTGCTCTCTTCCCTCGGACCAGACCAGAGAGAGCAGGGAAGGCCTTCCTGGCTGAGCACGAGAGCATCCAGAAGCCTGGGGTAGAGAAGATCCACTTTCATAAAGATGAAAGCCGTTTGCCTGAGGGGAAGCAGTGGGCATAGTGGGGGATTAACAGCAAATTGTAGAAAATCTCCACAGCCATATCCCAAATAGATCTTTCTTAATCAATAAAGAATATTCCTATACATTAATAAGGAAATGATGTAAAGCCAGGTGTGGTGCTGTGTGGCTATAATCCCAGCATGATTAATAAAAGCCCAGAGACAGATATTGGGGTTCAACCTGAAGGTCCGAAAAGCAAAGTAGCCAGCCACTGACTCTTACCTCCACCTCAGTCCGAAATGGCGATCCTGCCTCTAGAAATCTCAGTATGAGACTGTGCCTGAGAGCTGTCTCCTCCCGTTTTACAACCCTCTCTAGTTCTAGGATTAAAAGCATAGACTACTACTGCCTGGTTTCTATGGCACCTAGTGTGGCTGCTGGGATTAAAGGTGTGTGTCACCACTGCCTGGTCTGGAAGGCTGACCAGTGGGGCTGTTTCACTCTCTGATCTCCAGGCAAGCTTTATTTATGAAAATACAAATGAAATATCACTGCACCCATGCTAACGTGAATATGGGAGCAGTGACCCTTGACCCTGTGCTCTCGTCGCTGTTTTGAATGAGTAGGAAGGACCCTTTCCAGTTACTGCTGGCCACTGCCATTCTCAGTGAAAGTGTTAGGTAACAGTCTGGACCAGGCCACGATGTCTCCCCTTGCTGGTCATAAAATCTTGTTGTTTGGGGGGGGGGGGGAGAACACTCTAGCCCAGACTAGCCTAAAAATCCCTACAATCTTCCTCAAACCAGCCTCAAAAATACTGAGGTTACAAGTGGGAGCCACCACGCCTAACTAAAATCCAGAGCTCTGAGCCGCGCCCCCAACCCTTCTCGGGTCGTCCGCACTCTCCCCACTGTGTGCCATTGTTCGTGTGGCTCAGACTTCTTACTGAGCTCCACTCGGTGCCACCTCCTCCGGGAAGCCCTCACTGGTTCTCCGGATGAAAGTCAATTCCTCTTGTAAGCTCTGAAGCACTTTAACCGTTTTGTGGGAATCTTTGGGGTGAGCTCTGAAGGGAGGGCAAGAGAAGGGAGTTGAAATGACGCTGCTGTGTATCTGGTAGCACTGGGCTTTCTTCCAGGCCTCTCCATCTAGTTTCCTAAGTATCTGTGGCCCCACAGCATTCATTGAGAGTAAGATCCAGGGGTGGTTTCCGTGTACGTTCTTCATTGGCCTGGCCCAGCTCTGTTCATCCAATGCAATGACTTGGGAACCTCTCTGACCCATAAGGATTTACGGCCAGACTAAGGCGAGCAGGGCAGGCCCTTCGGCCTCATCTTCACTCCTGGGGAGCAAACTGCACGACCACAAAGCCCTCAGTGGAAGCTGTGAAGAGGAGGCTGCCTCACACCCCCAGTTCGCCAGCGCAGTGCCCGAAGGAGGCCTAGGCCAGCCGCTAGGGGGTGATGGAGCTCTCCTTTGAATTCTAAATAAAGCCGGCCGACTGACAGCTCCCAGGACTCTCCCTGCTCCGTCGCCACGACGTAAAAAAAAAAAAAAAAAAAAAAAAAAAAAAAAAAAAACAAACAAAAAAAACAGAAAGGAATGCAAGCCATGCAGAGAGCGTGGTCTACACCCATTTCCAGGGAGAGTGAACCAAAAAGGGAAATCCAAGCAGAATCCCCACCCCATAGGTAAGAAAGTGCGTGTGCCTATGTTATTGTCTGCTCTCCATTAAAACGCTCCTCCTCTAATGGCCCCGCACAACCCAGGAACCTTGCCTTGTAGCCTCTTATTTTCCAGGAGGCATTTGACGAGGAAAATACAAAATGCAGTCTTTTCTCCTTCTGAAATCTCTTTTATTGTATTTGTCACGCGCTTTAAGGTCTAAGTTAGGAAAATGAAATCATTGGCTCGGCTTAATTCTTGGCAATTCCGAAGGACCGCGGAATCCCTTTGCATTCCTGCACAGTGGTGCCCCCTAGCGGCGGAGCCGCATACTGGGTTATGGCGGCCCTTTGGCAAGACAAATCTAGTTTTGACCAGAACTGAAAGTGTCCCAGCTTTTTGTGGGTCTCTCAACTCTTACTGTGAACGTTCAGTTTATCCCGTCTTTAAAAAGTAAAAGATCCAGTGTTCCTTCATAACGATCCCGGAATGGCAGTTCGTTTTAAAAAGCCCTCCCTCTTTCTGTGCGGGCCTGCCTTGACTATACCGGCGAGAAAAACAACAGGAACCTTGCCTTCCCTCCCCCTCGCACCTCTCTGTTTCACACCAGAGGCTTCTTCGTACATCGAGAAGGCCACGGTGGGGAGAAAAGGCCTCGACTGAATCCTACGGTCCTGGGGTGCTTGGCAGACACACCACCCAGCCCCTCTGGGAGAGTACTTGGGAGGAGTTAAATCAGAATTTTCAGTTCAACAAGCCCCGTCAGGGGCTGCTGTGTACAGTCAAGTTTCACACTCCCTGGTTTCCTTAACTTCCAGCGCTGTCTCTCCTTGCTGGGCCGCCTTGTCCTTCCGAGGTTCCGTCCGTTGTCTACCCCAGGCCTCTGGTGGAGACGGGTGTGCTCAGGCACAGCTTCTCCTATGCAAAGTGCTCAAAATGGGACTGGATACCAGTGCCATTCTCCTCAAGCGCGGGAAGCAGACTCCAGCCCCTCCAAGCTTTCTCTGAATCTTTCTTGGCTAGCTATGTGTTGCGGAGGTTGTCCTTCCGGATCACCGCTAGCCCTTCTACCACCAGAAGCCTCTCCAAGTCTTTGTGTGTGTGTGTGTGTGTGTGTGTGTGTGTGTGTGTGTGTGTGTGTCTGGCCAGTGATGCCCAAGGACCCACCTTTCTCTAATTCCCCATCATGGGATTACAAGTGAGGGCCACCACACCTAGCTTTAAATAGATAAATAAAACACAAGTTCTGGGGGTCGAATTCAGGGATTGCATGGCTGGGCTTTCCTGATGGTGCTGCCTGCTCTCTCCAAAGCTAGCTCTCCTGTGCTCATCCTCGACTTCCCCACTGAACTGCTTTCTCCTGACCATCGTCTGTCACCTCAGTTTCTCTGTGTTATGGAATGAATCATTCCTCTCCCCAACTTGCATATTTTTTATTATTATTTTTGGTATTTTCGAGACAGGGTTTCTCTGTGGCTTTGGAGCCTGTCCTGGAACTAGCTCTGTAGACCAGGCTGGTCTCAAACTCACAGAGATTCGCCTGCCTCTGCCTCCCGAGTGCCGGGATTAAAGGCGTGCGCCACCATCGCCCGGCCCAACTTGCATATTTAAGTCCAAATTCCCATACTTCAAAATATGACTGTATTTAAAGATAAGTTTTTGTTTTGGTTTGTTTTTTTTAATTTTTTATATTTATTTATTATGTATACACTATTCTGTCTGTATGCCATTACAGATGGTTGTGAGCCACCATGTGGTTGCTGGGAATTGAACTCAGGACCTTTGGAAGAGCAGGCAATGCTCTTAACCTCTGAGCCATCTCTCCAGCTCCCTGTTTTGTTTTGTTTTAAAGACAAGATCTCATATAGCCCAGGTTGTCCTGGAACTCACTATGTAGCTGAGGCTGGCCTTGGATTCCTTTTTTAAAAAAATAAAAAAAATATTTAAATGTGTGGATGTTTTGCCTGCATAGATTCCTGTGCACCACATGTGTGCAGAGGCCCTAGAGGCCAGAAGAGGGAACGGGTTGGGTACCCTGGGACTAGAGCTACAGAAAAGCAATCCAGGCGCCCATTAGCCTGCGCCTCTGCTCCAGGCTCCCTCCCAAAACTGATGTCAAGACGCCCTCCGGGACCGTGGTTATCTAGAGCCGCCACTGGAGAAGATCTACTCCCAAGATGACGCTGTGGCTGCTGAGCCTCACGAATGAGCTAGCAGAGCTGATGTCAGGTCTCTGCCAGGGAGAATCTCCATGGGGCCATGTGGGTGAAGTGGCCAATTTGCCTGGCGCTGAGTAAGGAACCGATGGGCTCAGTGGAACACAGCCTTTTCAATTTTTTTTTTTTTAGTTATTTATTTTATGAGCCACGTATGGACTTACGGGTGCTGGGCAAACACTACCCACTGTGCTACAGAACCAAAGTAGTACAATCTTCTTAACCCAAGGTCGTGACATTTGGGGTATTCTACTCAGTACAGACAAGTCAAGAGACTCAGCCTATACCTGAGGGGAGGAAAGCGTGCACACACACACAAACACACACACACACACACACACGCATACACACGCACTCGGGTGTGCGCACACACATTTTGAAGCAACCCAGATCCCTGCGTGCTGGCTAGCATGGCTGCCCAGCAGTGGAGTCTAGCATCCTACGTTGTAGCTTTCTGGTTCACTTAGCGCTAAGGTTAGATTTTTTTTTTTAATTTTGTGTCTTCAATCACAACAGGGGATCAACAAGGAGCCTGTACCGTTCTAGTGCACGAGCAAGAGCAAAGGCAGTGTGGACTCACATCTTGACAAATTTGGCAGCGGAAAGATGACAGGATGTCTCCATGGTAGGAAATGTGGTCGCTAGCTAGAATTGAGTCATCTAGGGTGTGACAAAGATGGCAAACTGAAACAAAAAGCCACATTCCCTGGGGTTCCCCTTTAGTTTACAGTGTCCTAAGCCAGAAACTACATTTCCCAGAATCCTCTACACCCTGGGCCCACGTGAGTAGTTCTTGCCAATAGGGTTGGCGGAGAAGCAACCTATCACGTTTCCTGACCAGGGGGGACAGGAAGTAAACGTCTTCTCTTTCTATACACAGAATATTTGGAGGCTTCAGGAAGGAGGAATCACAGGGTAAAAAAGGCACCAACCAAGACCCGCTCTGCGTTTGTACACGAGCAAGGAGCAGGCTTTATTCCTGAAGCCACTGATGTTGCAGTCGGGTGATGGCAGCAGGGTGCGTTACCCTAACAATCCGATCTCGTGGACTTGAGCAACAGCGAGTGGACACAGAGCAGCTGTCTGTGGGCCCACTGAAGACTCTCAGTGACTTGTCAGGACACTGGACGAGGGTGACATTTCATAGTTCCATAACAGGGATGGGCAGAGCTGCCTCAGTGGCTGCAGGACCCTCATCCAACCCCGAGAGAGGGAACCCTGAGAATGGCTGAAACTGGACTTCCTGTCACATACAAATAGGTTTGAAATGACCGACAGCAGCAGCACACGTTCTCCAGTTCCCCACCCTGGCAAGTTGGCGGGAGGTCAGTTCCAGGGTTAAGAGTGCTGCCTCCTGTCCTCCGTGTCTCTCTCATGTCTCAGGCGAGGGCAGGCCTGTCTTCTGATTCTGGACGTGCAGAACGAACCACGGGAAGGAGCCACCAGGGTCTGTACCCTGCGTTATACTCCAGCAGTGCTAAGAATCTGGCTGGGTTCTGACTACTTGGGAAGCCCACCACCTTTAGCATGCATGCACGCACGCACTTCTGCCCAGGACCTACGTTTTGAATGAAGCTGAGTCTCCTACATCTTTTGGAAAAGCAAAAGCCGGTAAGGCAGCCGTTGGTGAACAGCTTCTACTTAGGCAGCATAAAGTTCCCTTGGACCAAAGAGTGAGAGCAAACTCGAATGACCTGTTCCAGGGGCCATAAAGGCACAGGGACGCACCACTGGAAGCCACCTGGGCCAGCATGCCTGCATGCCCGGTTGGTCACTGTTATTTGTGGAGCTTTTTCAGACAATGAAGTTTGTCCTGTCTTCCTCACCCCATGACCTCATTCCACAAAAGTTGAGAGCTAAGTCAAAGTTTCTGACAAGTCCTAGAAAAACCTTAGCATTCTCTTCTGTTTACTTCCTAACCCCAACCCCTTTTCACTCTACTTTTTCTCTCATCAAATCAGAGACGGCTCCAGTTTCCAGACACTTGGCAGAGTTGAGAGTTGTGGCGGCCGGGCCTACACATCCTCCAGATGTTGAAACATGTTAGACCGGGACCACCCCCCCTCCAAGGTTTTTTCGGGCCAATGACGGATGTGGCAGGGTTATGGAGGTGACTGAAGACTGGAGATGCTCAGGTGTGGATCCTATGCCTTCTCACTCAGCCTCTGCCTGCCTCCCAGGCTCCTCTCTGAATTTCTTGCACTTATGTGTCACGTTTGTTTCCGGTCTGATAAACACTCTATTTTCTCATGTTTCTTAAAGGCAAGAGAGCAAATGGATGCTCAACTTGCTTCCCATATTTCCACTACATGAGGAAATGTTCGATGTGTACCTTTTCTCCTTTCTCTTTTTACAGCTTATTTTGGCTGGCTTTAAACACACCATGTAACCAATAATTATCTGATCTTCCTGCCTCCACTTCTGAAGTTCTGGGGTTACCATGAACTAACACACCAGATTTATGCTGTCCTGGAGACTGAACTCTGGGCTCTGAGCAGGCTAGGCTAGCACTACCAACCGAACTACATCTCTACGTTTGCTATAAGAATGTCTTGAGAAATTAAATAATCCTTAGTGGAGTGGAGTGCCAGGCACTTTTAATCCTGGACAGACAGAGGCAGGAGGATCTGTGAGTTTGAATGTCTACACAGTGAGTTCCAGGTCAGCCAGAGCTACACAGGGATACCCTGTCTCAAAACAAAACAAGGCATAGTGGTGTAAGCATTCGATCCTAGCGCTCTGCAGGCAGGAAAATCTCTGTGAGTTCAAGGCCAGCCTGGGTATATATAGTAAGACCCTGCCAAAACAAAAACACACATCCAAACAGAAGTATGCCAGCCCTCTCCAAGTGGCTCACATCTGTAATCCCAACATTGTGGGAGGCTGAGGAGGAATTGGCATGAATTCAAAATTCAAATTTAATTCAAAATGAATTAAATGAAACCAAAAAAAAAGAAAAAAAAAACAAGGAAATCTAAAAAGCAGGGAAGGACAGCTGGAGAAATGGCTCAGCAGTTAGGAGGCTGCACTGCTCTTGCAGGGGGGGGGGGGACTGAGTTTAGTTCCTAGCACCCACATCAGATGTCACACAGCTTACTGTAATTCTGCCTCCCGGGTAGCTGACACCCTCTTCTGGCCTGTGGGCACTTGCATTCATGCTCACATATCCATAGGATGGAAAAGAGAAGATACCCTTAAGGAAACCTTGGAAATGTCCTTCTTCCTCCCTTGGAACACTGACTCTCCTCTCCTTCCTCCCTCGGGGCACTGACTCTTCCTCCTTTGGAGCATTGACTCTTCCTCCTTTGGAGCACTGACTGTCCTTCCTCCCTTGGAGCACTGCCTCTCCTTCCTCCCTTGGAGCACTGACTCTCCTTCCTCCCTTGGAGCACTGACTCTCCTTCCTCCCTTGGAGCACTGACTCTCCTTCCCCCCTTGGAGCACTGACTCTCCTTCCTCCCTTGGAGCACTGATTCTCCTTCCTCCCTTGGAGCACTGACTCTCCTTCCCCCCCTTGGAGCACTGACTCTCCTTCCTCCCTTGGAGCACTGATTCTTCTTCAGCTGCCATTTAAAGTAGATTTTTGCTCAGATTAGCACCTGCTGTTACTTAGTATGGCCCTTAAAATCGTAAGCAGCTGTTAAGATTTTTCAAAGCTCTTAATCCTCTCTAGAAATTGGACCAACTTAAAAAGAACAGAAACCCGTGATATTACGAAACATGAATAGCAATAATGACAGTAGAAGGGACTAGAACTGGGCCTGTGATCCCTGCACTCTGATGCCTGAGGAGTTCTAGACCAGTCTGGCCTTTATGGTGAGACCCAGTCTCAAAAGCAAAGGAAAACCCAAACCCAAACACGCACACAGGCACACACGCACCAGTAACTCACAAGATAAAGGGTTCCCCCCCCCCAATAATAATATAAAATCTGCCGCCTTTTAAGAGTCAGTGTCTCCCCCATGTTTCTCACTCTGTCCTTTGCCCAATTCTGTCTAGAAGACTTGGGTTTTTTTTTTTTTTTTTTTTTTTTGCCTGTTTATTGGTTTGGTTTGGTTAGGTTTTTTTGAGACAGGGTTTCTCTGTGTTGCCCTGGATGTCCCCCCCCCCTTGGAGCACTGACTCCTCCCTCCTCTGCCTCTTGACTGCTGGGATTTAAGGCGTGGGTACCACCACCCCCAGTTTAGAAGGTTGGCTAAGATCTGCCTGTGACAGATCTGAGCCATCGTCTCTGGGGCTTGGAGGCACATCAGCATCACCTCCAAAGTATTTAAAGATGGCCTAGGCTCTAACCTGAGCTGTGGTTTCTTTGAAATGCATTTTTTTGGGGGGCTGGAGAGATGGCTCCACTGTTAAGAGCACTTGCTGCTCTTGCAGAGGACCTGGGTTCAGAATCTAGTACCCAGGTGGTATCTCGCAAGCATTCATAACTCCATTCCAGGTAACCAAACACCCTCTTCTGAGCTCTGCAGCCACAGGCACACACATGTACACATGCACACATGCAGGCCAAGCCCCCAACACAGAGTAAAGCAACCTATCTTCCCTGCGGTAGGGCTGGTGCGAGACCACATGGCTCAGACTTCCCGACCGGTATGCTAGGCACTTCACAGCACCTGTCTCCTTATTTTATGTATTATCTTCACCTCTCTAGCCCTCATCTTCATTCCTAGCCCCCTGCTGTGAGTTGCTCCAGGGATTTGACACACGTCTGAGGTGTGCATTGATCCTTATACATGGATAATCTTTTAATTGATATTTATTGAGCTCTACATTTTTCTCTGCTCCCCTCCGTGTCTCTCCCCTCCCCCCTCAATCCTCCCCCAAGGTCCCCATGTTCCCAGTTTACTCAGGAGATCTTGTCTTTTTCCACTTTCTACTTCCCACGTAGATTAGATCTATGTAAGTCTCTCTTAGTGTCCTCATTGTTGTCTAAGTTCTCTGGGATTGTGATTTATAGGCTGGCTTTCTTTGCTTTATGTTTAAAAATCACCCATGAGTGAGTACATGTGATAATTGTCTTTCTGGGTCTGGATTGCCTCACTCAAAATAATGTTTTTTTAGCTCTATCCATTTTCCTGCAAAATTCAAGCTGTCATTATTTTTTTCTGCTGTGTAGTACTCCATTGTATAAATGTACCACATTTTTCTAATCCATTCTTCGATCAAGGGACATTTAGGTTGTTTCCAGGTTCTGGCTATGACAAACAAAGCTGCTTTGAACATAATTGAGCACATGTCCTTGTGGCACAATTGAGCATCCTTTGGATATATACCCAAAAGTGTTATTACTGGGTCTTGAGGAAGGTTGTTTCCTAATTTTCTGAGAAATTGCTACAGTGATATCCAAAGGGGCTGTACCAGCTTGTATTCCCACCAGCAATGCAGAAGTGTTCCCTTTTCCCTACAACCTCTCCAGCATAAGTTGTCATCAGTGTTTTTGAACCTGGTAATTCTTACAGGTTTAAGATGGAATCTCAGAGTTGTTTTGATTTGCATTTCTCTGATGACTAAGGATGTTGAACATTTCCTCAATTGTCTTTCAGCCATTTTTTTTAAAGATTTATTTATTATGTATACAACATTCCTTCCATGTTTGCTTGCAGGCCAGAAGAGATCTCATTACAGACGGCTGTGAGCCACCATGTGGTTGCTGGGAATTGAACTCAGACCTCTGGAAGAACAGTCAGTGCTCTTAACCTCTGAGCCATCTCTCCAGCCCCTCTTTCAGCCATTTTAGATTCCTCTGTTGAGAGTTCTCTGTTTAGGTCTGTACTCCATTGTTTTTATTGGATTATGTGATCTTTTGGTGTCCAATTTCTTGAGTTCTTTGTGTATTTTGGAGATCAGACCTCTGTCTGATGTGGGGTTAGTGAAGATCTTTTCCCATTCTGTAGGCTGTCATTTTGTCTTGTTGACCGTGTCCTTTGCTTTACAGAAGCTTTTCAGGTTCAGGAGGTCCCATTTATTGTTTCTCTCAGTGTCTGTGCTGCTGGGATTATTTAGGAAATGGTTCCCTGTACCAATGTGTTCAAGGATCCTTACACATGGATAATCATATCTGGGTGTATTTGGGTTTATTTTTTAACTTCTATTTGCATTTATTGGATGCTTGTGCTGGCTATTTTTATGTCAACTCGACACGTTAAAGAAATCAGATAGGAGGGAACCTCAAGTAAGAAAATGCCTCCCTGAGATCAGGCTGTAGGGCATGTCCCTTGGGCTGATGGTCCTGGCTGCTCTAAGAAAGCAGGCTGAGCTAGCCGCACTCCCGTGGCCTCTGTGTCAGCTCCTGCCTCCAGGTTCCTGTCCTGCGTGAGTTCCTGTCCTGACTTGATGATCCCCTGTGGACGGAAGGATGAGCTGACCAAAGCCCTTCCTCTCCGAGTGGCGTTCATGGTGTTTCATTGCAGCAGTGGGACCCCTAAGACAATGCTTGATGTATTCCCTGCCATAGGGTTTGTTTCTTCAGTTTCTGGGCTCTTTTTCTTCTTTGCAGCTTCCTCCTTTGGCTTTGGAACAATTTGTTCCGTCTTAGTGTTCATGCAATATATTATAGAGTCGAGGAGCTTTTTTAAAAAAAACTGAATCACGCGCATGAATCACCTGGGAGACTTTTAGAGATCTCGCTGCCCAGGCTGCCCCACAAGTTGATGAACATTTTACTCTCCAGAGAGATTAATCTCAGGGAGAAAGACAGAGCCCTGGGCCCTGAGCTTGTGAGGCAAGCACTCCACCTCTGAGCTACTCCCCCATCCTGGCATACATGTATTTTTAATGTGTGTGTGTGTGTGCACGCACGCATGTATACTTGTGCTGTGTATTGTGTATGTACATGAGTGTAGGGTTGTATGTGTCTATGTGTGCACGTGTGTGTACTGTGTGCTGTGGGTAGTGTGTTGTGTATTGTGTATGTATGTGAGTGTAGGGTTGTATGTGTCTATGTGTGCATGTGTGTGTACTGTGTGCTGTGGGTAGTGTGTTGTGTATTGTGTATGCACATGAGTGTAGGGGCGTGTGTCTATGTGTGTATGTGCAGAAACCAGAGGAAGACAATGGTGTCTTCTCTTGTTCTCCACTTTACCTCCTTTCGATAGGTGTCTCTCATTGTCATGGCTAATCTTGGTTGTCAACTTGAGTGGCCCTGGAGGCAGTTGAAAGGTAAGCCTCGGGGCTCACTTGTGAGGCCTTTTCTTGAACCTCTGGTGGCATCCCAGAAAACAAGGTCCAAGAGAGAGACGCTTTGCTTTTGAATGTCTGCTTGCCTTTGCTCCGGCTGGCGCATTCGTCTGTGCCGTTGCTGCTGCTGTCTCGGCCATGGTCCTTCACTGGTGTCAGAGCCACACGTAAGGGGCTTCCAAAGGGGCTGGAAACAAGAGGCTCTCCAGAAATCCTTCAGGCTTTAGCATCAGAATGGGACTGCTGAGACACCAAGCCTTAGGGACTGAGAAATTGTCAGGTTCTCTCCACTTCGGTGTGAGGCAGCCATTGTTAGATTACCCAGACAGTTGGGTTTTGTTTGTTTGTTTGTTTGTTTGTTTGTTTTGAGACAGGATTTCTCTGTGTAGCTTTAGAGCCTGTCCTGGAACTAGCTCTTGTAGACTAGGCTGGCCTCAAACTCACAGAGATCCGTCTGCCTCTGCCTCCCGAGTGCTGGGATTAAAGGTGTGAGCCACCACCTCCCAGCTAAAGATTTATTTATTTATGTATTAATTATGTACACAGTGTTCTGTCTGTAGGTCTGCAGGCCAGAAGAGGGCACCGAATCTCATTACAGATGGTTGTGAGCCACCATGTGGTTGCTGGGAATCGAACTCAGAACCTCTGAGCCATCTCTCCAGCCCCCCAGGCAGTACTGTGTAAGCCAATTGAATAAATTTCTTTAAATGTATACTCATCTTCCCAGTTCCTTTTCTCTAGAGAACCCCAATTAATACGCTGACTGAGCTGGAAATTCAACACATAGGCTAGGCTAGTTGGCCAGCAAGCTCCCAGAACCCACTATCTCCATTCTTCAGTGCTGGGGTTACAAGTATGAGCGGGCATGCCCAACTTTTAGTGGGTACTGGGGATTTGAACTCAGGCCCTTGCACTTGTGCAGCCCACACTCTAACCCACTGAGCCATCTTCTTAGCCTGGCATCCATATTTTTACAGCTCCTCAAGTAATTCTGAAGCACCGCCCACACTGAGAAAACCGCTCTAATCCACAGGCAGCTAAAACCAACGAAAGGACTTAGCTGTGTAAACCAGAGTCCGTGTTTCCTCTAAGAGCCTGAGACCAGCTTCAGCCAGTTCCTCCCCAGTGTCCCTTCATCCTTCCTTTATACTTACTTTTTCCCAGCAGTCAAGAGTCACTCTGGAAGCCAGGCGTGGTGGCACAGGCCTCGCTTTTAATCCCAGCACTCAGGAGACTGAGGCGGGTAGATTCCTGTGAGTTTTAGGCCAGCCTGGTCTATATAATGAGTTTTCTAGACAACCAGAGTTACACAGTAGGACCGGCCTCAAAAACAAGGAAACAAGACTGGCTCTTGAGCTACACTGGTGAGGATCCGAATTCAAATGCGGTACACTGTCAATTGTGGAAGCTGTACTTTCCAGCTCCATTACCTTCTGTGCCTAAAACCAGCTTCAAGAACTGTAAAAAGAGAGTGAGTCTCAATAAATCCCCAGGAGGCTGCAAAATACCCTGAGCCAGGGGTGGAGCGTCAAAACCACAGGGATGCTGAAACACTATAGTTCAACAGCTGCCCTGTTCTGGGATCTACGAGCAAGCATACTGTGCGTTGCCCTATTCTCTCAAGGACTGTCTGGTCCCCAAGTAAATCCACAGTCTTGTTGGGCTTGGGAAGGAGGTGGCATCACCACCAGATCCTCACTGGGTGTTATCTTCCACCTAAACTACTCCAACATGTTCTCTGCAGGCAGGGCCATTTCCCAGGATTATCTGTGCCGGGGGATGCCTCTGGGTTTAGAGGTTGTTGGGTGTGGAGGACGTACCCTCTGTCTGCCACCCTTGCCCTTAAGTCTTCAACGAGCTAACTCTGCAGGGGGTCAAATCACAGGCGCAGCACACAAGGTCGTCAGATTGCAGTTGTGTATTCAGTTTCCTAAGCGCTTGAACCACATGGGCTACGGGAAGGGGAAGAGAAGCGCTCTAGAGCTGCCTGGCTGGTGTACTGACTGCTGCTAAGACATAGGTTCTTACATACGCCTTACAAGATCATCTTCCTACAGGAGAATCGGCTTCCACAAGGGTAGCAGGGGTTGCAAGGGTCACAGGGGCCGCAGGGGCCGCAGGGGCCGCAGGGGCCGCAGGGGCTGCAGGGGCTGCAGGGGTTGCAGGGGTTGCAGGGGTTGCAGGGGTTGCAGGGAGATGTGCACGGGTAGCAGGGAGACTCGATCTTGACGCAGCTGCCGAGCCCGTAGGAGTAGGTCACGTCTTTCTCGTCCACGCATGGCGGCAAGCTGAACTCTTTGCAGATGTTCATGTAACTGTACTTTTTGGATCCGAGGCAGTCGTACCTGTTCTCCCTCTCGGCTGACACACAGACCTTCCCATCTTTGACGCGCACTTTGACTTGGTCGGGCTCAAAGCCACACACGTTAACCGATCCCAAGATTTTGCTGCTGCAGCAAGATGAGGCCAGGATTCTGTTGGTGGTCCTTCTGAGTCTGTGGTTGCAAAGGGGGGAGAGAAAGAGAGATTAGACCTCTGGACTCTACACACCACACATAAAATAGGAGCCCCCCCAACCCCAGTCCCCGAACCCCCCACCCCTGAGTCCCCACTCCACCTTACCTCCCCACCCCCTTTTTCCTTATATCAACCCCATCCAAACCCATTGGCCTTTCTTTCAGATCTTTCTCTAATGCTCAAATCTAGCTCCTCCTGCTCTAAGTTATGGACTCTTGGCCTGGTCCTTAACCTGGTTACTCTGTGACTCAGCTTCCTTACCTGTAATGATGGTGATAATCCATCTCAACACTGCTGGAGAGTTAAATGAGACCATGTTTTACTCAGCACCGCGCTGGGTTCATCATACATCTTGCTTGATTACTGTTATCTTGTTAGACAGATTTGCTTTGGTTTCCTGATGCTGAGGTTTGAGCCTCATGCATGTTAGGGAAGCCCTCTCTGCTGGGCCACACCCCAGCTCAAGGTTTTTTCTTTTTTCTTTTTTTTTTTTTTTTATGAGACACAACCAGTAAGTTAGCATTTGAACTCTGTGTCTTAAAGATCAAAGCCAGGAATAATGTGTGTGTCTGCAGACCCAGCTATTCCAGGTGAGACAGGAGGATTGCTTGAGCCTAACAGTTGCCGGGTAATCTGGACATTAAAGCATGATTTTATCTGGCCATCACTGGGCAGACAGACAGACACTCCACCAGAAAGCTCACTGGCAAAGGACAAGGCAAGAGAACTCTGGCTTAGTTCTTCCTTGGACCAGGCAAGACCCTGGAGAGCTGGAAATCCAGTCTGTCTGGTGGCCAGTGCCGAACAGATACATGGAGATTTCCCAGTGACATGATAGCTGGGATCCTATCATCTTGCAAGAGTTTGTTGTGTGTGTGTTTCCCCAGCTCCTCATTCAGCAGCGTTGTGTTGCTAACTTGAAATCACTCATGAGAGGAATGTTGATGCCAGAGTGGAGTGAGCTAGAAATCGGGGCACCTTTGCCATGGCTGCTGGGCAGCACTGCCGTGTAACCCTTAATAATAGCAGGAGCTTGCACTGATTGGGCAGTGAGGATGCATCAAGAAATAGGAAAGCTGGGCTGGAGAGATGGCTCAGCGGGTAAGAGCACTTGCTATGCTGGGCGGTGGTGGTGCACATTTTTAATCCCAGCCTTGGGAGGCACAGGCAGGTGGATCTCTGTGAGTTTGAGGCCAACCTGGTCTACAGAGCAAGTTCCAAGGCAGCTAGGACTGTTACACAGAGAAACCCTGTCTCAAAAAGCCGAGAGAGAGAAAGAGAGAGAGAGAGCTCTTGCTACTCTTCCAAAGGACCCAAGTTCAGTTTCCCGCACCCTGTCAGGCAGCTCACGACCTCCTGTAACTAGCTCTAGAGGGTCTGGTGCACTTTGGGCACGGCACTAATGTGCAATGCTCACACTGAGATAAACACAAAAATAAGAATAACTCTTTTTGCGAGGGAGGGCCAAAGTCCCTAACCAGAGCTGTGGCCCCAGAACTGGACTCTCTTCCCTTACTTCTTGCAAGGCTCTGCTGTGCAGACAAGTTCTCGAGCTTTCCTCTGCCTCGGTTCAGGACGATAACAACTATGACATCTGCCTATGACTATGATGATAACCTATGACGTCTACCTATGTACGGAATCCATTTTACGAAGGTGCATAACATTCAGCTAGGTTGGGAGGCCTTTGTTTTCTTTTTTCTTAAAATCTACCCTTCCCAGTGCTGAGTACGCCAGAGGTGGTGCTTTATTTAAACTTCACAACAGCCCATGATGCTTAGAGATCACCGCTGCACCACTTTAAATGCTTGTGAAGATTTCTGCTTACTGTAGTTTAGCTACAGGCAGGTTTGTGTGTCTGTGTGTAGGTTTGTGCGTGTGAGTGTTGGTGTCTGAAGGGTTCAGGGTCATCGGGGATACTCTGGAGCTGAAGTTATAGATGATTGTGAGCAGCCTGAAGTGGGTGCTGGGAACTGAGCTGGGGTCTTCTGGAAGAACAGCAAATGCTCTTTACTATTGCGTTCTCTCTCCAGCCCCTGTATGCCTTTTTATACTGAATTTTATTCAAACATGTTCTTCTTTGCTTAAGTTACACAAGTTCATTGTAGAAGATCCAGGGGGCATAGATAAACTAAAGTATTTTTTTAAATATTATAACACACATAACAGTGCTTTTGTTGTATTTTCTTGTCTATGTGTATGTGTGTGAGTGAGTGAGTTGTGTGTGTGATTTTTACATAAACATAGATTTATGTTTGCCCTTATTTCCAAATCATGCTATACACACTGTTTTTAATTTGTATTTCTCACTTGATTAAACTTCATGGGACTGACTTAATGAGGTGAATTTCTACTCTTGCACTGAAAACTACACGCGGGCTTGGCTGATCACAAAGTGACCACTAGCTCTCTCTCCTAGGAGGCGCTGAAGTAACAGAGACTACTTGAGCAGCAGAGGAGGCGGCACAGTGCAAGTCCTTCACCTCCGTTCCACCCTGGCCCTGAGGAAACTGGTTAGTCATCCTTGTCCTGTTTGTCCTGTATGCGCCTTGGGTCATCCCAAAAACAAAGGAGAGAACTGGCTTCTTTCAAATCACCAGCTCTGGGAGGGCAAAGAGGAGCTCACAAGGGCGTAGCCCAGACACCGGTCCTCTCTGGCTGGATCGTGGCTTGAAGAAGCAGCCAGAGGTGTATGTGAAGGGCCTCTCAGGACTCTGTGTGTGTGTGTGTGTGTGTGTGTGTGCGTGTGTGTGTGAGCATGTGTGTGCGCACGCGCGTGCGTGCGTGTGAGCATGTGTGTGTGAGCATGTGTGCGTGCGTGTGTGTGCGTGTGCGTGCTTGTGTACATGTGCAGGGAAAGTCAGTCTGGTTTGGATGAGAAGCGTGGAATCCTGATATCGATAGTGAAGACAGCTGGAACTAACAAAAGCAAGCCAAGACTCCTGAGCAGGTTCCCTAAGCCTCAGCTGATTCTTCCCGGAAAAGCTCTGTCTGCTTGCCGCCGCAGGAACTGGAGCCTAATCTGGGTCCTGACTTGTCAATCACAGCCAACTTTCAGATCTGTTTCCTCTTAGACACCTAGTGCCAGCTTTAGTCAAATGTGTTCTGTTACTGGCCCCTCCTCACTTCCCTCTGTTCCTGTCACCTTGACTCCTTTGGCTCTGCAGTAACTGTCCAGGGGTTCTACAATGTCTGGGGGTCCCATACCATCCAGGGGTCCCACACTGTCAGGGCCGGGTACTGTCAGGGTCCCACACTATGCAGGGACTCCACACTGTCCAGGGGTCCCACACTATCCAGGGACCCCATGCTGTCCAGAGGCCTCATGCTATCCAGGGTCCCCACACTGTCCAGGGTCCCCACACTATCCAAGGGCCCCACACCGTCCAGGAGTCCCACACTTTGAGTTTCCAGAAGACTGCCTAAAAGTCTCCGCTAGGCCAGGTTTCTTATCATTTCTACATTAATGGTTCTGGGGAATGTGTGGGTTGTAGGAGAACTTGCTGGGGCCACATCTGACTCATCAAACTCAATTCTGAACTTGGAACATGCCTCTTGCCTGGTGGGTTCCCCACAACCCCAAGTGGGTTTTTCCATAACTGCAAGGTTCTGAGCCAGGGGCACATGGCCTCCTATGCCCCACTCCCGTGGACTAGGGAAGTTTGCCAGCTGGGGCAGGGGGGCAGCGGAGCTCCACAGAGCACCCCACTTTTCTCCTGTCACAGCTGGGTTCACTCCCATGTTCAGCCACCCTTGAATGGGAAACACCCTGCCTTCCCGGTAGATCAGCTGTTTCCATAGAGATCAGTTTCAACCCAGTGCAGGAGAAAGTAACAGGAACTCAAATGAACACAGACAGGTGGGCCTCCTCTAACTTCACGGGGACATTCCTTTTCTCTTGAATTTAAACCCGTCCCAAAGAGCTACCTAAACACTCCTGACATCTTCATCTTTATCATCACCTGCCTCCTGCTGCCGCCGCCCCCGTGTGTGCATATGTTTGTATGTGTGTGTATGTATGTTCGTGTGTGTGTGCATGTTTGTGTGTGTGTGTGTGCGTGCATATGTGTGAGTGGAGGCCAGGTTGACATCAGGCAACCTTAGTTTTTGGAACAGGGGCTCGCTCTGGACCTCACTGATTAGACTACACTGGCTGCCAGCACCCCTGAGGGCCTCCTGTCTCTGCCTTCCCAGTGCTGAGGCTATAGATGCCACAGCACCCAGATTTTTTATGTGGATCCTGAGGATCTGAGCTCATGCTTGCGGGGCAAGCGCTTTAGCAACTGAGCCATGTCCTTGGCTCCTCTGCTTTCTTTTCCTGCTTTTCTCCTTCCCTCAGACTTCTGGAGTAGACAAATGTCACTGGGCAGCAGGAGCAGGTTCTGTGGTGTTGGTGCAGCCTCCTTCCAGCCGGGCTCGCAAAACACAGGTGTCCAGTTCCCACCCGAGTTCTAGATTCACTAGGCAGGATACAGCTGAGACTTTGTCTTTCTAGTAAGTTCCAGGTGATGCAGCTAACACCGATTCAGGGTCACACTGAAAACTGGCAGGTGATTATACACGTGTGCTCTAGACTCGGGCGGATCTGGCTTTGCTCTGCCACCCCCTAGTCATCGGGAACAGAAAATGCTAGGCACTTAGCTTTCACCCTGTGAGTTAGTTGTCTTTATCGGGCTGTGTGGGCTGTACTTTACACAGGTTTACCCCAAGACTTTATGTGAACAATTCCCAAGCCTGTACCATTAAACAAAAATGTTAAAGCAAATAACAGACACACATCTGAGCCTGGAGGGTATTCCGTGGTAGAATACTTACTTAGCATACCCAAGGACCTGGGTTCTATTTCTAGCACAGAAAGTAAAATTGAAAATTGCATTTGACCACACGGGCATCAACTCTTCAAGTGATGATGGATTCTGAGAGGTAGGAGTTAGAAAGAGTATAAACGACGCTAAAGAGGCCATTCACTTCACCTTTTAGTGAACCCAGAAGCAGCAAGGGGGGAAAAATCAACTTTTGGTAGTCATAAGACCTCTGCCTTGCATCAGCCTCAATGACTGAGTAGATTCAGTGAAAACCTCAAACTCACAGTGTGAAAGTAAAGAAGAGAAATAATTGAGGTTTTAGACAGCATGTTTTGTGGGTGGGATTTTCCAGGGAATTTCTTATTAAGAGTCAGGCTAACCTCAGGTGTTTGGGTGAGTGGATGGAAGGCAGTCTTGGGATTGGTCTCTAGGAGTCAGGAAGGGGCACAGAGGTTGAGCCCTGTGCAGCTCAAGGGCGCACTGCAAAGATGTGCCAGGTTGCAAGGACTCAAGCCAGAAGTCAGTGTCTCCATGGGCATCCGTTCATCAGACAGGATGGAGGAAGGACAGGTTTTGTTTCTCTAGCTTTAGAGACAAGGAAGCCTGGGAAGTGTGGATATACAGGCTTAATTCAGGCTGGTGGCGTGGCTTCGTGAAAGAAAACCAAATTCCGTCACCACCACTCCTTCAAGTCTAAAAGTGAGGGAAGATACAGGTGACTGCTGGACCGGACAGGAAAATCCTGAAGCGGCAAAGAGCCCAGTCTGGTCCGAGACAGCGGCTTCTAAAGCAGTGGCTTAAGAAACCGATAGTGAGTGAGCGAGGCTTTAAATCCTTGCCTAAAACAGCCCGCTGTACACATACATACCTCAAACAGCAAAGACATGCGGTGGGAATTTCTAATTCTTTTTTAAAGATTTGTCTATTTATTACGTATACATCGTTATGCCTGCACGCCAGAAGACGGCACCAGATCTCATTAGAGATGGTTTGTGAGCCACCATGTGGCTGCTGGGAACTGAACTCAGGACCTCTGGAACAGCAGTCAGTGTTCTTAACCTATGAGCCATCTCTCCAGCCCTGCCCAGACATTCTTTAAAGGGGCAAAGGTCACACAAATATAAATTCTAAACTCAAAAGACCTTGAGCACAGTTTCATAACAAAGATGGTTTTTAAAAAAAAAAACAAAACAAAACTGAATGGAAATTGATTATTTCGAGACCTATTCAGTCACAGGTCAGGAACCAGATTAGAGATAGGAGAACAAGAAAGAAGGCATTTCATTGAAAGAAAAATTCGTCATGAGTCCTTTGGGATTGGAGGTCGGGGAATCTTCACCCCATTCAGGAAGACTGAAGCCGCAGGTTTAGAGTAGACACCAGCCCTCCCAGACAGTGAAGCCTCTGGCTGTTGGAAATAGAGCAGGAACTGTCGCAAGGTGCGTGAATTGGAACTAACGTGCCAGAGAAGAGATAAAGAAAGACAAACCTGGGGGTCACAGGGCCAGGAGCTAGGTAAGGGCCCTGCCTCCTTCACATACGCTGCCAGAACAGAACCAAGGGGACGCAGACCAGAGAAAGTGCTGCTCCCTCTGAATCACAGTAGAGAGAGAGGCTTGAGGCCGAGTCTACTGTGTGCCAGGAAACCATCTCGTGGGAAGCCAGGGGGACAAGGCAGTGGGCAGAAGTGTAGGAAGCGGGGACAACCAGACAACCAAGATAGAAGACTTAGAGCCATGGAGAGAGGACACAGGCAACTCACAAAGAACACTTAATATTTGGGGCAAATATTAACTAGTCCCTATTTCGCAGTGAAATATTTAGCTTGACATCCTGGGGAATAAAAAAAAATACTTTGCTTCAAAATTGTAGATAAATTTGTAGGCGACTACCCCCTCCCAGATCGCCGGGTAGGTCTGCTTCTGACCTTGGGACTGATGACATCACCAGTAATTGTCCCACTGCCCTTCTCAATAAAACATCACGGTCACTGTTGTCAAGGGGCTTTCTCTATCTACACACCCATTACTCCTTCCTTCCCCATCTGTTCACCTCCCATCTTCCCATGTGTCATATCTGTCTCTGCTCTATTTTTAAAAACAATCCCTTATTAAACATTATGTTTCTACCTCTTGCTTTTTCACTTAATGTATCCATAGATAGAAGAACTTGGCAACTTTTCAACCCCCCTTTTACAATCTGGCCTCATACTCATTCTGCATCAGAAGCTGGTCAAGAACCTGTGAGCCTCCTCCTGCCTCTGCCTCCCAAGCTCAAGGGCTACCGGAGTCAGCCATCACACCCACCTCTTTGATCCCTTCTTCCTGTTTCAGTGGATGGGTAGTCACTTATATAACCAGAGAACAATGCCCCCCATCTATATAGACTATAAGTCTCTGTGAAAAGATAGGCAAGGATTAAAGGAAGCATAACTCCCCCAGTTGAATTACCCAATTCAACAGAAATCCGCCTGAATCTACTGTGAAGGCTGAGCTTGTCGCCCATCCTTTCTGAGGTGGAGGGGAAGGCCAACAGGGCAGCCCTTACTCCAGATCAGCTCTGCCTGAGCCTCGCTAGGAGAACGGTTTCCTTACACAGTGGGAGCCTCTAGCCTTCAGTCTGCTCTCCTCCCGAGGCTTCTGGCGAACAATAAGGATTTGATCAATGACTGTGACTTCTCCTGCAGTTATTTCTGCAGGTCCAGAGTTACTCAGATCACTTCAATCATACCCAGTCATACCCAGTATGCCACTCCCGGTAGCTTTTAGCGACACCCCTCAATTCTCCCCCTCATTAAGGCCACACCTTATTTAATCAACTGACGCTCCTGCTGTAAACTCCCACCAACCTTGTCAGCCCACCACCGCACGCTGCTTTTGGAGAACCCCACTGTTCCCACCATGGACCCCATTTTCCTCTCCTAAGTCACCCGAGTCACTGTCTTGATCCCTTTCCATGTCTAGACAGCTGTCACCGTCCCCACCGCCCTCCTCCTCCCCTGCTGCGGCTGCTACTCTGACTGTGCTACATCCTCTTTCACTTGACCAGCTCTCTTTTCCCATCCTCAGCGGCGCAGATTGCTTTCCTCTCTAGGCTGCGGAGCGATGGGCGAAGGCAGTAGAGCTTGTAGTCGCACAGGCAGCACGGGTAGTAGAGGTCGCACAGGCCGCAGGCGCGGGATCGCTTGGAGTAGCAGAGGCAGTAGGGGTAGGGGTGCAGGTCACAGCAGCAGTACGGGTGCATGTAGAGGTCGCACAGGCAGCGGGAGCTGAGCTCGTCGATACATCTCAGTTGCCTTAATTCTCTGTCCACCTTCTTTATGTCCCTTCTAACACTGTCCAAAAGACAACTCAGTGCAGCCATTATGGTCACACCTTATTGTTCTGTGAGTACCTTTGGGAAACGGCACTCAGAGGAAAAAATTGTTCTAAGCTCTGCTCAGAGGCCTCCTTTAAAATTAAATGAGCCACATATGATTCACTTACTTTAAAGCTTGTGTTCTGTGACCCCGCCCACCCTTAAGGATGTCATAGTCTCCTGGTTACCATGCCAACCACAAACAGTTATGGTCCCCAGAGACCCTCCTCAGGGCTACTCCCAGGACCATACTCACGCTGAGGTTCACTTACCTTAGTGTTTGTGGGGTTCCCCAGCAGTCACAGCTCTTTGGGCTAGCCTTCAGTGGCCTTGACTGTGTTATGGGTGTGACTGTGGTTTTGACCTTGGTGTGGAAAGGGCCAGGGTTGCCTGGTTCTGGTCTCTGAGCCTTCTAGTTCTAGCCCTGAGGCTGGCTATAAGGTTTATTTGGGCTTCAGACAGGTAGAGTGTGAGGAACTTGGCTGTCGGCCCATTCTTCCCACCAAGTCAGCCCCAAGTCTGCCTTTGTCATTGGCTCTCTCAGGCCCAAATCTCCGAGTCCCACCTGTGATTATTATTATTTTCCTGGTGCCAGGGATCAAACCCAGGGCCTCAGACATCATAGACAGCTGCCCATCCTTTACCAGCGAGGGTTCTAGCTAACTAGAAACATCAGTTCTCCGCTAGTCTGGGGCTCATATGCTCCCACCTACTGCTCTGGGTCCTGTCTTCAGTAACCACCCCCCGGCATGGATACCTGTGGTCTTGTCTGGCCCCTGAGTGCCTCCCAAGCATAGGCTCTGGTCCTCTTCCCTTAGCCTGAAACCCTTGCTTCAGCCTGGCCACGCTCTAATGTGGATCAACTCCCTAGCCCGCGGCCTCGGCCTCAGAGTTGACTTGGACTAATCTATTTCTGTCCCCCACTTCCCCTTTCCTAGACTAAGACCTAGGGAAGGCACACGAGGACAGCTGTGGACACACGGGACACCAGAGAGGGAACTAACTAGGTCTGAAGGCCACAGCACGGGGTTGAATTCTCATTTTGAGTTCAGTAAAGGATCGTTGGTTATCCATCTTCTCCTATTGACAGATGTCAAAAGTAAATCAGACCCAGGGAAGAGACGAGGCAAGTCTGGGCTGGTGGTCATGGCTTGAGGAGAGAAGGAACTGGAACTTGGGAAATGGATCAGTGGTTAGGAGTGTTTGTGCTCTTGCGGAGGACCGGAGTTCGGTACCCAACACACACGGTGATTCAGAATGACTGGAACTCCAGTTTCATAGGCTCTGATTCCCTCTTCCGACCTCCACAGGCACCAGGCAGGACCATGTGCACAAATACATGCAGGCAAAACACACGTAAAATAAAATGAATCGATCTAATTTTAAAGGACGTCACTGGGCGCATTCTCGTCTCACGCTCCTCAAGCCCCACCCAATCTGATGTTTCCACACTGCAGTGAGACAGATTTTGCATATAAATCTGTCACCCCTCAATGTCCCTACTTTGTCTTAAAACTCACTGGCTCGCTCTGGGAAGGCCATACCTCACTCTTTCCATCTCATTTGGACTTAAACACAGTTGTTCTGCCTGCTTAGAAGCCAAAGTCTCTGATCTTGTCTAGCTCATTACTGCTCTCTCTCGCATGCCTATCCTTGGGAAGTCTTCTTTGTCCCATCACCAAACAACTGTCTCTGTCTCTGTCTCTGTCTCTGTCTCTCTCTCTCTCTCTCTCTCTCTCTCTCTCTCTCTCTCTCTCTCCTCTCTCTTCCTTCCTTCCTTGACAAGTACTAGTGTAGCTCAGGTTAGCCTTCAACTCCATACGTAGCCGAGATAACCTGTATCTGACCTCCTGACTCCACATCTTGAGCACTGAGATTCAGGTGTAGAGCACCACACCTTGTTTATGAGGTGGTAGGAACTGACCCGCGGCCTCGCGATGCTGGTCGAGCCCTCTGCTCGCTGAGTGCTGTTTCCAGCACCGACATGTTTCTCAATGACATTATTTGTCAATTTCCAAAACTGAGCAGGATGTTGGCTGGTTTTGCTCACCAAGAGCTACCTACACCATGCCTGGTACATCGTAGGTGCTTGGCATTTACAAAACAAGCCGCCAAATGAAGAAATAATCAAAGTGTGGTGAGCAGAATGAAAATGGAGTAAAGGAGGACCCAGTGGCGATTCCCCAGTCCAGCTTGCCAGGCTCACGGTGTCCCCCACTAAGATAACGACCTGGGGGCAGAGTGTGGTAAACAAGAGGCTAGTGGCAGCTAGTGAGCTGTGGAGGGGACTCAAGGAAAAGCGATCTGAAACTCAGAGAAAGAAAGACGGACAGAGGTACAGACCCGGGGACATGAGACATAAACTGCTCACACGTGGGGACAGGGCAGAGACTCGCTACTGAGGCAAAAGAACCAGAAGTAGGGGTGTCACGAAGCTCATGAAAGTCTCTTAAGGGTCCCCAGAGAGGCCATAGCCCCTCAGCCCAAGTCGCTGCCTGTTGTCAGCCTGGCTCCCCAGTGGCTCAGCGTTCCACAGCCTTGACCTAGAGGATCCCCTTCTGATGAGGAAGTGTCATAGACACTTAGCCAGCACAGAGCAGGGGAGCTTGGCCGCCTGCGTCAGTCAGAATGAGTCAAACAGCAATGTCGAGTTCTGGGACACGCTAATGCCCTTAGCAGGTGATTCCACGCAGTTCCGAAGGGTGGCCTCTGGTACCAGGAGCACGACCTGTAAGTGTGTCCGGATTTCTCTAACTCCAAGTGAAAGACTACTGGTTTCTCATATCGCAATGAATTCCATGATTAGCAAATGTCAGCAAAGGTTTGAACAGGCAGCTCTTGTTTTAACTTGTTAAACACACATCGTTCGGAGCTTAAATACACAGCTGAGTCTACACAGCGTGTTATTAAGATAGTCCTGACTTCATTGCACCTGGGGCTCTCCCATTCTCGCACCCCCCTAGGAATTCCATTCTTCCACCATGAAATAGATTTTTTACATCATTTCACGTGACTGAATAAGTACATTTAAAGGTTCGGTGGAACAGCTGTGCTGGCTCACAGTGGTAGGATATGCGAAGAGGCCCCTGCAGAGGATCCTGAGTTCAAGGCCAGCCTGGGCTACATTATTGTTGGGCGTAGTGATGCAAACCTTTAATCCTTGCACTTGGGAGGCAGAGACAGGTGCATTTTTATGAGGTCAGTGACAACCTGGGCTTCATAGCGAGATGTCTCAAATCAAAAGAAAACAAAAGAGTCAGTGAAATTGTGGTCCATTCACATCAGAAGGACAAGGCTGAAATTGATTAGAATCTGCTAAACATCCTTAAGGACAAGGTACAGGCACAGCTCCTTGAACTGTTAACACAAGCATGTTCTAACACAGAGGTGGGGGCTGTCCGAGACAAAAGACTGTATCCATGGACACGCCCACTCACTTTGGCTGGTACCCAGATAGATCTTCCTTTGGGATTAGAGGCCAGGAAGTGGCAACTTCCCAAGCCAGGCAGCCTTTGCCTGGTCCTAGTGTTAGCAGAACTGTGTGCCAGAGGCGGCCTCTTCTGCTCCTCCACCGGGCAAGACCAATACAGGCCAAGCCCATTCACACAGTGTGGATGCTGCAACATGGCTTTAATTCTGTTGAAAAGGATCCATTGAAGGAAAGAATGACCCTTAAAAAATGACTGGTTATCTCTGAGAAGTAAGACATAGGTGGCTTTGAAAACTCTCCTTCCTAGGGCTGGGAGTGTAGCCCAACAGCAGAATTGTGAGAGACTCTGGGTTCAATTCCCAAAAGCAAACAAAAAAAAAAATGTGTTTAGTCTAGTGTGTGTGTGTGTGTGTGTGTGTGTGGTGGCTACAATGCCTATTGCACAAATGGAGTGGTCAGAGACAATTTTGTCGACTTAATTCTCTCCTTCCACCTTTACGTACATTCCAGGGATTAAGTCCAGGTCACCAGGCTTGCACAGTAGTAGCAAGAGTCTTTACCCCGAGACATCTCACAGGCCTGAAATACTTTATTTAGCTAGCGTGTGTCTAGCGCTCTGTCCACTGAAGGCTCACCTCTGGCCCCATCTCAGAAATCCAGCTGCGAGGCCAATGACAGGGCTCAGTGGACAAAGAGCTTCTCTGAAGGCTTGAGGACCAGGGCTGGGATCCCCACCTCACAGAGCCAGGATTCCCCGGGCAAGGCGACTAGCTAGATTAGTCAAGTTGATGAGTTCCAGTTCAGAGGCAGATCCTGCCTCAGTGCAGTAGAGAGATCAGTATCACACACACCCAGGCGAGCTCTGGGGCCATCCCTGCGAGCAGGCCACCAGGGAAGTTCTCTGTGAGAAGACACGTCTTTGGCCTGTCCACCGTCCACGGAACCTGCTTTTGGATGAAGAAGTTTCTCCTTCTCCCGCTGTTAGCTACTGTTGATAAAGTTGCCTAGCCAAAGGTGGGGCACCTCAGCTGGCCAACCCACTGTCCTCCTGGAACTTCCTGCTTACCACAGTGCCTAAAGATAGTTCGCATTTCCAAAATGTTCCTCAGCTGCGCTTCGGGACTGTCAGCTCCTCGGATGGTTCCAATAACCTCATCTCTTTCTTTCTCTTCTCTGTTCCTGTTTTGTGGTTTTTAGACAATGGTTTTACTATGTAGCTCAAGCTAGCCCAGAACTTACTATATATAATAGCCAAGGATGGCCTTGACCTCTAAGCAATCCTCCTCCTTTAGCTGAACTTCCCAGTGCTGGGTTACAGCATCTGCCACCAGGCCTGGCTCAAAACCCTCTGTTTCAGGCCGGGCGATGGTGGCGCACGCCTTTAATCCCAGCACTCGGGAGGCAGAGGCAGGCGGATCTCTGTGAGTTCGAGACCAGCCTGGTCTACAGAGCTAGTTCCAGGACAGGCTCTAAAGCCACAGAGAAACCCTGTCTCAAAAAACCAAAAAAAAAACAAAAAACAAAAAACAAAAAAAAAACCCTCTGTTTCTTTTTATTTATGGAGGTCAGCCGAGGCCTGGCATTGTGGTAATACGTGCTGGGGTTCTGGCCCTTCAGAGGCACTTGTAGAATGACCTCAAGTCTGAGGCCAGCTTTCTACATAAAAGCCTTGACAGAAGAACAAGTGGCCAAGCCAAGCCAAGTACTCAGTGGCTCAGGCCTGTGATGGCAGCTCCTCAGGAGGATGGCCAAGTTCAAGGGAAAGGAAAAAACGGAAAGAACCGGGACACAGCACATCGGTAGGGCTTGCTACTGTGAACGAGGCCCAACGCTCTAGCCCCAGGAGCAGAAAACCAAAAAAATTCAACAAACAAATGGAACTCCAATGGGACAACAGCCTGCTCCCTTTGTCCGACCTGCAGAGACCACTCCAGGCTGAGCTTGGAGGGGAAGCAGCTGCTTCCCCGGAGGAGAGCATCTCTTGCTCCCCCGTGGCCTGGATCTGGATACACCAAGAACAATTGTCACACGGAAGGCCATAGGTGTGGAACAAAGACGATGAGTCATGCCAGGAAGATCACCCAACAGCAGCATCCCTAGGGCAAGAGAAATTTCCACGGGGTGAGAATCTCTGAACTTCAGCTCTGGAAAAGTCCTTTATCCACACCAGTCTCCCCTGGCAGGGAGTCTCGGCTGAGCACCAGGGCAGGCGAGCCTGCGAGACAGGCATAGGCCGTACCAGTGCTGAGACAACAATCCTCTGAACGCATTAGCTTGCGTGGCTTATCTTCCTTTAGTCTCCCAGCCCCACGGGGTCTTTATAAAAGAAAGACTTACTTACTTACATATTTTATTTGTACGCGTTTGTGTGCCTGAGTGTATGTATGTATATCACATGTGTGCAGGTGCCTGCAGCAGCCAGAGCTGGGGTTACAGGCAGGGTGCTATGTGGGTGCTGGGAAACCCAACCTCAGTCCTCTGCAAGAGCAGCAAAGTGTTCTTAGCTGCTGAGTCATCTCTCCACCACCAATCACCCCACCCCTTTTAAATTTTCATGAAAGAGAGTGTGCATATTTTAAGAGAGAGCACAGGCATGCATGTGCTATGACACGCGTGGACATCAGAGCACAGTTTTTGACAGTCCTGTTCTCTCCATCCTACCATGGGTTCTGGGGAGAGAACTCTGGTTTCCGGCTTGTGCAGCAAGTGCCTCTACTTGCTAAGTCATGGGCCCCCATGGAAATCTTTAACAGGAAATCTTTAACCTGCTAGGTAAGGTGTGTGTGTGTGTGTGTGTGTGTGTGTGTGAGAGAGAGAGAGAGAGAGAGAGAGAGAGAGAGAGAGAGAGAGAGACAGACAGACAGACAGACAGACAGACAAGGGGTTTGCTCCTGCAGCCAGAGTCAGCAGTGCTCTGGCAGCTGGAGACTGCTCCTGTCAGGCAGGATCTAAGAGCCAGAGGGCCCAACCAAGTGAGTTTTCCTTTGGCTTTGGAAAATCTGATTACTCACTGAGGAGTGATGGGAATTTTACACATCAAATAAGCAGAAGTATTTCTTTGTTAAGATTTGAGAAGTCAGGGGCTGGAGAGATGGCTCAGAGGTTAAGAGCACTGACTGCTCTTCCAGAGGTCCTGAGTTCAATTCCCAGCAACCGCATGGTGGCTCACAACCATCTGTAATGAGATCTGGTGCCCTCTTCTGGCCTGCAGGCATGCATGCAGACAGAACACTGTATACATAATAAATAAATATTTAAAAAAAAGATTTGAGAAGTCAGGTAGTGGTGCATGCCTTTAATCCCAGCACTTGAGAGGCAGAGGCAGGCAGATCTCTGTGAGTTCGAGGCCAGACTGGTCTACAGGGCAAGTTCCAGGATAGCTAGGGCTGTCTTGAAAAACCAAAGAGTTGGGGGGGTTTAGAAGCAAACCCAGGTGTGGGGCTGCATGCCTGTAATCCCAGCACCTGGGAGACGGTGGAGGTGGGAACAGTCTTCCAGACCCTCTAACTACATGGGACTGTTTTTTAAATTAGCACAGGATGGCAGCTCATCCTTTAACTCCAGCCCCCAGTGGTGAGAGGCAAGGGGATCTATGTGAGTTTGAAGCTAGTGGGGTCTACAGAGTGAGTTCCAGCATAGCCAGTGTTCTGTTATACAAAGGACAATCTGTCTCAGATTAAAAAAAAAATAACCAAACCAAACCAAAACCAGCAACAACTAAAACCATTAGCACAGGGCTCTGGTTTACATTTCTCTTAATGTCTGGCTTCATATGGAATAGCTGAACTAGCTCCTCTTCCTCTAAACCATGGCAGTGCAGTATTTAAACAGAGAAGAAAATCCAGCTGCGCACAGATGTGAGCTCTGCAAAGGATGCACCTCCTCATGTCAGAGGTGGCTGCTTTGTTCCAGGTTCTGGGAATACATTGCGTCTCACAGCAGCCATTACCATTCTAGAAACGTGGAAATCAACCTCACGTCTTGGTTTGGACAACTTTTGGCTGTAGTGGCATTTCATTTGTATTTCAATAAATAAAGCTTGCCTGAGGACCAGAGAGTAAAGCAGCCACCCTGGCCAGCCTTACAGACCAGGCAGTGATGACACACACCTTTAATCCCAGCAGACACACTAGTTGCTATAGAAACCGGGAGGGGTGGGTAGTGTTTCACTCCTTTAATCCCAGCACTAGGGAGGAATATAATGTGGGAGGAGGCAGTTCTCACGCAGTCTCATTCTGAGATTCCTGGAGGCAGGACCGCCATTTCAGACTGAGGTAGAGGTAAGAGACAGTGGCTGGCTATTGCTTAGCTTTTCTGACCTTCGGGCTGAACCCCAATGTCTGTCTCTGGGTTCTTATTAATCATGCTGCATTTAGGAAATGTGTTCATTGTCAATCCCTTGCCCTGAGAACTGAGCCCCAGACAGAACTCTGCCAGGACCCCTTCTAAGACATGGCCTGCCCCCACTGTAGGCTTAAGTTTCTGTACCCAGAGAAGTCTCCAACCGCGGCTGAGTCTGCTGGGCTCTTCCCTCCAGGAACTTGACATGGGTGGGCTGCAGGGAAGCATGGCCCAGCCTCTGAGCCCCTCACATGAAATTGTCTCACCCCTGAGGTCCTGGCATGCTTGCTGCAATAAACAACATGGCCAAAAGTGCCTTAGGGAGGAAAGGATTTACCTGGCTCCTGCTTTCCAATCACAGCCCACCATGAGGCAAGTCAGAGCAGGAACTGAAGCTTGAGCAGAGGCAGGACCCATGCAGGAACACCGCTTACTGCCTTCTTCCGTGGCTTGCTCAGTTCCCTTTCTTAGACTGCCCAGGTCCTTGTGGGAGCACAGCACTGCCCGCAGTGAGCTAGGCCCTAACCATCAATCAAGAAAATGCCCCTAGAGACATGACCACATGGTGTGGGAAGTCCTTCCGTTTGTGTTGCTTTATTGGCTAGTAAACAAAGAATTTGTCTTTGCCTGTGATAGGGTAGAATAAAACTAGGTGGGGAAGAATAAACTGAATGCTGGGAGAAAGAAGGCAGAGTCGAGGAGAAGCCATGTAGCCCAGTTGGAGACAGACGCTCACGATAGGACTTTACCCAGTAAGCCACAACCATGTGGCAATAGACAGAAAAATGTAGATGGGTTAATTTAGGATATAAGAATTAGCCAGAAATATGCTTAAGCTATTGGCCAAACAGTATGCAAATAATATGGTTTCTGTGTGATTATTTTGGGGCTGAGCAGCCAGAAACAAATGAGCAGCTTCCTCTAACAACCACGATCAACCTAGGGAAGCAGTTCCTTCACAGGGGCTCAGTTCCTGTCAAGGTGACAGATACTAATCAGGACACCGGCCATTAGCTGAGATGCTTTCCCCCGGTCTCTCCTACCTCAGAGCCCACTCTGGAGGTATCCAGTGTCTTTCACCAGACAGCTGAGGAGGCTTTCTCCAGTGCTGTGACCACACTCAGGTTGCCTGGACTTCACACCATTCCCTCCCTCTGCTAATGCCTCGTGTGTGACTGCAAATGATGAAATGGGAATGGAAGGCTACTTGGATGTGTGATGACATCCATGACACTGAACCAGCGCAGACAGCTCACATATGCTCTGCCCGTGCACACCAGCGCAGACACCTCACATATGCTCTGCCCGTGCACACCAGCGCAGACAGCTCACATATGCTCTGCCCGTGCACACCAGCGCAGACAGCTCACATATGCTCTGCCCGTGCACACCAGCGTAGACAGCTCACATATGCTCTGCCCGTGCACACCAACATAGACACACAAAGCCCTTATTACCACCAAGATAACCTTCCTTCCTTTTCTCCCTTCATTCTTTTTTCTTTTATTCTTTCTTTTCTTTTTCTTTTTTCTTTTAGAAAATGTTTCAGTTTGATGGGGCAGGATAGACAGCTCAGTAGTTAAGAGTACCTATCTACTTACCCTTTCTTCTTACACAGAACTCAGGCTCCACTCCCAATTCTCACATGGTGACTCACAACCATCCATAACTCCAGTTCCAGGGGCTCCAACAACCTCTTCTGACCTCCAAAGTCACTAGGTACATATGCTATCTATGCACAGACATATATGTAAGCAAAACACTCATACATACAAAATAAAATAAATCTAAAAAAAGGAAATAAAGCTCATTTTGATACAGGGTCTCATTATATAGTGAATTCTATAACCCCAGCTGCCCTGGAACTCACTATGTAGACCAAGCTTTCCTCAAACTTGCAGCAATCCTCCTGCCTCTCCACTTCCTGAGTGTTGTGAGTTCAGGCATAGACCAAAAAGCCTGGTTCGAGTGATTCCCTTATAAAGAGAGCTAGTGAAAAATGGGCGATACAACAAAATGAGTTCACTACTAATAATAGTCCATTTTCTGTTGCAAAAGGCCCAACACCACAGACTGAACACACTCAACACACCCACACACTCACACATACACTCATTTACACTCAATACATTCACACCCTTGCACTCACAGTCACACACATTCACACACACTCACACATACACTCATTTATACTCAATACGTTCATACCTATACACTCACAGTCACATACATTCACATATATAGTCACACACTCACGCATACACTCATTCACACTCAATACATTCACACCCATACAATCACAGTCACACACATTCACACACATATTCACATACACACACTCACATATACACTCATTCACACTCAATACATTCACACCATACACTCATAGTCACACACATTCACACATATATTCACACACTTATTAGCACATACCCACACACTCTCTCTCATACACACACTCAAGGTTTATTTTGGCTCAAGGGTCTGGAGGTGAAGGTGGAGGGCCAGCATCTATTTCTTCTTGGCAGAATCCGAAGATGGCACTTAGGGCCACCCAGCAAGTGACAAGCAGAATACATACATCCACCCACTATGTTCCCTTTTATAAAGTCAGGAAGAGGCCCCAACCTGATGACCTCTCTGACTCTTGTCATATTCTAAAGGCCACCTCTGGCCATCCGAGTCATGCGGAGTTTTCACCGACTCAGCCTCTCCCCCACAATGGGAGTGGAATTTCAACACTGGGAGTCTCAAGGGATCTACACCCAAACTGTATCTGACCCGCCGCACTGACACAGAATCGACGCGTCCGTGTTCCAGGGCCTCAGGCATTGCTTTGTGGAGGCTCTCACTTCATTTTTCTGCCTTACTCAGTGCTGGCTCTGTGTTCAGGCTTACTTCCCTCTCCCTGTGGATGGCTACCAGCAATCGTCAGGTTATCTGTTTCCTAAGTGGCATCTGGATGAGAGGCAACGTCTACTGTGCAGTTATCAAGGTGTCTTTCTGGATGTGGTGGCTCTGTGTCTGGAATGGGAGGATCAAGAGTTGGAGGACAGCCTGGTCTACATGGCAAGATCGTATCAGAAAAAAAAAAAAGAAGAGGGGAGAGGAGGGGAGGAGAAGGAAGGAGAAGGAAGAAGAGGCAAGGAGAGGAGAGGAGAGGAGAGGAGAGGAGAGGAGAGGAGAGGAGAGGAGAGGAGAGGAGAGGAGAGGAGAGGAGAGAGAACGAGCACTGGGCTCCCTTCTGGATGCAGCCATGGGTGCCTTGTGCTCACTCCTGGCTGATATAAAAGGTCACTGCTATTGCGGGGCTCAGCAGGTTTCAAGAAAACACTTGAGCAGAATATTTCACAGCTCCAGTCCCCCTGTGGCTTTTGCCTTTGAGAACAGGTGGTTGTGGCCCCTCATCCTCCCTGTACTTGACAAACTTGTAGCTGGTGCAAGCTCCAGCCCCGCCCATCTTCAGGGCTCCCTAGGAGATGAGAGCCAAGCTGCTGACAGGCCCTGAGCCAAGACCTCATTACTCCATAGGATTACCAGCCTTCCTGTCCTCCATTGTGCTAGGGGACCTGGAATACCTTGACTTCTGTCTTCCTCGGGAGTTGAAATATCAACGCACCTGAAAATAAAGCGAATCGTCCCAAGCGCCGGCCGCAGGGGTATTTGATGTTTCTGTTGCTCTAACAAAATATGTGGGCGCAAATGAAAGGGTGTGAGCTTGACTCATCTACAATTGAAGGGGTGCGCAGTCCATCCCGGTGGCTGGGGTGGTCTGTCCGCAGTGACCAGAACCTTACAGAGTGGGTTGTTACTGTGGTGTCCTAGAGGCAGAGAGCTCAGGTAGGAAACATGGTCCGCCTATACCCCTCAGAGGCCCATCCCTGGTGACCCACCTCCACCTACTGTGCCTCCCAAACTGCCCTGTCAGCTGGGGACCAAGTGTTCAGATGCATGACCTATAAACCATGGCACATGGCGCTATAGACTAAATGGTATTCCTCCAAATTCCTATGTTGAAACCCTAACCCCAATGTAATCTCTTTGAAGATTTGGAATTTAAAAAAGAGTAATTAATGCTGAATGATGTTGGAATAGGCCTGGCAGAAATGAAATATTCTTGTTTTTTTTTTTTTTTTTTTTTTTTTTTTTTTTTTTTTTTTTTTGCTTGTTTGTTTGTTTGAGACAGGGTTCCTCTATTATGTAGCCCTGCTTGTTTTGAATTCACTACGTAGACCAGGCTGCTCTCAAACTCACAGAAATCTGCCTGTCTGGCTCCCAAGTGATGGGATTAAAGGTATGTGCCACCACCGCCCGGCAAGGCGCACCATCTTAAAAATGAACATATTCTAAAGAGACATTTGTGACTCATGGCAATCTGAGGACCAGGCTATAGAAATGCTGGGCCTCAATAAAATGGGAATTTCCCTATGAATCTCGGACTGGGGAAAGCAAAGGACATTGGTCAGAGGGAGAACTTGTTGCCCGCCTGCCAGTTCACACAGCTAACAGCTTGTCAGATCCCCTAGCAGGATGAGCCCAGACTTGAGGAGTCAACAGTGGGCGGAGCCATGCTATGACTGGCACCCTTTAGATGTAAAGACAAATCCTTGGCCCTTCATTTAAACTTTGACCTTGCTTCAGGGACCAGTCACAAGACTGACTGGAGGGTCTCTCTGCCCCTGTTCCCAACGTGACCACATTGAATACAATATCCTTTTTCTGGTTTCCACTTCTAATTTGCCTCTTTCAATTGGCTTACTGAGGTAGCTGGACCTGACATTGGATATGGGCTGTGCCCCCACGTTTGATACGAAGGTCATATGAGAAAGACGTTGATCCAGTATGATTGATGTCATGTGGGAAGAGGTGAGCACACGAGGACATGCACACACACTCACACACATATACATATACACACATATACATGCAAGCTTAGCCAAGGAACTTGACAATACAGTAGTAGTCCATGGGTTTTGCTGTCCTTACTTTTCAATTGTAAGTCTAGGAGACACATTAATAAAACATAGGAAACAATACTACAAAGTGTTTGGCTTTGTTTCAAAGGCTAAGAGCTCCCCACTAGGACCACTAAGAGGAAGAAAGATGCTTCCCACCAGGCTGGGGAATCTGCCTTCTTCAGGTTCCCCCATGGTTTCTTCAGTCATGCAAATGAACTATTCTAGCAACCTTTGCTTTCATGTCTATGATGTTCCTATCACATTGCAATCTACTTAGGAAAATATGTGTTAATTTCATATCTATCGCGGCTTCACATTTCTCCCCAGGGTAGTTTTCAAAGTCCTTGAAATTCATATCTGAGCATCTGGTTCCTTGGGCACAAACTTAAAGGATTAACTGGATATTTCCACCCTGCTCCAGCTCAGGTGGTCAGGACATGTGGTCAGGTGGTCAGGACATGTGGTCAGGTGGTGGTCAGGACATGTGGTCAGGTGTACAGGACATGTGATCAGGTATACAGGACATGTGGTCAGGTGATCAGGACATGTGGTCAGGTGATCAGGACATGTGGTCAGGTGGTCAGGACATCTTGTCCTGTCACATGCACCCCCTTCTCCCCATCTACTAGCTGCAGCTGGCTCTGCATGCCTGTATCTGCACTCTGGGGCAGTGGGAAGTTCTCCGTTTCTCTTCTTGGAGCTCCATCGTTACCTAGTGACTACGAGCAGAACTCACAAAGAACACTCTCCCCTGCTCTAAACACTTCTGTTGATTTTCAGTACAGTTTTTCTACATGGACCTTGTCAGGCTGCACTCTTCACCCCTTGGTTGTCCTTCTCCCTCTGAGCGCAAGTGCAGGGCTTACAGGCGTGGGTCGCCACACCCGCCCTCCTGCCTTAAACTCTTAGCTCTTTGGTTTAGCGGTTAGCTGGTCTTCAGCCCAGGGAGTGAGAAGCTTGCCAGTACAACAGCCTCTCCTCGGCAGGTGGTGGCTTTAATCTCAACACTTGAGGGGCAGAGGCAGGAGGATCTCTGTGAGTTCAAGGCCAGCCTGGTCTACAGAGTGAGCTCCAGGACTAACACATAGCTACTGAGAAACCCTGTCTTGATAAACAAAACCAACAGCCTCTCCTCCAGGGCAGAGCTCTCTGCTTGGCACACCTGGAGACAAGCTGCTCCCCGGCACATTCTGGGGGCCCTTGGCCTGGCTGCTCTGCCGGTCCAGTCCCCCGGAAGTCCACGCTGGTGCCATGCATCCGGTGTTGGTGCACGGGAGGTTGGATAATTGCAGGAGGCTCTCTCCGGAGTATGGAACCATCCAGACCTGGGATGGAGCCGAGGCACAGGTGCCAACTGTGTGCATCTCCTTCCAATCCCCCTCCCACAGCAGTGGTGAACCTGCCGCAGAAGGGCTGGTGGGAGGGTTTAGTCTGCTGGAGACCTTGGCACACACAGCCAGGAGGAAGACACAGGAGAAAAGGAAAAAGTAAAGGAGGGGGAGGAGGGAAGAAAGAAAGAAGGAAGGGAGAGAATCCACCGCACAGGGAGTATCTGTCCCAAAGAAACCCCAGACGCTACAAATCCGGACTGTTTCCTTTTCTCGCCTTCCCACACCCGAGTACTCACTTACCAGACACAGAACCATCCCCTTAAGGGTGGCACCCCCTGTTCCCCATAGTTCTTCCTACTTTCCCTTCGTGGATTATGTTCTCTCTGCTCAAAGGAAATAAAAATTAGTGCTGCTTCCAAACCTTTCCCGATGTAGTTGGATGTAATGGCACACATCTGTAAGCAAGGGGGATTATCGTGATGAATTCGAGGCCAGCCTGAAGTACATATTCTGCCCGACTGAGACACTGCACGCCCCACCCCAGCCTATGGAATTAGGATCGTCCCCCTGCCCAGCCTTACTATCTAGAAGCTGCCAGTGCCAGCCCTCATTAGCCAAGGATCTCCTATGGGCACAGCTGGTTACCCTCGCTGGGGTGGGCCACTCCTACTGCCAGGAAAGCCTCCTTCCTTTGTTTAACACCAGCTTCTCTGTGCATCTATTTTAATAACATTGTAATCTAACAAGCGGTGCTCTCTGCTCACAATGGTTCCCAAATGCCAGGGTCAGGACACACGGAGATTTCAGGGTGCAGACTCCAAGCCACTCAACAATAGAGTAGATAGCGGTCTTCTTAATCGGCTGCTTGGGAGGCTCTGATATGCCCAGCCCAGCTCTGGCCTCCTGTGAGCCGGCATTTGGAATCTACTCAAACAAAGCCAAACAACCAAATAAACAAAACCAGCAAATACGCTAGGCTTTTGCTCCAAGTTTCTGAGAGGCTGAGCACAGCAGGGGCAAGGCTAAGAGCCTCGGCGGCCTGTGTTGTTCTGGGGCTGACAGCAACACCTGGGGATCCTGCTTGTCACTCTCCAGCCCACACAACATGGCGTCTTACTGACTTTAACTACCCAGGGACGGAAGGCTGGCATTGAGGCACTGGAGGGGGATGAGCTAATTAGCGGCCTTGTGAAAAGCTTAATTGCACCTCATTTGCTACTTAGTCGTTTTCAAAGAGAGCGCAGCCTTCCGGGTGAGATGTGCCCAGCTGCCCCTAATCAAAGGTGAGGCACCGTCATTCCCTGAGTGACTGGGGTGACACCTCAACTCTGCTGATCCGCAGCCGCCTCCCATCTCCGTGGCTCCTGACTACAGGGCACAAATGAATCACCGAGGGAGCTTGTTAAGTAGCCAGAGTTCTGAGTCTGCCCCTCCCCCCAGGCTCAACCGGGGGCAGGTGGGGTTGAGGAATCCCCTCATCTAACAAGCTCCCCGGGTGAACTGACTTCAGGGCGCTCGTTCTAAGTGCAAAGGTTGTTCTGTGAAATGCCGGCCCCCCTTCCCTGAAGGGGTTCCACTGGAGGGACAGTGAGTCAGCTTTTTCCTTAGTGCTTGGGACAGATAAATACTAAGGTCTCTGAAACCAAACCGTGCATCTCGGCAGAGGGAAGTGAGGATGGATGGATGGATGGATGGATGGATGGATGGATGGATGGATGGATGGATGGATGGACGGACGGACAGAAGGACAGAGGGCGCCATCTGGTCAACCACATTTCCTCTCAGGAACCCTGGATGTGCCGAGAGACTAGGCAGTGTCCCAAGCAGGTGGGCTGTTCTCTTAAAGGGACAGAGGACTGCAGTCTGGGGGCAGACAGCTGGATGGAACATTTTCCCTACCAAGACAATTCCAATGTTTTCTTTTTTGTGAGGATCATCACCAAATTAAACGTTTTAATTACTAAAATTGCATATGCATTTCTTTTGAGACTGGAGCATCGTAAGAAAGCGGTATTCACTCCCCAGAGGGCCAGGCTGCTGGCTCCCAGGGAAGGGGAGTCGGAAAGAGTCCATTTTAATATCACTATTAAACAGGCTTGAGAAATAAAGGCGCAGGACTGGCGGTGGTGTATTCCCAGCCAGCTGTGATTTAATGAGCACAATTCAAAGCTTGGAACCTGCTAGCCACATCCATATTAATATGTCTCTGGGAGACAAAAAAAAACCGACAGAGAAAGTGATAAACTGCTATTCCTAGTATTCGAGATGCTTTTAAAATAACTGTTGAAATGGCTAACACGTTGAGCCTCCTGTCGAGGCAAGCCAGCTGTCACATCCCTGCCTGTCACTCTGGCCCCATCGGGAGACAGGTCGGAGGGTTTGGAAGCTGCCCGGCAGCTGGAGTTTGTTCCTGGTGAGGACCCAGATTCCTCCCCCAGTGCCCACGCCGGGAGGAGTCTCTCCCCTCCCAGACTTTATCTTGAACTCCTGGATGATTGGAGTCATTGTGTTCATAATCGTCTTTGTGATTTCCATTTTCCCAGTCATGAGCACATGAAAATAAGGGGGAAAATGTCTCGCTCTGTTCAGAGGTCCTAAAAAGAAAAGGTGCTGGGTAAGCCTGCAGCGCCAGTGGGTTCCGGAAGTCCGGAGCGAACAAAGGGAAAGTGGGCAGGGACCTTAGCTGAGTTTCTTTGAGAAGCAGCCACTGCCCTGGAAGGGCAGGGGCCCTGGGTAAACGCGTCTTGGGTACCCGAGCAGCCAGCGGGAGAGGCAAGGTTCCTGGAGGGCAGGGGGCTAATCCTCTCCTGGTGAAGGTCATTGCTTTGTTCTGAACTTGAGCTGGGCTGAGTCTGTGAGCTGTTCCGTGTGAGCTGGGAGGCTGTGGCGAATCACAGCGCGGACTTGCCCATCACTCACATGAGATCCAATTAGGCCAGGAGTGGAGATGCTCAAATATATTTGGCATTGTCGGGAGCTAAATGAAAAAAAAATGAAGTCCGTGCCTAGATTGGGGTCCCAGTGTGGAGGACTGGGGCGGGAGGAGGAGGGGGCTTGTCATCTCTGACACAGCTCCCTGGTGTGGAGTTTCCAGATTGTTCCTCATTTAAACATGACATCAGCATTTCCCTCCTGGACACCAGCATTTCATATTAGCACTAAGTCATAAACCCCCAAGAGCTGTGGCCTTGTCTGACAAAGAGGAGAAACACTCCACTCTGGTCCCCAATGATGACCGTAGTTAAATCTGCGTAAACCACGTGACCGAGTGGGCCAAGTCTCAAGCCGCGGAGAGGGAATTGTCACCATAAGTCACTGATTGACAGACTAGGTTCTCACCGAGCTACAGGACAGGAAGGACCGATAGCAATGCAGCTGGCGCTCACCAGGAGCCTGCTATGTAACTGACCACGCTGGGGTCCATAGTGGCAACTGCAACCCCAAAATGCACCGCCAGAATATGAAAGAGAAGAGAAAGATTTACCACCTTCGGCCAGTGGGGGCAGCACTGGGGCTATTTTCCCAAACACTGCTCTCCTTAAAGATGTGGGGATTCCTTTCAGAGCATCAGTAACTAAAAACACTGTCCCAGTACAGCGGGTGCATTTCTGGGCATGCTCAATTGCAGTTGTACATTTCTGGGCAAGCTTAGCTTGGGATCATAGGTCATAAAGGAAAGTGGGGACACATGTTCTAGACATGTATAGTTCGGTATTATGACGAGCCAAATCTACTCTAACCATCCTAAATCAATAAGTCAAGAGTGTCTCAATGTGTTGAATAGCTCGCTGTAAGTTTCTCCCAAGGGTTTCTGCTGAGACAGTCCAGTGAACCAGCTTCTAAAGGGCCGGGGGCTTCTCTGTGAAGTGTGGGCGCTTGTGTCTATGCATCCCTGCTTCCCACACTAACATACTAACATACTAACATACCAACATACCAACATACCACCACAGCAGTGGCTTTCCAGACACTTCTCCAGGTAGGGGCAGGGCCTGAAATGATGGAAACCCCAGGTCTTTGTCAGGGTTTCTATTGCCATGATGAAACACCACAACCAAAACCAACGTGGGGAGGAAAGGGTTTATTTCAGCGTATAAATATCAGGGCACACTCCATCACTGAGGGACATCAGGGCAGGAACTCAAGGCAGGAACCTGGAGCCAGGAGCTGATACAGAGGCCATGGAGGGGTGCTGCTTACTGACTTGCTCCTCAAGCCTTGCTCAGCCTGCTTCCTAATAGCACCCAGAGCCATCAGCCTGGTTTTGGTGGTACCCAGATGCCCTCTTCTACCAGTTAGTAATTAAGACCCCCCCCCCATGGATGGTCTGATGGAGGTATTTCTCAGTTGAAGTTGCTCTATCCAGATAATCCTAGCTCCAGTCAAGGAGACAACACACATGCGCGCGTGCACATGCACACGCCCCCCCTCACACACCAAACAAACATACCAAAACCCCTGAACAATAAGCAACTCACCAGAACACCTCACTCTACCCCAGGGGCACCTTCAGCATCTCAGTAGTACTCTGATTAGCAGCCATTCAAACTTGCAAGTTTGCATGTTCCCTCGTTGTCGTCTTTATGGGTTGAACTGTGCTCCCCCAAAAGAGATGTTGAAGTCCACGCCTGTGAACTTCCCAGGGTGAGCTGCGTGACAGCAGCGTCTTTTACACAAGCAAATTGAGTTACGAGGCCATTCGAGTGGACTGTAAGCCAATCTGTCTGGCATCCTTTTCGAAAGGGGAAAATTGGGGCCAGTGAAATGGCTTAGCTGGTAAATGTGTATAAATGTGTGGGCACTCACACACCACAGCAGGCCTGTGGAGTTGTCAGAGGACAGCTTCCAGGAACTGGTCCTCCGCTTCCACCCCGACTGTGGCTTGGCAGCAAGCATCTCTACCAGTTAAGCCACCCTGGTGATTTTCACAGACGAGGACTTCAGCATCTCTTTTGGGGGAGCACAGTTTATATTGTGTGTCCTGCAGGTGAGGGGTTGTTGTGTGTGTCCTGCGTGCTTCTGTGCCTCTGCTGTGACACCATTAAAGCGAATTCAGGGCTGGGTGGTGGCACACGCCTTTAATCCCAGCACTCAGGAGGCAGAGGCAGGTGGATCTCTGTGAGTTCGAGGCCAGCCTGGTCTACAGAGTAAGTTCCAGAGCAACCGTGTTATAGAAATCCTGTCTCAAAGAAACAAACAAAGAATTTAGGTTTGTGCACTATGCAGTCCACTTAAAGCAAATGCAACACAGAAATTAAAAAACCCAGTCCTGGAAAGATGGCTCGCTAGTCAAGAGCACTTGTTGCTCTTGCAGAGGAACAGTTCGGTTCCCAGCTCCCCTATGATGGCTCACAAGCATCCTTGACGCCAGCCCAGCAGATAAAACACCTTCTTCTGACCTCTGTGGGCACCAGGCATGGTACACACCCAGACATGCCGACAGACATCATACACAGAAGATAAAATTCAACCTTAAACACCCAGTAAAACCGACCTGTGTGAGTTTCACCCCTGATTGCTGTCATGAGGCGTCTGACAAATCGACTTAGCAGAGAACTCCTGACGGCAGTTGTCACACTAGGGAGCCAAGGCTGTCAACCTCAAGGCCGCATCTACACAAAACCCACACAGAAGTGACTTTCTAACAAGACAGTTACAATAACAAAGGGAGTCTCTGTTTGCCCTGGGGTTTCCTGGATGCTGCAGTCAGCTGCTTCGTGCTGACTAATAATAGGCCACCCCCAATGTCCACTGCCAGGCATCGCGGCCCACGCCGGATAGCGCCCTCAGCCATGTTGTCCGCCCATACAGGAAACTGGTACAGTTATAGCTGCCGTGCAGTCTCCAGGTCCACACTCCGCTAAGTCAAGTAGAAAATAGCAGGACTTCATTCCCTAAAAAGGCACAGAGAAGTTTACTATGTAAGCGCATATGACAAAACCAAACATCTCCACAAAATTCATGCTGACAAAAATATAAGATGCAGTTAGCATAATTTTAAAAATACTTTTTGTCTACCAGTAGGAAGAATGAAATTCTGGGAGAGGATAATATTTTGCTTAACTGGCTCAGATTAGTGTGACCCTCATCAAAACCTATGCCAAATTAGCCATTTTTAATAATGACCTGCAGTGAAGCCTGATGTATCTTGTCCTCTCACACCAAGGGGCACTGTAACACTGCAGCACGGAGTAGACCCTCTGTTCCCACCGTTTCTGTAGCCAAAGATCCAACCAACCAAAGATCAAGCATTTTAGAGGTTGGGGATACAGTACAGCGTGGAGCTTTTGGTTCAATTCCATAGGCAACAAAGAAAATAATAGTAATTATTATTATTTTGAGTTTTTTATTTTATTTTTTAATTTATTTATTTATTTTTATTTTTTTGAGACAGAGTTTCTCTGTATAGTTCTGATTGTCCTCTAACTCACTCTGTGGACCAGGCTGACCTTGAACTCACAGAGATCCGCCTGCCTCTGCCTCCCAAGTGCTGAGATTAAAAGCATGCGCCACCACCACGCAGTGAAAATTATTTCTTAAGTTCTGTGGTGGGAAGGGTACAAGGCTGGAGAGATGGTTCAACTGTTCATTGCCTTTTCCAGAGGGCTAGGATTCGATTCCCAGCACCACTGGGCTCACAGCTGTCTGAATCTTCAGTTCCAGGGGATCCAACACCCTTTTCTGGCTTCTGAAAAGCACAATAATAAAAAGTTTTGTTCATTCTGAGCATGTAAAGACTTTTTTTCTGGTTGTTATTCCTCATGACCTAATGTAATAACTATCGATATCAAATTTGGTCAATGTGATTCTTGGGTAGAATAAGTAATCTAGATGATTTAAAGTGGAAGTATGTACAGGGGTTGCACACTAGTGCCCCACCCTCTGTGTGTGTGTGTGTGTGTGTGTTCTTTGGCATGGTTATTTGTGTTCATGTGTGTGGAGTTCAGAGGCGAATATCAGATGTCTTCTTGGCCTTATTTTTGAGAGGTTTCTGAAGTGAGACTAGCTGGCCAGAGAGCTTAGGGGGTCTGCCTGTCATCTCTGTATCCCCAACATCGGCACTACAGATGCATGTGGCCACACCCACCTTTTATGTGGGTGCTGGGGGCTTTAGTTCAGACCTTCCTGCTTGAATGGCAAGCATTTTACCCCCTGAGCCGCCTCTGCAGCCTTGTACCATCCAGGACGCATGCATCTTCTGCAGCCCTGTCCCATCCAGGACGCATGCATCCTCTGCAGCCCTGTCCCATCCAGGACGCATGCATCTTCTGCAGCCCTGTCCCATCCAGGACGCATGCATCCTCAGCCACCTCTGCAGCCCTGTCCCATCCAGGACGCATGCATCTTCTGCAGCCCTGTCCCATCCAGGACGCATGCATCCTCCGCCACCTCTGCAGCCCTGTCCCATCCAGGACGCATGCATCCTCTGCAGCCCTGTCCCATCCAGGACGCATGCATCCTCGGCCACCTCTGCAGCCCTGTCCCATCCAGGACGCATGCATCCTCAGGTTTGGATACTTTGGGGATCTTGCAACTGAGGTCTCTTAAACCGCTGCACTTCAGTTTTTCCATGAGATCTTGGAGCCACTCAAGGAAGTGTAGAAACTGAGGAGGTGTTGGTGGGGACCTCTGACTCATAGGTTGCTGGGCAGAAGGTACCAGTGGCCCAGGTTGTAGCTGGCATCTAAAGTTGATTTGTCCTGTGGGAATGAGCAGTTAACCCGTGGGCTCTGCCACTATGTCCAGGTAGCCTGCATCAGAACCAAATTCGGTTAAATAACAACCAAAACCATCCTAGCACTGAGGAGATGGCTTCATGCGACAGCCCTTGCCTAGCATGTGCGAGACTTTGGTTTCAATTCCCAGCACCAGGAAAAGGCAGAGTCACGCTTCCTGCCATCAGATCAGGCAACGCCATGATTCGCGCTGACAACTGGTACTTAAAAAATTCAAAGTATTGCCGGGCGGTGGTGGCGCATGCCTTTAATTCCAGCACTCGGGAGGCAGAGGCAGGTGGATCTCTGTGAGTTCGATGCCAGCCTGGTCTACAAGAGCTAGTGCCAGGACAGCTAGGACTGTTACGCAGGGAAACCCTGTCTTGGGAAACCCTGTCTCAAAAAACCAAATGGGGAAAAAAAGAAAAGAAAATTCAAAGTATTTTATAGGGAGAAGAAGTGTATGTGATATTTGGGGCTTAGCATAAATATCAATTCACAAGAAAGTCATGACTCTAGCTCTGATTAGGAAGACACTTTAAAGATGCAGTTCTAAAATAGATTCCCCAGTGCCATTTATCGTCTTTCTGAAGCCGGCATCTGCGTTGGTCACTTTTTTATTGCTATGATAAGGTACTAAGGCAACTCAAGGATTGTTTAGTTTGGCTTATGTTTCCAGAGGACTAGATGTTCACAGTGGCGGGAAGGCACAGCGGCGGCAGGAAGTTGGAGCAGGAAATGATCTGATCACATTTCAACCACACACAAAACTCAGAGAGCTTGAGCCAGAAGTGGGGAGAGGCGTCAGCTCTCGAAGCTGATGATGTACTCTCTCCAGCAAGGCTTCCATCCTGAAAGTGTCACGGCCTCCTAAACAGTGCCACCAGCCAGAAACCATAGGGTCAGATGCGTGAGCCTATGGGAGATAGGTCTCATTCCAACCCCTGCAGCATCTAGAAGTATTCTAAAAGACATGTGAAGATTGGCAGATTCGACTCTCAGAACAGTAGGAACTACCTAGAAAGAAGAATTAAATTACATGATAAATTTTAATAAAATTATATGTATTTACTTGTAGCTCATATATATGTTATATATCATCTTATACATAACTGGTATCATAGTGTATAAGTATATAATATAAGTATAACACCTGCATTATTTGAACATTGTATACTATATTGCAAAGATACAGATTTGTCGGTGCTTGTGGGGACAGGCACATGGCTTTACTTCCTGCTCAGCAGCCTAAAGAGACCTCCCCTTGGGTAAAGCTAGATTCTTGGTGTGGCGGTTGAATGAGAATGGCTCCCAAAGGCTCAAATGTTTAATATTGGTCCCTAGTTGGTGGAACTGTTTGGGAAGGACTAGGAGGTGTGGCCTTGTTGGAGAAGGCATGTCACTGGGGGTGTGGGCTTTGAGACTTCAAAAGACTATTCTTACTGTGTTACCTCTCTGCCTCTTGCTTGAGGATCACGGCCTGAGTTCTCAGCTGTTCCTGCAGCCATGCCTTTGCTTGGCCATTGAGGACTCTTATCCTCTGAAACTGTAACCCCAGTAAAATTTCTTTTGTAGGTTGCCTTGGTTACGTGTTTTGTTAGGAAGTAACTGAGACTGTTGACCTCCTCACAGGAAAATATTCAGGAACAGTCAATATGAACAAGGTTTGAGTATATCTAAAGGGTCGCAGGTAGCCCAGGCTGGCTTCTAACTCTGTATGTGGCTAAGAATAACCTCCAGCTTCTAGTCTTTCTGCTTCTATACCCTAAGGCCTAAAGGCTGGCTTTGTAGGAGCATGCCGCCACACCCGGTTTATGTCATTCTTAGGTTCAGACCCATGACTTTGTGCTTGTTGGCAAAGGATCTGCCCACTGAGCCATGCTAATAACACAGGAGCTAAGCAGGAAGAAATACTCGTCTTATTAAAAGACAGGCATACTCTATTGTTTCACGGTGGTCACATAGGATTTGAGTGGTTTCTTGTCTTCGAAGCATTGCTGGGGAATGTAGTTAGGAAACCATCACGATAAACAAAGTTAAGAGTCCTGTTGGTGAAATTCTCAGAAAACACCCAAGAAAGGAGTACAGCTAAACTTAAGGTCATATTCACTCAGACGTTAAGCTGGCTTATTGCTATTTTACTATACTCATTTGAAAATATTTCTATATAAATCAATCTTGTCAAACCAGGTATGATGGCTTTAACCCCAGCATGCTGGAGGCAGAGGCAGGCTGATTTCTGTCAGTTCAAGGCCAGCCTGATCTACAAAGTGAGTTCCAGGTCAACCAGGGCTGTTATACTGAAAAACCCTGTCTTGATAAACCAGGAAAAAGATCAATATTCTGTAGCTCCACGCCTGCTCTATGTGCTACGGTATGGTTCATGAGGTGGGCAAGGGCCTGGAGGTTGGAACACAGACACAGATAGATTGCCCCAAGAATGCCCCTTTATTTTGTTCCAGGGCACACAGCTAATGTAAGGTCTCCTTGACTAATGGCCAGGCCCTAACTCTCAGCAGCAAGCCCACCAGAAACCACTCCCCTGCCATCAGGAACTCCTGAGGGTCTCGGACTCAGAGCAGCTGCAAAACAAGTTATTTGCTCAGAGCAGCTGCAAGCATAGGAAAACACGTTGTTTACTCCGGCAGGCAGGGGGTCCACAGTCCCCAACAATTGTCCCTAGGTAGGCAACATTCAAAGAAAATATTAATTGTGCTAGAATCTTTGATGCTTCTCTGGGAAGAGGCTACAGCCAGACCGGCCTCCTCTCAATACAGCTCAGAGTCCTTAGTATCTGGAGCTATGGGCATAAATAATTTTCACAAATCTCTTTGAACATGTTTTATATGATTTTTTTTTACAATATACAAAATGTACATGTTACAGATAACATGTATGAAGATACACACACGCTTGTATGTCTTACTCCTAGATGTCAGTTGAGGCCATCAGCTCTTTCGTTGCCTCTTGAGTCCAGGCTTTTGGAAGGAACCCCACAGTGTCCTCAAGCAGATGGATTCTCCAAGCTCACTCCAGCCTGGAGAGACTTGTCTCCCTCTTCCCTGCCCCAGATCAAAGCAGCCATTTGTAGATGGAAGGCTCTTCTCTGTCTACCCCAGTCCCACTCGGCCAGCTTCTCTCGGCCCACTAGGTCCCACAGCTGCCCTGAAATAATCACTCAGAGGCTAATATAGTAAATATAATTGTTTGGCTAATGGCTTAGGTGCCTTACTGACTAGTTCTAACTATGAATTAACCTGTTTCTACAAGTTTGTATTTTATCATGAGGCTCATGCCTTGTTTCCTCACATCTTGCTTCTCCCACGGCTACATGGCATCTCCCTTCTGCGTGGCCATGGGCGGAAACAGCTTTAATTATCAGCCAACAAGAGAAACACTTCGTCACAGCATACAGAAGGACATCCTACACCAGTCATTTCCCCAAACCGCTGCACAGATGTGGAGCCCAGGAGTGCATGTCCTTCCTCTCAGGCTTCAGGCACAGAAGAAGCTGCTTGACCTCTGGTGGGCAGGTGCCTGGCAGAAGCCAGTGTCTTCCTGCTTCCATTTCTGCCTTCATCTTTCACGCCAGCTATTGCAACCCGAGAACTCTTGATGACTCTGACAGATGCTTAGTGTGGTCAGAAGAGAAACTATGAACAATCATCTTCACCACCCACGCCACTCTGAGAGGAAAGAGGAACAGAAGCTCAGAGAGCTGAGCTGTGTGTGTGTGTGTGTGTGTGTGTGTTTCCTTTCTTCATCCCTTTCTTCCTTCTTCCCTTCCTCCCTCCCTGTAGGCAAAGGCCGCTTGTTCATATCAGTTAGAATTATGATGGGTTTTTTCCTTAATTTTCTTGTGCTTTTTCACATTTTCCAGTCTTTATATGTTGAGCATTTGTTATATTTTTAACTGGAAAAAATACATTCTTTGCCTCCAGGAAAGGCAAGCCTCATGAGAATGACCTGGGTTAGCAGAGTGTGGTCCCTTGTGCTCTGTAAATTGATTAAACCTCCAAGACCAGGCAGGACCGCTCTGCTCTTTGGGGAATGGGTGGACTTCCAGGGTTAATGGTGCCCTGCTGTTTGCACCGCAGGGAACCAGTGCGTGTTTGTTGCTTTCTAGACTTGCCATTTCAGCTTCTTCACAAAAAAAGAAAGAAAGAAATCCAGTCCCACAACTCCGCCCTTCCAACAGAGCAACTGTGTTGACAAGGACCCGTCCATCCCTAGATTATCTGAGGCTTGGCCTGCTTCCTGCTCCTAATTGTCTTGCCAGTCACTGCTCTGGGCTGGTTCAGGCTGGACTGGTCTCTCCCATGGAGGGCGGAGCAAAACTGCCTTCCGTGTTAGCCTTGCTTCTCTTCCCAGCTTTCTCAGTGGGAGAGGGTGTCTCCTGACCAAGTGAGCTCTGGCGTCTGTGCAAGGTCGCACACTGAGTGAAATGACGTGAGCTTGTTTTCCTTTCTCCAGCAGAAATCTGGAACTACTCGTTTGTCCTAATTTCCTTGTTTTAGTTTCTGATCTTTTCTCTAGTGGGTACTGAGTTGCTTCATTTGCAACTACCCCAAGTTGGTTCCTTGCATTAAAAACAGGCTGAGAGCAAGTTTGTTCCTCTCCCTCCCCCTCTGCTCGCCTCCCTGTCATCTTCTTCCTCCCTCCCTCTCCCTCCCTCCTTCCTCCCTCCCTCCTTCCTCCCTCCCTCCCTCCCTCCCTCCCTCCCTCTCTTTGTCTTTCTCTTCCCTCTTCATTTTGATATAGTTTAGTCTATAGCCCAAGTTAGCCTCACACTTACTACATAGCCAAGGATGACCTTAAGCTTGAACTCCTGATCACCCCCATCCCCTGCTGAGATTGCACATCTGCACCACCATGTCTGGTTGTGTTCTTCTGTAAAGCCAGCATGAAAACAATGATATTCATTTTGCTACAAGGCTAAAACTCAAACTGCAACATTCATGTTCAAGCTGTTAGACTAGCACTGAAGTAAAAACTCCTGGTTGTAAAGATGCAGCCACACCACATGGCTGACACTTCCCGGTTCCAGGGCCATGCATGTGCAGACAAGCCCTCAGGCAGAAGGGCCTAATGGCCCTGGGGATCTTAAAGGATCCCCATGTGACCCACATGCAGCGTGGTTGCATCATCTACGCATGACACAACTGCGTAGCCCTTGCGTGCCTGTGTGAGCTCCAGCATCGCATATGACGTAACCACGCCATCCTCCTGCTGTTAGGCAGCCCTTAACAGCTTGAGGCCTCTCTCTCTCTCTCCCTCTCTTCCTCTCTCCCTCTCTTCACTTCAGGTGAATTACTTAAGAAAAAAAATCCCTCGCAGGTGTGTCGAGTCATGGGTTTTAGTTAATTCCAGATGCAGTCAAGCTGACAACTAAGAATAGCCATCATACCCGCCAAGGCAATTCTCTTTGTAAAGGGTGCCCTGTGATGCACGCTGGCCCAGCAAGCGTACGGGGCTGCACGTTCACCTGGGTTTTTAGTCTAATGCAGGTGGTAGCTTTGTCTTTGCCCCATTGGCTGGGTCTGACCTCACGGTCTTTTGAGACTGTCTAGGGTCACCAGGTGGGGGAGAACAAGAGGTTTTCATAAGTGTTTTACAAGGTTGGAGAGATTTAGAATACTGGCCCTTGCTGAGTTAACCGGCTTTGTTTTCTCACGGCAGTAAAAACGACACAGTCATGTGAGCTTCAACTAGGAAGGTCACCACAGCAGCCACTGGGATCCACTCAGTGCATAAGTGTTGTAGTATCAAAGAGTTCCACAAGAGTCCGGATAGAGTGTAATGAAGGTTTATTTATTGGGGATAAACTCACAGTAAGTTAATTGTGGAAGCTCAGAGCCCGTTTCCCCAAGACTGTTAGTTGTAGCCTATTTATTTATTATGTGTTGGGGGTCAGCTCAGAGCCACACACGTTAGGCCAGAGCTGACCAGAGCACGCACATTTAAACGTCTTTCCCCGGAGTCCTGTAAACCCCTGTGCCCTTCAGCGGTGGTACTGGACCCTCATTGTCCTGCAAACTCCTGCGCCCTTCAGCGGTGGTACTGGACCCTCATTCTCTTTTGTCAAAGGACAAAACTACATGGTAAATTGACTTTATGTTCAACAAGGGGCAACCTGTCATTTCACAAACCGGAATGTGCCATTTTCAGCAGACAAGGCTGGTTTATAGAGAAATGGCTGGCAGTGGGTGGGTGGTATGGACAGAAACAAGGACAGAACGTAGGTTGTCCAGACTCCTGAGACAGAGACAGAGAACCAGAACACTAGGGGATGATCCGGTGAGTTCTATCAGGTTACTCTCGGTTAGGCTTCTATGTGGGGATGAAGGCAAATGGAACTGGCTTGTGTGAGAAATTGTCTCTCTAAAGCTGACTTCTCAAAAGGTCAGACGAAGGGCTCAGCTCTGCTCTGCTCAGTGACACCATTTTTATTTTCAGCCTTGTCTTCGAGGTCTGGTACAAGAGCTGAGTCTAAAACAATTCTCCCGAAGAATTACACTTCTGTATTCTGTATTAACACAACCAAAATGGAAAATACAGGCTTTTGGGGTGGGGTGTCAGGCATCATTAGTGAATAAAAAGATCTTTATCCTATACCTCATTCTTACATAAAAACATTCTAATGTTAGAGTTATTCCCCATACCTATTAAAGGCCAGTTTATTCTTACTTTTGATTTAGAGGAAAACTGGTTCAAATTTGGGCAGTTTGATTTTTTTACTTTAAAAAAAATCTAGTTTTAAAATATTTTAAAAATATTAATAGTCTGCTTTATTAAGCATTGTATTATAGTCTAGAGAAATCTTTAGCTTGTGTTGATCATCTCTGTACCATTAATAAATTATAATTTTTAATAAAAAAAACAATTGCTCCATGTAACTTTTATTTTATTTTTTTAATATTTATTTATTTATTATGTATACAATATTCTGTGTGTATGTCTGCAGGCCAGAAGAGGGCATCAGACCTCATTACAGATGGTTGTGAGCCACCATGTGGTTGCTGGGAATTGAACTCAGGACCTTTGGAAGAGCAGGCAATGCTCTTAACCACTGAGCCATCTCTCCGGCCCCCATGTAACTTTTATTTAACACTCTGTAACCTCTGTGTCCAATAAACATAGTTGATTTCTTACATTAACATTATTAACACTTGAAGCATAGGATTGAGTTCCAGGAAATTCTTAAAGACCAAACTATTTTTCAGAAGTCAAAATGAAGTCTCTGGACAAAGGACCTGTATTTCTGTTTCCCTTTTTGATTCAGATTGAGATTTGATGGGAGGCCCCACGTGGGGTTGAGAAGAGATGTGGGAAGATGGCAGGTGGCTGATATATTGGTCCATGCTACATAAATTCTTTGAGGCTGGAGCTTTTAAACACTCCATGGTCTATTTTCAAAAGCTTCCCTTCCAAATGTCATCAAAAAATAGCCAAACAACAGGAGACTTCCGAAGGATCCACCCACGTGAGCCCTCTCTCGGACAGGGAATTAGTGGCCTCCCCTGTTGTTGTCCCCTCCTTTGATGGCTATCGTCTGTGTCCCGAAATAAAGGCTGAATTCCATGAACAGAGCAACCCTCTGCCATCTCTACTCCTCCAGATGTGCCCACTCCTGGGCTTGCCAGCATTTCCGTTGACTCTTCCTCCCCTTGCCAGCAGAGGAGTGGGTGGGTGGGCTGGAGTCTGCGCTGGTGCCCAAGCAGCCTGAGGGGCTCTCGCTCGGTGTAGCCCTCTCTCTACTCAGGGGAAGCAGGGCTGTTGACCACGTCACAGGAGGAGTTAGCTGTAGCTGTGCATGTTAAAGACATCTGAAATCACATCTCAAGTGGGACTGAGAGACTTTTCTTTTGAAGGGTGGGTGTCTCTTTTTGGCAAGCGAGATTATCAGGCACTGTGGATGGAGTTTACAACCTAATAAAAGTAACACGGGTCACACAGATGAATCTGGACCAGTGGTTCTCAACCTGTGGGTCGCCTCCCCCCCCCCCCAGATTGCATAGCGAAGTTTACATTATGGTTCAGAGCAGCAGCAAATTACAGTTATGAAGTAGCAACACAATAATGCTATGGATGGGGGTCACCACAGCACGAGGAAGTATACTAAGGGATCGCAGCGGGAGGAAGGTTGACAACCTCTGCTCTGGAGGGAATTGAGACTTGTCTACTACAAATGGAGCTTACAGCCTTGCTTGTGAGGGTCAGAACACGACAGGTTTGTGGCTGGCAAAGGAGTCGGACAGACTTAGGATGTGGACAGACTTAGGATGTGGCTCGCCGCTATTTTCAGACTCTCATCTGAAATCCCTGCACACAAAGGGGGTTTTGTTCCTGTGAGGGCAACCTTGACAGCAAATGTCAACTGTGCTCAAGCTCTTGACTTCCAGCTGTTGAGAGACTTCCATCAGGCTGCAGAGCAAAGTGTCCCTTTGCCCTTCCTGAGACCCCTTCGTTTTCTCTGTCTTCCTGCCCCGACTCGTCCACGTGCAGATCTCTAGACTGTGGACGTTCCAGGAAAAAGCCTTTTTGTTCCTTATAATCCAGAGAGAATTGTCCAAAATGTTTCTTTGACGCTGTAAACTCTGTTGCCCTAAGACTTCTTTCTACAAGTTCCCCAGGATCCCTAAGTACCAGGCCCTGACTTCTGACCCTCTACTTCCGGAGACTAATTCAGTTCTGGGAGAATCTTGCTTTCTGTGTAACCCAGACGTGTGGTCATTTGTCCTGCAATCCTTGTGCTTAGGAGGAGACAGGAGGATCAGGAATTCAAGGTCATCTCAAGTACACAGTGAGTGTGAGGCTCTGTGTCAGAGAGAGAGACAGAGACAGAGAGAGAGGAAGGCGTATGTATATGCATGTAAGTATGTATGTGTATAAACATGCCTAAATGTATGTAATCTCAAACCAAAATGAAAACAAATGCAAAACCTCATGAGCCATTCTCTTATTTTCTAGAAATTCATACTGATATATATTCGTGTGCGAAGTAGATTTAATGTTTTTAAAATGGGGAAATTCTCATGGAAGAAAAATTGGGCAGTTTCCAAGGTCCTTCTTGTTCATTATTCTGGAAACATCCCTCAGCCACTTCCACTGCCCTGAGCTAACCTGAGCTAGCTTGAGCTAGTATACCACCTCTTCCAACCTTGCTTCCTTTTCACTTCTTGCCTCTCTTTTCTCGGAAGAAAAACTAAACTAAGCGAAACTCACCATTATCACTAACACACACACGCACATGTGTGCTTGAACATATTCTTCCCATTTTTCAATTTTTTTCTTTTTGTGTTCAAGAACCACAACGAGAAGTTACCATTCTTAAGGATGGTCTCTTAAACACTCAGATTCTAACAGGCAGCCCTGATCCCCTGTTCTCTACCTCGTGCCGGCAGGTGACCCTAGCGATAGGTTGTCTGCTAACCAGCTGCTCACTCCCGGCTTTCTCATTATCCCTTGCTCCTCACACACAGTGCAAGGGTGACACACACAGCTCCTAGCCCCGTGCTTGGCACACACAGCAGGTGACTGTTGTGTGTTCTAGCGTGTTCCTGCCCATTGACTTCCTGTTCTGACGTGTAGGCGCCAGTCAAGCACCAGCATCTCCCAGCCAGCCAGAGCTAATTGCTCTCTCTGGGAATTGTGCGCAGGGCTGACATGTCCTTTTGGCAAAGAGGACGTGAAAGTGAGTAAGACAGTTGCTTAAACGAGTTTCTAATCTGGAGGGAGAAAGGGAAAGGAATGATCCAAGGAAGGAAGGAAAAGCAGAGAGATAATACAGAGCCCGCCTCAGGGTCCGGAATCTAAAATCAACCATGTGAACGCTGTCAGTCCCTTCTCCAGGCACTTTTTAAAAAATTGATTATGCTTTTTTTTTTGTTTGTTTTTGAAGTTTTGTCATTTTTATATAGCAGACGATTTCAACATGCATATCAGTCAAGGTTCATTTGGGGAAGAAGGTTTCTGTGAGTTATGAGACAATGAAGAATTAGGGGAGGAGCAGCCAGGAGGAGGAAGCTGAAGAGTCCAGAGAGGAATCACTAAGCAGGATGGGACCTGACACATCTGTCCAGTCTCGGGAATGCCGTTGTCTCCTGTGGTTGTACCTCTGTGAGTTCACAGCCCTTCGTTGCTGCAGTCTGGGCTACAGATCATTAGCAGAGCTGGCAGACTAGGACAGCTGGTGTTGGAAACCAGCCCCACTTCCTCTCACACACACACACACACATGCCACACACCAGCCTGCCTACAGCAACTTGGGCACCAACAACTACATCACCACCAACCGCTGTATCCTTGAAAAGGTTCCTGCCATCACACTCAGCTGTCTTGTTCTCTTGCTCTGTCTGTCTGTATGTTTGTCTCCTTCTCCTTTCTTTCTGTCCCATTCCTGTTCTACTCCCCTTGATACTTCCCCTGAACACATGGTACTCCACTCAACCTCCTCCGAGGATTCTGACTCACCCTCCCCGCTGTATCAGGTTAAGTTCCCTTGCCTGTCGCTCACATCCCTGGGTGACCAGATCCCCAGCTCGTCCTCCTGGGTTTATCCTACTTCATGTCCTCTGCTTCAGACATCCATGCATCCCCAAGTGGATTCTTCAGACATCCATGCATCCCCAAGTGGATTCTACCTTTTCCTATTTCATGCCTCTGTGCAAACTCTGCTTCCAAGATCAATAAAACACCCACCAGTCTTCTAGACTCAGCCTCAATAACCCCGGCTTTCCACATTCTCCATCGACACTTTCACATTTAAAAAAATTATTATTCGTGCATGCCTGCATGTGCACATGTGCGTACATGCATGTGTGAGTATGTGCGTGTGTGTGCGAATGTGTGTGTACAAACACGTGTGTGTAAGCTTGTGTGCATGTGTTCAAGCATGTGTGTGCCCGTGTGTATGTGCGTGCATGCATACATGTGTGTGTGTATGTGCGTGAGTGCATACGTGTGTGTGTGTGTGTGTGTGTGTGTGTGTGTACACTGCTACACAGGTCTGGAAGTCAGATTACTTTCAGAGGCCAGTTCTCTCCTTTCACAGTAAGTTTCAGAGATAGATTTCATCCCATCAGGCCTGACAGCAAATGCTGCCACTCACTGAGCTGTTCTCCCACCTCCTCTGGTGCTTTAGTTAAAGGCTGCTCTCTCTTAACTACAGGTCCACCAGGAGGCACAAGAACGGCTGGGTTTCCCCCGACTGTGAGTTCCACGTCTACATGGTCAACCAGCTGCGGATGGAGAGGAAAAGACTGATCTGGAATGTGGTACAGGCACATTCATTCCTGTCACCCCAGTAAAGGAGGATCCCGAATCTGAGGCTGGTCTGGCTACACGGTGAGATGATGTCATACCAAAATATCCAAACAAAAGCTGAATTTGCACTGAACAGGTGCAGGCATTTTTCCCCCCTTGTCACCGTCCCTTATCAATAGTTTAACAACTATTTCCACAGTGTCTGGAATGAACATAATCATTTTATTAGTTATTGGGAGTAATCTGAAGATGATTTCAATGCTGTGCCCAGCCCGTGGGGACCCCAAAAGACCACCAGGAAGATCAACTCACCGAAATGCAAAAGTAAAGTTTATTATAGTGCACAGGTAATCACAAGCCTGTAGGGACCTCGTCAGCACAGCAGCGGGAGAAGGTACCCCGCCCTTCTAGACAGCATTATTTAAAGGCAAAAACCAGAAAGTTACCTTAGCAGGGTGTGAGGTGACAGGTTCGATTCTGATTAGCTCGTGCCTAGGGATTTTTCACAAAGTTTATTTTTGAACCTGCGGGTAGCTTGTCAAATTTTCTTATCGGCTGACCTTCGGTGGGGACATTCTGCGGTTATCTGTACCCTCCAGCTGGCTACTCTGTTACTTTTGCCCCTAGCCATTTCTGAGGACTGGAATGTTTTATGGGAAATAGCTTACACAAGACACAAGATGGAGGTGAAGGACAAAATGGGGGAATTTTGGTTCTTCATTCAAGTATGCGGAAAGACATAGTGTTTTGCTGGAAGCTTCACCCCAGTCCCTAACATCCACGTACCCAAAGAGTCTGGAATGTTCAGTGGAAGCTCTGTCCCAAGCCCCCTCCCCATCTTTCTCCAAACCCTACTGCATCTCAGAAAGCCCACCCCAGATGACCCCTCCCCCAGAGATGTTCAAGGCCACTCCCACAGGGTATTTAAACTGCCCCCCAAAACAACAGACGTGTGGTTTCCTGTCTTCCTTTCCTATCTCCTCTCTGGGGGGGGGGGCGCTGGAAAATCATCCAAGAGCATTTTATCCATTCAACCTGGGCTTTTTCTAATTTGGTGTGATTTGGATTGTTGTGCTCTATCAGGGTACAGAAACTCATATAGGTTAGATGCAAATATGATCCCATCTCATGTAAGGGATGAGAATTTGGGGATTTGGGTGTTCAAAGGGAGACCTGGATCCCACACTTTGAGACATCAAGGATAGCTATATAGTAGTTATCTAAAAGTGTTTAGAGACACAGGAATGTGGGCTGAGATCCTAGTTCCGCCTGGACAAGTTAATCTGCCATTTATTTCCTCAGAGCTTCCTGCTACTGCCCAGGCAGGTTGGCAGGACTCTGGGATAAACAGGAACCACACACTTTCTTATGATGGTTTCATGAGACTGTCCCCCATGGTCTCAGAATACTTGGTCTCCATTCTGTGGTTCTGTTAGGGCATGTTTGGGACATGTGACCTTGCTGGAGGAAATATGTTGCTGGAGGAAATATGTTACAGGAGGCAGGCTTTGAGGTTTCAAAGCCACACGCCATTTCCAGTTCATTCTCTCTGTTTCATGCGTGCAGTTCAAGATTAAAACCCCGGTTGCTGTGTCCGCCATCTGCTACTTTTGCTGGATCGGGAAATCAAAGCAGACTCTTTTTTCTATTAGTTTCCTTGGTCTTGATGTTTTATACAGCTGCAGTAAAGTAGCTACTACACTTCTGCAGATGGTAATGTCTCCTTCACCTTCGCTACTCCTCACCCTATGCCTACTAAAGAATGAACAAGAGAAACCAGACAGCAGTTTTGACTTTAGGTAACCCAAGGTCAAACCTAGGTGGTGTCAGGCTGCTGCACAACAGCTCAGTAACAGAACACCCCTCCCTCCCTCTGCAAGACAGCATGAGATCAGAGCCAGGAGCGAGCAAAGCAAGCTGCCACTTGCTTTACCCAGTCAGAGGAAAGTAAAGCTAAGAGGTCTAAGGAGCAGTCTGGGACACAGCCCCATAAGCGCCCCAACCAGCAAGTTACTAAGATCTCAAGGATCAACAGCAGTATGGGAAAGATGGAGACTCCTTGGCAGGCTCTTGCCTCCAGCCCTGGAGAAGTTCTTCAACACAGGAAGGTGGGAGGAAGCAGGAGGTCTCCGGCTAGACACACACATTCTGATTAGTTATGAGAGAGAGAGAGAGAGAGAGAGAGAGAGAGAGAGAGAGAGAGAGAGAGAGAGAAGAGGAGAGGAGAGGGAGAACACGTGCGCCACAGCGCGTGTGGAGGTCAGAGGACTCTCCCCTTCTCCCTGCTGGGATAGGGTCTCTGGTTTTGTGATGCTCCGCGTCCTCCTCCCACTGCCTTGTTGGGGCTCTGGGACTACAGCTGTGAAGTCACTGCATCCGGCTTTTTATGTGAGTTCCGGGACTCCAATTCAGGTCATCAGGCTTGTGTGGTGAGTCTGCTGAGCCACCCCAGGTCTCAGACCAGCTCTATTTTTATCGGGCTCCTGGAGAAAGAGTTCACTTCATCTTAGCCGCTGCCGGAGTAGAGGACATCATGAGCCTCCCCTTTGGAGACTCTGTTGGCAGCATTTGATACACATGCTAGTGGATACTCTGTAGCCCAGCACTTCCCTTCCTGGGAAGTGTAGAAAGATGCTCTCACAAGGGGACCATACAAGGAAGTGCATTGCTGCCTTGTTTATAAAATCAAGCAATTAAAACAATCCAGATAACTGTCAGTGGTGAAGAAATGGGATCATTTAAGCATTAAAATGCAAAATAGCATACACAAAAAGTATAAACTAGGTTTGTTTGTTTTTTTTTAAGTTCTGGGGATGGAGCCAGAGTTATATAGGTAGGTGTTAGGTAGGTGCTATACCATTGGCCTGCATCCCCATCTTACAAAACATGGACTTCATAGCCCAAAATTATAATCTGAATGAAGAAAGTGACTTATGAAATGATGATCTCAACACTCTGGCATAATAAGAGCTATGCCATGTATAGTTCAGGGCTACATATGCAAACACGGCTTTAAACAGTAGGTTGAAGGTGTAATAGTCTGTTCTGTCCCTTTAAGAGACAAGCCCCCCCCCCCAGTCCGCTGAGGCAAGCAGATCTTTGTTCTGCTTCCAGCCTGAGCTCCTTCTTTTCCATCTCTCTCCCGAAGAAGCAGCTTCTGCCTCTCTCCCTTCTCCCCACTTTTCCCCTCCCCCCTCTCTGTTTCTCTCTCTCTCTCTCTGCCTCTCTCTCTGTGTTCTCCCTTCTCCCCTTCTGCCCTTTCCCCTTCATAACCCACTAAATAAATACCAACTTTCTCTGCATGGCGTGCCTAATAGGTCTCTGTCTCTCACCCACCACGCGGCTACCTGCCTGGGACCGGCTGCCTTTGTGGCCTGTGGTGGTCTCATGCCCGCTGCCCACTGCTGCCACTCGGGGACCTGCAGCGTTTTACCATAATAGAAGGAACATGTCTTTTGTTTTGTTTTGCTTTGTTCTTTTGGTTTTCTGAGACAGGGTTTCTCTGTAGCTTTGGAGCCTGTCCTGGAACTTGCTCTTGTAGACCAGGCTGACCTTGAACTCACAGAGATCCACCTGCCTCTACCTCTGCCTCCCACACGCTGGGATTAAAGGCATGCACCACTACCACCTGGCGAAGGAACACGGTTCAGCGGTTCAGCGGTTCAGCGTGTCTTTGCAGTCAGTTTTGGAAAAGGGAAGGACTAAAATCTCTAAGTCCAGCAGGCTTCTGCCTGTCCTGCCAGAAATCGGACACTGAGGCAGGAGGATAGTGTTCCAGGTCAGCCTGGCCTGTACAATAAGAACTGGCTGCAAAACAGTGTTTGTTTAAACATGTGGAAATCGTTTCCTTAGTTCCAATTAATAATAATAAGAAAAAGAACTTGAAACCTTAAAGTACAAATATCACAGCTGAGCAGAAAGATAGATGGAATATAAGGACATTTTTATATAAAAAATAAGTTATTTTTCTAGGGTAAACAGAAACAGAAACATGGCCTTTGAAGTTGTCTCTCTCTCTCTCTCTCTCTCTCTCTCTCTCTCTCTCTCTCTCTCTCTCTCTGAATGTGTGTATGTTTTGTGTGTGTTGGGTGGGAAGGATATTGGGTTTAAAACACAGTTGACCAAGACACTTCAAGGAATAAACAGGATTAACGATTGTCACGCCTTTTGGAGTTGAACATTTAGCCCACATTCTTAAACCTGTAATGCTTTCTTTGACACAGTGGTGAAATCTATATCCTCCAGACTCTAGGTGGAAGCACACGTACAAAAGGGCAGTTTCAGGGGGTTGTAAGCCCAAGGTTAAATCCCCACTATTCTATGTGACTGGCTAGTTTCTCAGATCTGCAAAGTAGAAATCCATGAATGAGAGCTGAGGGGTAGCTCAGGGTTAGAGAACTCTCTCTTTTTCATGTGTGTGTGTGTGGTGTGTGTGTGTGTGTAAAAGCAGCTGAATCATGAAACAGCTATTCCTGGCTTAAGGGCCCTCCTGTTGCCTCGTGCACTGTCGTATAAATAAGTGAGGTCATTATGGGAAACCAAAGCCATGGGGAGCTGAACTTGCCAGCACAAATGCTGACATCCTTGTCTCCAAAATCAGCCTCTTTCAGCACAAAGCTGGGAGAGTGCAGTGAGATCCGCAGATCGCATTGCCTGTTCTCCTGCAGGGACCACATGACAGGCAGGCTGTGGCTGAACAGCGCAGCTTGCACTTCGGGGTCAGCCCTTGTTGCCCCTTCATCACTAGAGGCCTTAGGAATGCACTCAGCATCTCTCACACAGTCAAGGTGTTCCCAACCCTGCTGCTCCCAGCCTTTCCTACTAACTTCAGTCTAAAAATAAGATGGCTCTTTACACCAAAGTTCTTACACACACACACACACACACACACACTTTGGAATGTGAAACTTTTGGATGTGATACCTAGCAAAAGAAGGAAAACAGAGGAAATTTAATTAAGAAGTAATTCTGAAAATTTGTGGGGCTGCTGTATCTTCTCCAGTCTGTGCCAAGGTCTTTAGAGCCGTGACAAACTGCATCCCAGAGTGCCAAGTGACCCAAACCCGAGCAAATGCACTGAATATTTAGAAGAAATGTAATCACCCCAGTGACCCGAAGTCAGATGTGGCCTTGAATATTTTATACGAAAGCATTTACAAAAAATACGATTTAAAAATAAATCTCAGGATTGTCTTCACTAAGGTCACTTGCTGACAGACAGTTAAAAGAGCTATCTAGTCCCCAAATTATCTTCAAACCATGGGGGCATAAAACCTACCAAGACTCACTTTATAAATCTGTTCTAAAATTTTGCCATGAGGAACTGGCTGGAGCTTAGCTATAACCACAGGACGCGACAGTGCGCCAGGTTAACCCTGCAGCTCCTTACAATTCTGTCTTCATTCCTAGTCTGCAGACAGGGTTCCACCCCATCTCTCCTGGAAGCTTCTGTTGGGCCTTATTCAGAAGCCTAGCTTGGGAATGCACACAGGTGCTGTGGGCTTGTGAGAACCACCACCACCTCCACCACCACCACTACCTCCATCGCCTCCTCTACTACCACCTCCACCACCGCTGCCATTACCACCATCACCACCACCATCACCACCACCTCCACCCCCACCTCCACCACCACCTCCACATCCACCATCACCTCCACCATCACCACCACCAAACAGGCACCCAGAAATTTCAAGATCAAGGTGGCAGCTGTGGTTGCTGGAGAGATGACTCAGCAGTTAAGAGCACTGGGTACTCTTCCAGATGACCTGGGTTCAGTTTTCAGCACCCACGCGGCAGCTCACAACCATCTGTAACTCCAGTCCCGCGGGACCTAACACCTTCTTCTGGCATTCACGGCACCAGCCATGGACAGTGTGATATGCGTGTGGGCAAACACCCATGCACATTACAGAAAAAAAGGAGGTAGCTATCTGCCCACATTCCCATCTCCAATGGAATGATGTCCAGATCAACCTAACCCTATCCACCTCCCCCTCACTCAGAGGTGTTAAATTTCCTTTTCATTACAGCTCCGCAAAAGACTGTCTGCTGATACTCGCACAACACAGTCAGTGCTGGGCCGCTCTGAAATCTCCTCTGCCAAGGGCTGTTATTCCATAACTCTTCAATTTAGCCTCAGGCAGATTTGTTTAGACAAGGGCAGAAAGCAGCCACTTTCTTCACCAAACATCACAAGAGCGGTCTCTAGGCCATTATTAATATTGTTTTCCTCTGAAACCTCTTGAGCTGGCCGCCACAATTCACATCATCCTAGTACCGCTGTCTTCCATGCTCCTACTAGAATGGCCATTAAGGCCCACCCACTTAAAGTGCTCAACTGCTTTTCTAGTCTGGTCCCAAAGTCCACCTTTCTCCAAACCAACACAGAGTCAAGCCTATCACAGTAAGACCCCAGTCCCTGGTACCAACTTCTTAGTTTTTTCTTTTTCAGATTGTATCGGTAGCCTTAGACCACATCTAGTAGGCAGATGTTGTCTTCACCTACAACTTAAGGTTTACATATAGGATATATTAAATCTTGTTAATATAAAATTTCCCAGCAGTGATCCTTTAACCTGTAAGTTGACTGGTTAAAACTGGCAAGTCGTTTCCCAGTCTTAACCTTTCCCGGAGTCTGGAGATGGAAGCCAGTGGTAGGGCACCTATCATGGGCACAGTTCCACCCCCAGCACAGAACACACACACACACACAGAGAGAGAGAGAGAGAGAGAGAGAGAGAGAGAGAATGTGTATGACCAGAACACACAGAGGCATGTTTCATGTGGTACACAAACATCCCCTACAAATGAATGAGAAATAGATTATTCGCCGTGTCTGCTGATACACACCTGTAGTTTTAGTACTTGGGAGGCTGAGGCAGGAGAAACATGAGTCTGAAGATAAATTGAACCAGAAGACGCTGTTTCAAAAGGAAAACAGTATCCTCTCTCCGTCCCCTTTCTCTCCTGCCCCACCTTCCATCCTTCCCAGCCACCACGAAGTGAACTGCCTGCCCCATCATGTCCTCCCTGCCAGGATGAACTAAGCAGACATGGTCTGAACTAGCCCCTCGCCCTTTAAACAACTTAAAGTTGTTTCTGTCTAGTAACTGTCAAAGTAACAAAACCAACAGGATTCAGGTACTTCTGTGGGATCATTACGGGTATCCTGTGGGTCAGAAGCTGTAGAACAAGTTTGTGGGGGGAATTTAGAAGCTTTTGGAGAAGGAGGTTAGAGAGGCCTCTGAATGCTGTAAGTTCTGGTACCCGCTCAGAAGGATGCAATGCCAATGGAAGTGTCCACAGTGAGGATGGTGGAGAAGGAAGTTAGAAAGGCCTCTGAATGCTGTAAGTTCTGGTACCCGCTCAGAAGGATGCAATGCCAATGGAAGTGTGCACAGTGAGGATGGTTGCTCGTGAGGTTTTAGGTAGGAATTCAAATCGAGAATGGGGCCGTAGAGAGGCCGTGGGTACTATAGTATCTCAAAGAACTTGGCTATATTTTATGCCTATCTTGAGTCTTTCAGGGAGGTTGGGTTTAAAGTTGATGGACCAGGGAGGCTTTGGTGGATTTGAGTGAGAATGGCCCCCACAGATTCATAGGGAGTGGCATTATTAGAGGTGTGGCCTTGGTGGAGTGGGTGTGGCCTTGGTGGAGGAAGTGTGTCACAGGGGGTTGGACTTTAAGGCTTCAGAAGCCCAAGCCAGGTCTAGAGGTTCAGTCTCTTCCTGCTGCCTACTGATCCAGGTGTAGAACTCTCAGCTACCTCTCCATGTCCGCCTGCACACTGCCATATCCCACCGTGATGATAATGGACTGAACCTCTGATCCTGTAAGCCAGCCCCAATTAAATATCCACCTTTATAAGAGCTGCTGTGGTCATGGTGTCTCTTCACAGACAGAGGCTGAGCATAAAATTGAGAGACTGATTGATCTGACAGAGGACGTTTCAAGGCTACCCAGCATCCAGGCTGTGGTACACTTATCAGAGGCTGATTTTAACCAGAGAGATGAGATTCTCTTTAAAAAGCAGAGCCGAAAGACTTGAAAAACCTCACCAGAAATGGAGCACAACAAAGTTGGTGGCCAGGAGAATGCGGCAGCCTCGGAGATGCGCTTTGCCGCAGGATAAGAGGAAAGACATCTTGAAGGCCTCTGGGGAACTGGCCAGGTTAGCTGTGCTGCAGGATCGGGGCAGAAAGCTGGAGACTCACTGAAAAGGTTTCACTGTGAAAAGAAAATTCTAGGGTGGCCTGCTCACACAGCGCTACATAGCAAAGAATTCCTTTAGGTTCACCCACCCAGACACTTGGGCTGTTGCAGCAACAGTGGGGGGCTGTGGCAGACTTCAGGGCTGTCCCTGTGATGCTGGTTTCAGGCACAGGATGTAAAAACTATCAGCTCGTGTAGGCTTCACACAGATTTCAAAGCAAGGCTTGGGAGAGCAGGCCGCACATGACAAGGAGTGAGGCACTGAAGAATGAGTATGTGAAACCCCAGGATGTTGAAAAGGTTAAGAGCACAGAACGTCTGTCACCAAAAGCCACAGGCAGCAGACAGAGTCAGTCAAAGGCGGGCCACTTGGGCTGAGACTGCCCAGACCACAGAGGCCAGCTGTTGACATCTGCTGGAGGTCAGATCTTAAGACCACACGACCAGAACACCAGGCACGGGTATCCTCCGTGTACCGCTGTCTGGGCAACATGTCACTTGGTTTTTGTGTTATAGAGGCCTCACAGCTAAGAATTTGCCTCGAGTCCTAGGGGAGACTTGGCTGTTATTGGAACCATTTAGACTATGAGAACTCCTGAAGAGGAACTGAATGCACTTTGCCTTTTGAGGGCCAGGAACAGAGTGTTACTGCGCAGGGAGTTATGTTTGGGTTAATCATGACAAAGGCCTATGGTTAATCTTAATTATCAACTTGACTGCGCCGAGAAGTGCCTGGGGTTAGTAAAATATACTTCCCGGGTATCTATCTGTAAGGGCTGCAGGGAGCATTTCCAGAGATGGGTAGCTGAGGGGTGAAGACCCACTCCAGTGTTCACAGCACTAGCTCATAGGCTGGAGCCCCCAAGGAAGTCCAAAGAAAAGCAGAGAGCCTGTAAGAGCAGAGTTCTCTCTCTGCTTCCTGCCTGCCATGGTGAGCTCTGCTGTGTCAAACAGTGGGCTTCCTGGCCATTACGGAGTCACTGTCTGGCATTGGTCACGACGATGTAAAATAGAAGAAACACACACATGTAATTTTAGCACTCAGGGGACAGAGGCAGGAAGATCAGGAGTTCAGGGCCACTCTGTGCTGTATGAAATCCTGTCTAAAAAAGCTGGAAGAGAAAAACAAAAAGAGGTTATAACTGATTGTAGCTAAAATGTCACAAGCTGATTAGCCCAATAGGAGAAAAAGAACAAAAGCATGTATAGGCAGTTCACACACTCCATATATACAAAAATTCAAAATACAAGTGTGTGTATGTGTGAGTGTACATTTATGTGTGCGTGTGTGCATGTATGTGTGTGTATAAAACCACTGCATTGCTGCATTATCTAAATTGACTTTTACCGTAAGCATGTATTACTGGGTATGATTGTTTTTCAGGGCTGAGGACTGAACCCAGAGCCCATGCTAGACAAGGGTTCTACCCCAAGCTACACTCCCAGCCCCATTTTACTTTATCGAAAACAGCAATAAAACCATATTATTGGGGTCCTTCCTAGACAAATTGGATCTAAATCTCTGGGGACAGAAGGCAGGAATTTACATTTCAAAAAAGAAATGCAAGCAGCAGGCAGCAGCGCCAACTGTAATCTCTGCATGCAGAAGCCAAGGCAGGTGCATCGCCCCAAATTATTGCCCACTTAGCAAGTCCCGGGTAACCAGGGCTAGAGAGGGATACCTTGTCTCAAAAAACAAAGTGAAACAAATGGGGAGGGGGTGGGGGGGATGACTCAGCCATGGCAGCTTGCAACCACAGGTAACTCCAGTTACAAAGGCTCCAACATCCTCTTCTGTGCCCCTGAACACCAGATGTGCAAGTGTTACACAGACATAAATGCAGGCAAAACACCTATACACATACAATAACAAAATACACAAATTACTAGGTCTAGGATAGGGTTGATGACTAGATATTCATAGTTACACAGTTTTCCTTGTTAGCAAATCCAGAAAATACTTTAACAAAAGAGGTATAAAATGTATAAGGTTGAGAGAGATAAAAGTTTAAGTTGTTTATCTTGGAAAATAAGAAAATTTGAGGTCTAAAAAGATAGGTTTTGGTTAGTAATACAAGTTATGATAGAAAATGGTTTAGGTGTAAACTTTGGACTCATCAAGAAAACGTAGATAATAGAGCAATTTCTCTGAATACACCAAATACAAATGGACTGGACATTGTGAATGTAATCCTTACCTCATAATTGTTCTTATTATATGTAGTTTTACTGTGTTAGAGTTAAACCCTTTCCTTTTTACTTAGACAAGATGGGGGAGAGGATGCAGAATATCTGTGTATACTGTAAAGATATGTCTCTGCCTACGGTACCTTCTGGTTTGTTTAATAAAGAGCTGAATGGTCAATAGCTTGGCAGGAGAGAATAGGACTTCTGCGTAAGAGGGGAGGTCAGACGGATGTATCAAGGCATGCTGGGGATTCACCAGTGAGACACAGGGGAAGCAGGACGTGCAGTATGGAGATGAGGTAATGAGACACAAGGCAGAACACTGATTTAAAAATATGAGTTAATTTAAGTTATAAAAACTAGTAGGAAACAAGCCTAAGCTAAAACCAACCTCTCATTATTGATAAGTCTCTGTGCCATTATTTGGGAGCTGATGGTTCTGATGAGAAAGTAAAACAATGTAACACAGATGAACACATAAGTAACTTTTTTCAAAAAAGCAAGAACTCCAAACTGGCTGGTTCCTGTACAAGGGCAGGGATGGGTGGGAACCTAGAGCATCTAAAGTGCTGAATATGAGGGAGAGCTGCAGTCATGTGCTGTGCCCCATGGCCAGACAGATGGCATACACAGCAGAGGATTAGAGCCAGGGCAAAGGATAACTACCACCCCCACCCCAGCCACCCTGGAAAGAGAAGCTGCATCTCTCTCACAGAAGAATCCCCAAAATGCCACACGCTTTGCACAGATGCTCCAGTCTGCAGGAAGCAAGGCTTAGTTCTTGCTACCCCTTCGGTCATGGCTTTTGCTTAAAAAAAAAAAAAATGCTGCGTCAGAGCCGGGGACAGAGAGATCTCAAAGTGGAGAAACCTGATCATCAAGGGTAGCTCCGGTGATGACGACATGCCATGCCAATGTCTGTGCCTTGGCTGTGAGGAGGCTATCCGACTTCTGGGGTTTCCTCTTTACCCAGAACCCCAGTCTAATCACAAACAAAATACCAGATCAATCCAAGTAGAGAAATATTTTACCAGACACACAGCAAGAATCTTCAAAACCATTAAGGTCCTGATGAGCAAAGGAACTCTAAGAAACCGTCACTGAGCAAGGGGAAGTGATCTGGTCTCTTGATGGGCTTATGAGGCACCAAGGGCAGTTAGTGGACATACTGGTGACATCCTAGAGGCTGGTCAACCACTGCAACAGAAGCAGGAAGCAGAGCTCTAGGGCGCTCTGTAGACAGCTGGGCTCCAGGCTCCAGAGAAGGGCAGAGTGTTGCTTCCCTCTGGTGTGCAGTAGAACCGCCAGGGGGTTCCTTACTTCAGACACCCAACCTGAAAATTCTGAGTGAACAGTCCTTGGTGGGTTTGCTTTTTTGTTTGTTTGTTTTTGGAAAGGTTTCGTGTAGCTAAGGCTGACCTAGAAATCACTATATAGTAGAAGATAAACTGGCGTTTCTGATCTCCCTGTCTTCTCTTGAGTGCTTGATTGTAGGCTTGTGGTACCACACACATCATAAGAGATTTGAGGCCTTAAACCCAGGTTTTTGCACTTGCTAGGCAACCAGCCTACCAGCTGCACTACATTACCAGCCTTATTCAGCAGGGTCACTCTGTAGGGTAAAAGGGCCAGTCAAAGAAATTCACCCTGGCCCTGAAACCAGAGGCAATGAAAGAAACACACCCTGGATCTGAGAACCAAGACAGTGAAAGACACACTTTAGCCCTGAACCCAGAACCTAAGAAACACACCCTGACTCTGAAGCCACAGCCAAAGAAACACACTTTGGCCCTTGAACCAGAGCCAGTCAGTGAAGGAAATATGGTCTGGCTCCAAAACTAAAGCCAAAAAACTAAAGGGGAAAAAACTGAAAGAAAGCCAGTTTGGCCCTGAAACCAGGGTCAGCTCTGCCCCTGAGCAAGGAAACCAACCAGTCCCTGAGCACAAAATCTTGCAACCAGTCCCTGAGCAGGAAACCAACCAGTCCCTGAGCACAAAATCTTGCAACCAGTCCCTGAGCACAAAATCTAGCAACCAGACCCTGAACCCTGAGCCAGTGAAAGAAACCGCCCTGGATCTGAAACCCCAGCCAGTGAAAGAAACATTTTAGCCCTGAACCCAGAAGCAAAGAAACACAGCCTGGAAATGAAACCAGAGCCAAAGAAACACACTTTGTCCCTAGAGCCAGAGCCAGTGAAAGAAAACACACCTTAGCCCTGAAAATAGAGCCAAAAGGCTAAAAAGGGCCCTAAAATCAGGGCCAGCTCTGCCTCGACCAACTAAACCAACCAATCCTTGAGTAGGAAAACTAACCAATCCCTGAGGAGAAAATCTCCCTGGGAGACTCTGCCCCTGAGAAGCTCTTTGTAAGTCCCCCTGCCAGCTCCGGCGTTTCCCACCACAGCAGAGGCAGCCACTCTTCCGCACTCCTTCCTAAATAAAGAGTTTTGAGTGAAGATCTTCTTTAGCTGGTACAGAGCAGAAGAACCTTTGCTGAGACATCCCCTTAGGGGGGCTGAGCAGGAAAAAAACAAAAAACAAAAAACCAGAAGAAACAGTTACATCTGTGGGGAAACTCCCTTAGGAGTTGAGCAGAAAAAGTAACTTTTCGCCTGAGCCCGAGGAGATTGCTACACTTCTGCAGAGGCTTCCCCTTGAGCAGAGCGAAGCAGAAGTAACATCTTGGCTGGCGCAGAGCAGAAGAAACAATAGCTTTGCTGGGCGTTCCCGAGCTCCGCTGTACCTGCTCACTCTGAGAGGAGCAGAATTGCTACATCCGGGAACGCATCCCCCCCACCACACCCCTTCCGATATGGCCTGACTTCCGGATGAGTCAGGATATCTTTCCTTCCAGAGCTGTGACAACCACACTCTCTATGTAGTCCTGGCTGTCCTGGAATTCACAGAGATCCTCCTGCCTCTGCCTCTTGAGTGCTGGGATTAAAGGTGTGAACCACCAGGCCTGGCTTCCCAGCCTTATTATTTAATTAAAAGGTATTTATTAGTTTTTTTTGAGGATTTTCCACAGTGGTTTTTGTGCATATTCACCCCTCACCCAGCTCCTGCCAGATCCACCCCCAGACCCTTCCCTATCCAGTTCTGTGTCCTTTCTTATTTTCACTCATCAGCTCTCACCTGTGCCGGGCATACATCCACGGATGTGTGGCCTGCCCCTGGAGCACGGTTGACCTACCAGAGACAACAGTCAAGGCTGATCTTCATTTGCTTGTCTCCTTCCTGAGACAGTCATAGTCCTAATTACGGTGAGCTCGGCTAGCCACTATCCTCGACTTTCCCTTTCTGTCAGTTGGGAAGGCATTCATTCATTCGCATAGGCCTTGCTGTCACTGGCCACAGTTGGGTCAGTTTGGTGTCCAGCACAAAGGACCTCCTCCAGCTAGATATCCATAGACCGTCATAGCCAGATGTGGATGTGCAAAGAAGGACTGGACACTTGACTATGACTGACGACTTGGAGAAGTCCCCCACACCTCCTGAATATTCCGGGTGTCTCAGGCAGGGATGCCTTCCTCGGCCGTGGCCTTGGGTTCTAGGTGGAATGCAGCGAGTTTCTGCTCCCTTGGGCCTGGGCGGCAGCAGCAGAAAGGCGAGGCGTGTTTAGTCAGGTCTACAGAAGCTGTGAAATATCCCCTGGACAGACTGTTCTAGAAGCTCATCGGTAAGATGTGAGTCCTGCTGAAACAAAAAGCCTCTGAAGATAGAAAGAGCATGAACTTCATTCATTATGTAACATCCCCGGGCTATTTGGGGCACTCCGTGAGCTTCCTAATAGAACTCTTACCACCGCTTGACGTGTGATGAGTGCGAAGTGAACCAATACAGAAAATAAGTAATTAATAGGAGCAGCCGACGCTGTTCTGATCGTCTCGACCTGGAGGAGTCTCTTTCCTCTGTGCTTCATTAATATTCTGGTCACACCACATTTATTTCAATGCAGGTCTGATGAATGACACCTGTGAATTCTTTTGGAGAATGAGAATCATTTCAAGGCATCCTGGGCTCCCAGTGCTCATTGTCCCTCCCTAGGACCTCTCCCCAAACCAGGCTGCAGCTTGCTGCCACCTTGTCTCCCCACCCACCCAAGCTGGTGCTCCTGGCTAATGCTCACTCTAGCCTTAGCTCAAAGATGATGTCTGGGTGTGGTATCGTGTGTGCCTGCAATCAGAGCACTCAGGAGGCTGAGCCAGATGGATTATGAGTTCAAGACCAGCCTGGATGATGTCTTGAGGTGTTTTCTTACTGTGAACTCAGGTCAGGAACATGAGACAGGTAGATGATAGATGATAGACAGACAGATAGATAGATGATCATTACATAGATGGTAGGTATATTAGAAATATATAGAGGCATGATAGGTAGATAAATAGATGATAGATAGGTAGGCAGATAGATGATAGATAGATGGTAGATAGCTACCTTTTGGATTTGGGGAAACTGGAGTTTCCTTTGGATCTGACAGGAATACTCTTCTGTTTGGGGTCGAACATGCACACCACAGCCACATTCTCGGCATGTTGACTGGTTCCAAGTCCATTTCCCATTGTAGCAGGGGCTTCCTGAGGATGGAAGAGGCACCAATGGGGAGAAGGCTGTCTGTCGGGGCCCATGCGATGGCTTAGTGGATAAAGACAGCCTGATGGCCTGAATTTATGTAAAACCATTGTTAAAGATAGGACTGGGATTGTAGCTTAAGGGTGGAGAGCTTACCTACCACATGTAAGGCCCTGGTTTCTATCCCCACTGTTGAGACAACAATAAAAAGTGTGGTTGGGTGTGGGGCACACACCTTTAACCCTAGCGCTTGGGCAGAGGCCAGCCTGGTCTGCGCAGGGAGTTGAGACTACACAGCGAGACTGTCTCAACAACAACAACAGCAACCAAGACATTTTAGAAGATAGGTTGGCGCCATGTCATAGGCCTTTTCTGACTGTTGCATTGGGCCCTTTTCTTCTGCTCCTATTGTTAATATAGAGCCCAGCTCTTTCAGCCAAACCATCTCAGGTCATCAGTTGCAGTAAGTATCCCTTTAAAGCTCACACGCACATGTCTTGGCTTAACTTTTCCTCTGGAAGTTGGGTATGATTCATGCTTAGCTTTGCCCTCCTTTACACATGACCATTTGTCCTTGAGACTTACTCACTCGCAGGGCATTTGTCCTTACCAGGAAAGAGCCACAGCAGTCATGGCGCAGGCTGTGGGACATTCGTGTTTTCCTCATGACCTTAGGATTCTGCGTTGATGACACACTGCACAGCAATGTTTAGTTTCTCCTCCTTCTGGCTGCTGGGGTTGGGTCTCTGTGGCATCTCTGAAATAATGAGAACAGTGTAAGGTCATCGTCACTGATCGGACAACTGTCACTGCATGGGAGTTCCCTGTAAATGGTGGCAAAAGCGCTCAACTAATTTTCACATATAATTCCTTTCAAAGAATTCCTTTGTTCTTGTGCGAAATTAAACATTCCCCAAACAAATATATTAAAATGCAAATTTGGAGATGCTTTTAGAGAATAACAGACTGAAGAACTGCATTTCAGATTAGCTGACAATCGAGCCCCCATTTGTCAGTAATTTTTCAGAAGAGCCCGGGATGTTCTCCTCTTCTTATTTTCATTTATAAATTCAATTTAGGAGTGCAATGAGACAGACTGATTCTCCTGCCTTGCTGTCTGATTTACTTACTTCTCGAGGATAAATGACATTCAGGAGGGGCTGCTGCTCAGAATCCCAGGGCCCTAGAAGAAAAGGCCTTTGCATGTCTTAGAAATGCCAGTTCTGTTTAGTCTCAGCGACGTCACCCAGCCTGTGCAACATCCTGCATTCTTGTTCTGCTCTGCTCCTGTGCTCTCTGGGAAGGCAGCTTCTTGGATGGCTCTGTATTGCTGCACTTGCCTAAAAGTGACACCATCCTTCAGGGCTCCTGCTTCATGAAAGAGTCTGCCATGCATTCTGCAGGATACAGAAGAAAATGACTGACAAACTGACAATATAGGCAGACCTGTCTTTGAAATTTCCTACTTTATGAAAAAATCTGTTGGATACTATAGGCCTGTAGGCTGAAGATGGATGACCCAATGGTACAGAAGAACTTTGGGTGACTTCTGGAGTCTTTGATGATGTTGAAGAATTTATAGTTATAGATATATAGATATAGTTATATGATATAGTTATTATGAAAGATAAAGTAGATGTAAACATTGTAACTAATTCTTGCTTGATAACTGTTTTGTTATATGTAATTTTACTATGTTAAAAAAGGGGGTGGTGATTTGGGAGGTGATGTATGCTGGAATACCATTGGTTAATAAAGAAACTGTCTTGGGCCTGTGCAGGGAATAGAGGTAGGCTGGGAAAGCTAGACTGAATGCTGAGAGAAAGAGGGTGGAGTCAGGGAGAAGCCATGGAGCTGCTGCTGGAGTCAGACATGCTGAAACTTTGCTGGTAGGTCACGACCTCATGGCGACACACAGATTAATGGAGATGGGTTAAATTAATATGTAAGAGTTAGCAAATAAGAAGCTAGAGCTAATGGGCCAAGCAGTGATTTAAATAATACAGTTTCTGTGTGATTATTTCAGGTCTGAGCTGCCAGGTGGCCAGGAAACAAACAAGCGACCTATTATAACAGCTCTGTATTAAAACTCAGCTTAGGTGTCTTGCCTTTACCCCCACGCAGCATGTGAACTGATCTGTGTGGTTCTGTGGATCAGTGACAGGATGGGGTTAAGAGAAAAATCTGCTCCTTGTACAGATTAATCCATGATTGGTAAAGCATTCATCAACTTGTAGGAAAGAATATAAATGCCCGTCAAGGGACAGTCACGTTGCTGACACAGTGTTGGGTATTTGGGGGCAGTTCCGTTGAGCTCCCAGACAGTCTCCAAGCTGGTAACCCCACGGCTCCCTGCCTCACACGCAGCTCAACTCCAGGCAGTTGTTCAGCTGGTTGGTATTACAAAGTGCAGCCAGCTGATCACATTTAATGGCTCGAATAGACCTCTGATAAACTTTTTATTTTAAAAAAAAAAAAGGGGGCAATGGCTTCACCAAGGCAGTAGGGTTATCTTGCATATGAGGAAAGCATGGGCAACCTAGTAAGACCTTGCCTAATGAAAGCAAACAAACAAACAAACAAATAGAAAACCAAATCTAGGGTTGGGACTTCACAGGAAGGGTAAACACCTAATGTGTTTGTTACAAAAAGAAATGCCAGACAGACATGATGCTGTGTAATCCTGTACTTTATCCATGTGTGCCCAGCGCAGGAATATAGGAGGAAGTGCACAGACTTGCCCTCCGCACACTCTTAGGAGATGGCTCCAGACTACAGGTGGGACCGGCCCTATGTCCTCCGTGATTGCATATATATGCAAAGCTATAAAACGACAACAAACAAACACAAAAAACACAAACCTTTTTCTTTTTTTTTTTTTGTTTTTGTTTTTGTTTTTGTTTTTTGAGACAGGGTTTCTCTGTAGCTTTGGTGCTTGTCCCGGAACTAGCTCTTGTAGACCAGGCTGGCCTCGAACTCCCAGAGATCCGCCTGCCTCTGCCTCCCGAGTGCTGGGGTTAAAGGCATTTTTGCCACCACAAGATGTGGTGGTGGCACACGCCTTTAATCCCAGCCTGGCTTTCTTCACTTTTTAAAAATCACAGCTGCAGTGATTATGTATTTATGCTGAGAACTATTTTGTTTTTGTTCTGTGGTCTTTCACCTACTTATCCAATAACCTTTAAAGCCCAAATCTTCACATTCTCCTATAACAGAGACAAACCACTTTTAGTTCTCGCCCTTCCTTTCTCACATCTTGTGACAAATATCTATCTAGCTATCTATCCGGCTTAGTTAAGGTTTTTATTGCTGTAAAGAGACACCAGACTATGACAACTCTTATCATTTAATTGGGGTGGCTTACAGTTTCAGGGATTTAGTCCATTATCATCGTGATGGGGAGCCTGGCAGCGTGCAGACAGACATGATGGTGGAATAGCTGAGACCCATACATCTTGCAGGCAACAGGAAGTTGACAGACAATCACACTGAGAGAAGTTTGAACAAAAGAGACCTCAAAGCCCACCCCCACAGTGGCACACCTCCTCCAACAAGGCCACACCTCCTAATAGTGCCGCGCTGTTTGGGGGCCATTTTCTTTCAAACCGCGGTTCTCTGCCTGCCTTTCTCTGTGACAGTGCCATGGAGCAGTCATGTTGGCATTTCTTTCTGCACCTTGTATACAGTTACCTCATCCAAGGCTCAAGGAAACCGAGGTAAAGGGGATGAGAAGAATTTAAGAGCCAAACGATGAGAAACCCTTCTGTGGGACAGTCTTCTGGACATGTCACAGGAGCAGTGGCTACCCACTGACACAAGACTGGGCAAGTCAATGACCCACTCTGGAGGAGGACAGGGCTCATAAGGGCCACGCCTTCCAGAGGAGTCATAGGCAGTTAATGGTTGCTAGGAGATGAGAAGTCATATTCCTTAGTGGTGTAGACATTGGGAAATTGCCTTTGTTCAAGTAAATAACTCCCTAGCCATGCTCATGAAGACGATTCTAACCAAATGCAGTGGGCCACAAACAAAGACATGAACATAAGTGTGGGGGTTCTCACTGTGGGAGGTTAAGAGGATAGTAATGGGGTGTGATCCAAGCCTAGCTATAGAGAGATGTAGGTATAGCTATATACGTGAATATATAATAGATTTGAAAAGGGAAGCAAAACACCCCCAACACTCTGCCACCCAGTGTTTTCAATTCTCCATGAGAACTGTCTTTTAGTTTCATTTCGTTTTGTTTTCTGCATCGAAAGAAACTTTCATAAATGAGTAAGAGGCAACTCAAGAACCCAGCTGAGGGCCTGAATAAGCAATTCCCAGAAAAAGAAACACAAATGGCTTTTAAACGTGAAAAATGCTTAGACTAGATGCTTGTTAAAGGGAAAAAAAATTAAAAGTTGTGTAAGAAATGCAACCTGATCCACAGCCTGGCTTGGCCACACATAATATTGATACTCTAAATGTAACCGGCCAGCGAACAGAATGGACTGGGAATGGTCCAGCTACAGACCTCTCTGTCACCTCCGTTCTTCCACCCTGCCTCCTGAGTGCTAGGATTAAGATGCTCAGTCTTTGTGCAGGCATGCACGTGTGTGTGTGTGTGTGTGTGTGTGCGCGTGTGCGTGCATGTGGGGGTGTGCATGTGTGTGCGAGTGTGTGTTTAAACACCATAAAGGACAATTTGCAGGGGTCTGTTCTTTGCTTCCACCGTGTGGAGCCTGGCAATCAAACTCCAGTTGTCCCACTTTTTAAATTGTGGGTTCTGGGGATGGATTGAGGTCCTTGTAGGTGCAGGACAACGTTTTACCTCCTGAGCTATTTCCCCAGCCTTCTCATAGGTTATTGCAAAAATCAAAATCCATGACACATGTCACATGCTTAGACATGCATGAGACTGTTGTCCTTGTCATTGTTGCTGGTTTTCTTCCGACTGGTCATGGGATGTAACTTTGTCCTGTAGGGATGACCTCTACCCATCCCCAGTGAGCCTGTTAGCCATGACTCTCCTGCTGTCTGCTGTACAACTCAAGAGTGTGGCTGACATGAACTATAATAGAATAACCTACTTCATACAACACTTGCATAACTTCCTGAGGAGGTCTTTGCCATTTTCCTTACTGCTTATAGGTCACTGTGTCAGTAAAATAACAGGCCAGTGTGGTTCAGCTTCACCCTGATGCCAGTTGACTATGTTCTCAGACATCGACAAATAAATCGCTGGCCTTGGGCATAGCACTAATTCAGACAGCTGGGTCAGAACACGGGCCAGTTGCCCTTCAAGACCTGCGAGCTAGAAAGAACCTTTGCGGTATTCTTAAGGGTGTGTGAAAAATCAGACTCAAAATAAAACCTGATATGAACAAAACCAAAGACTTCAGAGACTGGCATGTGTATCTTAAATCCCCCACTGGTGGGACTGGAGGGCTCCCCTCAATACCAGTCCTAATAACTGGAGAGGTATACACTGCGCCTACGATGTGCAGAGCTGCTGATGGCCCGAGCAGATAATGGTACAGAAGAAGATGATGGGAAAGTGTTGCCGATGTGATTTCATTTATGTTATAATAATGACAAGCCAGTGCGTCTCTAGATCCGTAAAAAAATGCATAAAGGAAGTTCACTTAAGTATAGTGTGGTTGTCTCTGAGTGGTAGAATTTAGTGCGATTTCTTTTTTCTCTTTTTACTTCTTTTTCACTGTAAGTTACAGAACTAAAAGAACTTTGTTGAAATCTACAAACACATCATTTTTGTAGTCTAGATACAACAAAACCCACATTTTTCTGAAGAATAATATATATGTTAATATATATATATATCCTTTCTAAGCTCAGCTAACCTTCTGTGCCTCAGTTTCTCCCATCATAAAACAGACAGGAATAGTCTCTTTAAGATTATAAAAATCAAATTCTTTAATATGTGCAAAATTCTTGGAACTCAAAATACTGGAATATTTAATGCTACTTGTGTAGGGTTTTCCACAGACACAGGAACAAGAATATACAGAGACAAAAAAGGAGAGATTATAGAACTGGGCCCCATGATTATGGATGCCAGGAAGCTTCAGCTGTACTCTGCAAGCTGAAAACCTGGAAAATTGATCCAGAAGCCTGAGTCCCCAGGGGCCAAAGATTCCCCAACTGGAGTCCCAGCCCAACGTCCATTCACTCCTCCCTCTGCCTTTTTGTTCTATCCAGACTCTCAGTAGACTGGAGAACAAGCTTATACACTGGTGAGGGCCATGCCTTCTACCGGTCTATCCATCTGAATACTAATCTCTTCTAGAAACTCCCTCACAAATGCCTATAAACCACGTCTTACCAGTTATGAGAGAGTCCGTTCCTCCAGGGAAGCTGACACATGGCATTGTAGATGGTGATGGCTGGTGGTGCTTTTCTTAAAGCTCCACACCATGCAATGGTGTAGATAGAACAGGAATTACAGGAGCAAGGATAATGACAAATTGCTGTTGCAAGGCCATGAGCTAGACGTGTGATAATTGGGAAGAAAGCGGTGGTCATTGTTGACACATTTCTACGGTTAGGACGACTGCAGTTGCTTGGCAACTACAAGAAGTGCTTTGCTGAGATTGTTTTATCTATTATTAGTGTGTGTCCCTGTATGCAGGTGAGGGCCCCAGCCATCAGAGGTCATCTTTGTGGAGTCCATTCTTTCTCCACCTCCACCTGAGTTCCAGGCATTGAACTCGGGTCCTTCAGCTTGAGCAGCCAGTGTCCCACCCACTGAGCTATCTCATTGGTCCAGGAAAAATGAACTTTTTTTTCAAGACATGGTTTCTCTGTGTAACTACCCTGGCTGTCCTGTACTAACATGCCCGGCTAATAGACTCATTTTTAAATTGATAAATTTCAAAACCATGTTCTAGATTCATAATGAAACAAGCGATCTTTACAAACTGCAGTGAGGGGCTCTTCACAGCACACAAGGGTACACGCTGCATGTGTGCAGTGCAGTTCAGGATTCCAAGCTCTGCACATGGTCCTGAATCTCAGCTTTATATAGGAAATACTTGTCTCTGGCTCTCCATAGTGCCACCCCAACTCAGCTGCGTCTGCCTTCTGCTGATTAGGGCATCTGGACTTGAACTCCAGGTCCAGGTTATGTCATGAGATGACAACTGATGAAGAATGTGGAAGCAAAGGCGAGTCATCCTCCAACCTTTGCAGAGGACCCAGGTGAAGAAACCCGGGTGAAAAAGAGGGAGACACTGGCTCAAAAAACAAAAAACAAAAACAACAACAACAACAACAACAAAAAACCCAACCCCAAACAAAAACCCACATCAAACAAAAAAAAAAACCCACACAATAAATTTTTTTTTACTTAAAATGTATTTTCATACACAGGCATGAATTCTTGTAAAGATTAAATACACAGATTTTCTAGGTACTTTGGCTTGGTGATATATGTGAGCAGGTTGGTGTTCTGTTATTCTGCCTCCTGATATTCCACTAAGAAAATAAAGAATAACTCAGAAAATGGTGAAAGTGTGGTCAGCGGCACACGATGTGGGGAGACCTCCAAGTCTTCATCCCATACAACCATTTTGACTTGAAGGATTTAGAGCAGTGTGCCAAGGAAGTCAATAAAATGGAAATCTGCATTGATTTGCACCTCCCAGCTTCTCAGGGTGGCATCCAAGACAAATGGGCTGCGAGGCCTTTGCGCGGCTGTGTTTGCAGACTACTGAGCAGCATCGGAGAGCTGGGAAGACGGTCCTCTGTGGACTGAACTGTAAAATCAAGCACAATAGGTTAAAGCATGAATATTCAGAAGTGAAGGAGACTCAGGCAGGCTTGGCTGTTGAGAGCAGGCACAGAGGGGGGAACTTGGGCAGTGCCCACCAAGCAGAAATGTCAGCCAGCTCCCTTTTCATCTGGACTCCTCCACACAGCCATTCCCAATGTGTGGGGAGACCCTGGAGGTTGTCATGGACACTCCAGGAGTTCAGAGTCCATGGAGAAGCCCTTCCCATGCGTGAGATGGGCGAAGCTGTGTGCCTGACACTTAAGCATTCAACCAATGTAGCTCTTCCTGCCTTTTTTCCCTGTTCATAAACAGTCTGCTAATGACTCCAGCTTCCCCGTCAGTGTCTGCAGGGAAATTCTAGAAAGAGAATATGGATTCCATGTAGTCTCATCTTCATAATAATTAACTTTGACGCTGTAAAAATGCATTGTTATTCAGCTTATAATTTGGCTTCCAATACGAAGTAACTACAGGGAGAGACTGGGCTAGCCAGGCCCGCTCAGGTCATGTGTTTTGCTGTTGTAAGGGAAATCTCAGTGCCTCCTTTAGAGCCTCAGAGCACCCGAGGAATGTGTACTGGGAAACAGCCAGTGCTAATGCACCGGTGTTGTGGTTTTGCATCTAATCCCGTTCCTTGGGTTCAGATGAATGTAATTGGCAAAGCTAGGTTTCTACCCGCGTTATGCCAGAGGCAACCAGTGAGCCATGGATCTGTCCTCTGAGGCCAGTGAGTTCCTCCCATCTTTTCCTAAGACATAGACTATAATAGAATAGAATTTACTAATATTATCCAATGATTTGAACAGCCTGTGATGTATAGCTATTGCTTCTGAATTGAAACCTTCCCTTCTAGAGGGGGAGAGAGGTTCTGAAGTGGAGGATGAGGTTTGGGAGGTGCTGTGCTAGAGAGGTATAGCTCAACAGTTAAGAGCACTTCCTGATCTTGCAGAGGACCTGGGTTCAATTCCAAGCCCTACATGGTGGCTCACCACTCTCTGTAACTCTACTTCCAGAAGATCGAAGCCCTCATCTGACCTCTGTGGGAATCAGGCACACATGTAATGCATATACATACACGCAGACAGAAACCTCACGCACATAAAAATAAATAAAAAAGAAAATAAAACATGATGCTAGTCTCTGGAAGCTCCTGGACCTTACAGGAGTCATGGGGCCTCTCTCTGGGGTGGGGACTGTACAGAAGTCGGGAAGCCTCTCCCAGAAGTCATATAAACAGCTGCCTCAGGGAGGAGACCCTTCCGATGGCCTAGTTACGGGAAGCTGTGCTGGGTGCTCCCAGGATGCAGCTCTTCTGAGTCATGACCATACCTGGTGGGCTTTTTTATGGTGTTGTAGCTGTCTTTGGGTCACTCATTCTCCTGAGAGTCACCCGTCACCTCTGCCTCCAAAGTAATCCCAGAATTTGCAGGTTGGCTAAGGTAGATCAGGGTGGGGAAGTTCCTTTAGTCTGTAGTTGCTGCCCTTTCTATATGGAAAGACATTTGTTGGTGTCTTCCTGGGAAAGCAGTGAAATAACCTAGCAACAAAGTTATGGGATATCTACGCCAAGCAGTGAACTTTGTTTCTGAATGGTCGGCCTGGTGCTATTGTTTCTGGCACTAACTAGGCAGGAAGACCGAGAGCCTGTCAGGGCCATTCCCGTGTCGTGATGACAGATTTACTAGTGTCTTCTGCATGGTAGGGAATATCTGTCTCTTTATTCTCCTACTACAGGAAGCTATATGTCCCAGCTGCCCCAAAATGATTAAATGCAATTGTGACCTGAGTATAACTCTGAAGGAAAGGCCCCAACCATTTTTTATTTTGTTCCATTGGAAATTACCTGCTCTCTTGACCTTGGAAACCCTGGGTCACAACCCCATGTCGGGGCATAAGTGGGGCAGTGTAAAGGGTTTACGAACAATAAGAAGTTTCTGAACACACAAGTGAAGAATCGATTCAAAAATCAAATACTGTCTGTCGGAGCCCTTGCCTGTGTCATATCACGTGACTGCGCAGAAGTGTCAGGTCTGAACACACTGTGAGGATTCACACGGCGGGCGCACGCCATCAATCACACCAGGCAAAGCCAATGGACACCGCCTGATACACCTGAGTTTTTATGAATGACGGGGTTCCCTGCTCTTGGCCACGCGATGGTTTACTCACAAGAGAGATGTTGTTTCCCCGATCTTTGGACTGCATTGCATTAGGATGCTGCATTTTAAAAATGCTTTCTGAGTGACTGATTTGAGTTTCATTTAAAAAAATATTGTTAAATGACTATTGTCTTGGGATTAGGAGTAGATTTTTGTTTTTTTGTTTGGTTGGTTTGATTTTGGTTTTTTGAGACAGGGTTTCTCTGTGTAACAGTCCTGCCTGTCCTGGAACTCACTTTGTAGACCAGACTGTCCTTGAACTCACTGAGCTCTGCCTACTTCTGCCCCCCCGCCCCCCCCCCCGTGTTGGCATTAAAGGTGTGCACCATCTCTGCCCAGCAGGAGTGGATTTTTAATAATTTCTGAAATGATCCTAACTCTAACTTCTGACATTTTGTACTGTGTATTTGTGTGAGGTGGTGTTCTCGGCATTGACAATTGTAACACCAAAACCTCAGTCATCCCTGCTAACCCTTGAAGTTGTTCCGCTTTCTGCGGTATCAAACATTCAGCCAAGATTTAATTCTTTCCATGAATAAAAGCTAAACACAGCCACCTCGTTAACATGCAGTTTTCTTTTCTCCTTAGTAAACGGTGAGTTTGTATGCACACCGAAGACTTGCTTAAAGCAAATCTGTACAGTAAATGTTTGTTTATATGCTACATTCCCTAGGCTGTGTAAATTTCCTTACATGGAAAGGGGGTCACAGGGAGAAGACTCTAGAAGCCCTGGTCAGAGCATAGGTCCAAAGGCATCACAGCTAATGGTCACTTCCCCTTAACCCAGGCCCAGCTGAGGTTCATAGAGCTCAGGCCTAGAAAACAAGTGTTTGCCATGCTGGGCCTCGAACTCACAAAGATTTGCCCACCTCTGCCTCCTGAGTGCTAGGATTTAAGGTGTGTGCCACCACCGCCAGACTCATTTTAGCATTTCAAAAGAATGTTACATAGTAACTGGCGCTGGAGACCCTGCTCAGCACTGAAGAGCACTGACTGCTCTTCCAAAGGGCCTGGGTTCAATTCTCAGCACCCACAGTTGTGGGTAACTCCAGTTCCAGGGGACCTGACACCCTCCTCACACAGACACATGTGCAGGCAAAACACCAATGCGCATAAAATAACAAATAAATAAATTATAAAGAATGTTCTATATCTAGCCTTCAGGAACTGGCTTTTTTCACTCCGTGTATTCCTCTGTAGATTCATCAGTTTTGTTATAAATATCCAACAATGGCTCAGGCTTGGTGTGGCACCCCACACTTTGGATCCCACACTTTGAATCACAGTGCTTGGGGGCAGAGGCAGGATCTCTGAGGTTTGAGGCCAACTTGGTTTACATAGTGAGTTCCAGTGAGCGAAAAATAAAAACATGAGGACATGACTCTCTGAAATAGATGAATGAAAAAAACAGAACAAAGAAATGACATGATGCTGCTGGGTATGGTTGAGGAGGGAGAGACCAGCCAGAGGCATCTGGGGGATACAGACTTGGAAGGGCCTTGATGGGAGAGGAAAAGGAGAGGGAGGGAACAAAGAGAGAACCTGGGAACCCAGAGACTAAGGAGAGCAAGAGATCTGCTTGGCCAAAATGGCTGGGTTATATAGGCATCCGAAGCTGGGGGAAGGGAAGGCTCGCGCAGCTAACACCCGCTTTGACTTGTTAAATAGGCACCTCAGTCCTTCGTCCTGAATTTGGGACCTAACATCCAGGTCACCCAGGGCTACCTAGCGAGAGCCCTGTCTGAAAAAAAAAAAAAAAAAAAAACACAAAGCGGAACAGAACAAAAGCCGTGGCGTGGATCTATCAGCTTATTCAATTGTTCGTTATTGGAGAACATCTGGCTTGTTTCAAAATCTGGCTATCATGAGCAAAGCGCCTATGAATATTCATGGAAATTTTTCATTAACATAGCTTTTCATTTCTCCGGGGTAAAACCCCAGTCGTGAAGCTGCTCCGCTCCTGTGGCATTTGCATATGGCAGACTGTCTTCCTGAGTGGCTGTGCGCTCGCTCTCTCTCTCTCTCTCTCTCTCTCTCTCTCTCTCTCTCTCTCTCTCTCTCTCATCAGCACATGAGCATGACTCAGTTCCTTGCTAGCATTCGGTGTGGGCACAGTTTTGTATTGGTCATTTTGGAAGGTGTGTAGTTTTACTGGGATTTTAATTAATTTACATTGCCCAAATAGATAAAGATGCTGAATGTATTATGTGTAACTAATTGCCATTCACTTTTTTTCTTTTTGGCAAAATGTTGCCTTATTGGTTTTACTTTTTTTCCCATTATTTTTTAAAGATCTGTTTTATTTTTAATTCTGTGTATGTAGGGGGAGGGGTGAGTACCTGTGAGTGTAGGTGCCCATGGAGGCCTGAGGTTTCAGATCCCCTGGAGATCTGGAGTTAGCAGTAAAGGAAGCTATGCTGGGAACCAAACCTGAGTCCTTTGGAAGAGCACTAAGCACTTTAACCACTGAACCATCTCTCCAGCCTCCTTTCTTCTTTATTTTAATGTGTGTGTATGTGCATGCGTGTGTTGTGTATGTGCATGTGTGTGTGCATGTGTGTGTATTTGCCTGTTATAATGGACTATACATGTGCATTTATGTGTGTGTGCATGTGTGTATATGCACCTGTTATACATGTGCATTTTCATGTGTGTGTGTGGATGTTTGTATAAGCACCTGTTATAATAGACTATACATGTGCATTTTCATGTGTGTGTGTGGATGTTTGTATAAGCACCTGTTATAATGGACTATACATGTGCATTTTCATGTGTGTGCATGTGTGTATATGCACCTGTTATGATGGACTATACCTTCAGAGGATAAGCTCAAATGTACTATTCCTTAAGTTGCTTGCGTCAGAAATTTAATCATGGAAAGAGAATACGAAGCAAGACCCCCACCAACAATCCGTTAACTTTACATTGTAAGTAGGATTGTGATCTATTTTGAGTCAGTGTTTGTACAAGGTTAATCTCGTTTATATTCACTATCATATTGGATCACTCCGATATTTTGTTTTGTTAAAAATCTTGAATTCCTCTTCCATTTTTCTAAAGACCAGTTGGCCATATTTGAATTGTTCTTTTTGTAGGTTTAATAATCCGGTGATTTCCTAGTTAGTCTCAGCCCATTTCTCTACCAATGCCACAGAACGGTGACTGGCACCACTGAACATCACTTCCAGGTTCTTTGGGCCATGCTCCCACTTCGTTCTTCTTCGTTTTCTTTAGATACTTTTGTTCTTTTGGAATCCTGATGTCTACAACGTCTTCAGGGATTGGGGCAGGAATTGTATTCAGCCTTCATACCAGCCTGGGCAGAAGCAAAAGCTTTCCTCCCAAGTTTTTCAATCAACAAACATGACTTACCCCTCCATTCATTTATAGATATTTGATTTCTTTCATGAGTAATTTTTCATTCAAGTATTATACATGTTTTTGATACATATACGAAGAAATTTTATTTTGAGCAATAATGAATGCTATTTTTAAAATATGGTATTCATGTATCCATTGCTTTCTAGATTGTTTTTTTTTAATTGCTTTTGATTATGTATATGTGCATGTATTTGTGTGCGGGTATGTGCACATGTGTGAGTGTAGATGCCCTCAGAGGCCAAAGGTGTCAGATCCTCTGGAGCTGGAGTTACAGGCCACTGTGAACACCTGTCATGGATGCTGGGAACAGACTCGGGTCCTTTGTGTGCTCTCGACAGCTGCTGCGGCTCTCCAGCCCCATTTCTGTGAGTGATTCCTGGGCTAGCAACCTTAATGAACTTGTTTTTATTTCTAGATTTGTTTCATTTGTGTTTTTGTTTTTGGTGGATTCCTCAAGGTTTCTATGTAGACGGTCAATTTATACACAAATAAGGGCAGGTTAATTTCTACCCTTTCAATCTGCGTGTGCCCCCTTTTCTAGGCTCTATACTGCCTTCCCCCCACCTTTTCTAGTTTCTCTGTTCTGCCTCGAACTTCCACCATTTGCTGAGTGAGATAAGTAAATGCAGGCATCCTGGTCTTATTGTTTTTGACGCAATGTGAATTTTGTTTGTTTGTTTTTGTTTTGAGTGTCTTTTGTTAAGGCAGGGTCTTTTGTAGCTCGGGCTGGTGCTGGCTTCAGTCTCAATACATTACTGATGATGACCTTGAACAGTATTTCTGCCGTGTAGGTTGCTAACTCAAAGGCCCACTAACATGAAATTCAAAATTTCACACATCCATGTATTTGAAAAATAGCTTAAACAAGCAAACATTTAATTTAGAACCCCTCCAGCTGCTTTGCAAATTCCAGGAAGCCTCATCAAGCCATGGCTAAGTGTTGGGATGATATATAGTTTTACATCATATCCTTATCTATCTCATATAGTTATATCACAGTTATCTATCTCATATAGTTATATCACAGTTATCAATCTCATATAGTTATATCACAGTTATCTATCTCATATAGTTATATCATAGTTATCTATCTCATATAGTTATATCACAGTTATCTATCTCATATAGTTATATCACAGTTATCTATCTCATATAGTTCTCTCATATAGTCATCTTATCAACCCTTGCCCACTGATGCCCTCTGGAGTCCTCTGACTTGGAGGCTCCCTGCTGGGCCTCTGGACCACATCCTCTTTTTTGGGGATGTCCTTGCCCCTCTGTTCTCCTGATGTGGTCCCCTCCTAAGAAGCTTCTGTGTTGTTCCATGCTCTATGCTACTGTGTCGTCTTCTTCAGGTCCCCAACAGTTCTCAGGAGAATGTTAACTTCATAAAATGAACTGAGAAATATTCTGTTTTCCAGAAGAGGTCGCGTAGGTGCCAGTTCTAATTTGGAAAATCTTTTAATTATAATTCAATTATCTTAGTTATAAAAATTACTTAAATTATCTATTTCATACTAGGCATGCTAGGGTTTTTGGTTTTGATTTTGTCGACTTGATATAAGGCCATTTGAGAAATGCCTCCACCTACCTGGCTGGCTTGAAAGCAAACCTGTGTGGCCTTTTCTCAGTTGGTGATTGATGTGGGCGGGGCCAGCCCACTGTGGGTGGTGCCACCCCGGGCATGTGGCCCTGTGCTGTATAAGACAAGGCAGAGATAAGCAGCATTCCTCAAGGTCTGCTTGAGTTCCTGCCCGCTTCCCTCAGTGATGGACTGTGATGGGGATGTGTAAGCCAAATAAACCCCTTCCTTCTCAAGTTGCTTTGGTCATGGCAACAGACCCAAAATACCTCAGTAATAGAAACCAATCTAGGACCAGGCAAGAGCTCTTGGTTTCTGATTTTATAAAGTACCCATGACCAGGCATGGTGGTGCACGCCTTTTATTCTCAGGCAAAGACAGGCGCATCTCTGTGAGTTTAAGACCAGTCTGGTCTACATAGTGAATTCCAGGACAGTCAGGGCTATGTGAGAGACCCTGTCTCAGAACTAACGAACAAGTAGCAAAAGCAGTACCCCAATTCCTCTAAATGTTAATGCTGAGTGTAATGCTGTTTGGACGAGTTGTTTACGACCTCTTTCATGGGGCGGGGCTTGCATACACATATGCTGTACGTCTGATCTCTGTCTTACAGCCTTTGTATTGCATGTTTGTACAGCTATAACCCTTGCTTCATGCCTAATATCTAATTTTTCTTGACTTATCAGTCTTCTACTTATCTGCCCATTGTGATGATCTTTTTGTAGAGATTTCTCTGTCTCATTATGGCTTCATTCATTATTGTTTTCTCATTTATTTTAGTTCTTAATCTTTATTACTTTCTTTCTGGCCTTTTCTAGGTTAAGTGAGAGTCTTCCATGTTTGCAGTGCTGAGAACTAAACCCAGAATCTCACTCTTGCTAGGCAGGCCCTGTACTGCTGAGTTAGAACTCCAGGCCTTTCTAATTTTGTTGTTTTGACTGGGAGGGATAGAAGCAGGCCGTTCTGTACCCCGTGTGGCTTCCACTGACATCACAGGGTATGGAGTAGCCTTCTTGCTGCTGGGCATAGGTGAAGTCTGACTCTGACACCACCCCTGCGGGCGAAAGTGTCTCGTTATGGTGGAGGGGGGGGGGGAATACACAGGCTGCCTGTGTGGTCTCTGCTGACTCTGCGAAGCAGCTCGTGCCCTCTGGCAGGGATGAATTCTGAGGTCCCTATACACCCTCTTTCACACCAGCCTGGCAGTGTTTTATATTCACATTGTACACTCAGCATTTGCTTCACACCCCAGTGAGGGCTGACATCCCAGCTCCCGTTTGGCCTCTCCTAGCAGTGATGGGATGGGAGCCACAGCTTCTCCGTGGTGTTTGGCTACAGCTAGAACCAATTTCATCTGAAAGTGTTCTGTTCTTGTTCGACTGCCTCTTTTCAGGTCCTTGGCTCGGGAGAGCAGGCTTTTGTGGGAGCCTTTTTTTCTTTTCTTGGTTTGTTTGGCATTTCCAAGTTGCTGGCTTGTTCCCTTCCAAATCCAAGATATATCAGGCAAAGAGAAAGCACCAGGAACTCGCTGCCTTGCTGTTCCTTGGCACACCATGTCCATAGGTGACCTGTCTCCCCTCCGTTGCGGAGAGTGTTTTATGTTTCTGGTTCTGTGGTTGTTGCTTTTTGCTGTGCTAGGGGGCCAGCGCTGGGGCCTCAAGCTGCCCTCCTGTTCCACTGTGTGCATTCTTCGGTTTTAGTTGTTTTTAGTAGGGACAACCCTGGCAGTTGTTGATCACCTGGTCATTTGTTCCGTGTGCGCATGTGCAGGGATGCCGGAGGCCGGCTATTCTGGAGTTAATTCTCTTTCCGCCCATTTGGCAGCCAGCACGGTCTCCTGTCGTTCCTACTGAGGCTCTGTGCATGCAAGCTTCCAGCTGGTTCTCCTGTCTCTGCCTCAAACTCCAATAGACGTGCTAAGATGTGAGATCTTTTCTTCCTTTTTCAGTGGGTTCCAGAGTTTGTGCTTGGGCTATCTCATCAGGGCTGCGGAGCAAGTTTGTTCACCCTCTGAGCCATCTCACCAACCCATCCTTCCTATTGCCTGCTCTTCCATCCTTGACTTACGGTGTTCATGACACAGTTCAGAGGTACAGCATGCCTGTCTTGTCTAGTGACGATGCCTAAATAGAACGCCCCTTCCCAGTAGCCCAAACTGAGTCTCAGGGCCAGAGCATGTTTCAAGGAAGGCCAAGAAAGCTAATGTTTATTTTGAGTGGCCATCTGACTATGTAACAGTTTGTTCTACTGTCGCAATAGAAGGGGACGGTAAAGGACGGCAGACAACCCCCGTGGTAGAGAAAATGTACACGTGCCGACCCTGGGCTTAGACCCTAGAGCTCTCCTCTGGATAACAGTAGCTGTTTCGCCAAGCCAGTCACGGTGGCACATACCCAGCACTTGGGAGACTGAGTCTCAGGAGAAGCAGTTCAAGGCCAGCCTTGGTTACAGGGCTATATAGGGAGTTTGACGTCATCCATCAGACTGGCAATCCTTTAGACGCTCCGTATAAGTGTGAGGGGGACCGTGAGCACCTATTAAACTCAATTCAGATTCCAAAGCCATTAACTCTACCGTGGACTTTGGCGGGGGTTGGGGATACAGAATAAATAACAGGGCAAAGAGATTGCAAGTCCAGGCACATAGTGCACCCCGGCAGAGAAAAGGGAAAGGCAAAAATGGAGCTTTGAATGCAGGAACCAGGTTAAAACAAAGTGAAACAAAAGCTTTTAACTGCTCAAATGTAGTTTGATTGTGGCCATTAAAAGGATCTTCAATGATAAAGTGGAAAAGAGCAAAGGAACTGAAGATCATTAAAAAACAAAACAATAAACAAACAAATAAATTAAAAAAAACTAGGCTAAGGTTTTTCAGTCATTGATTGACCATCATGAGCAAGGGTTCGAAACTCCAGACGGGGGTGAGGGCTGGCAGTGGGAGAACGTGATGGCCAAGACTTGGTAAGCGCTGCCACTCAAAGATTTCAAAAGCTCCATCTAGATGTTTGCTGAGAACCCGAAAGCTGTATGGTTAGTGTCTAGTCACATCAGAGCCATTTCTTTAGCTGAGGACTTTGCCAAGAATCTAGCGAAGGCAGTGGGCTTCCCTTCTGGACACGCACGCACGCACGCACGCACGCACGCACGTACGCACACACACTCTTCGTTTTACTGCCTTGGAGATGGATTTTGTTATCTAAGAGAATTATAAAACATGATCAGTCTCTCTCTCCCTCGTCCCCCAGTCACCTCTCTCAGACATAAGCTTTGGTTTTGAGGCCTCAACTGGCCGCTAACTCCTGGGCTCACACAGCTGTCTCCATCTCTGGAAGATCCGGGATTCCAGACCCAAGCCCCCACGCCTGGTAAACTCATGCTTTTCTAATTGATCTGATTTTTTTCAAAGCAAGCAGAATTTAATGACCACTTCTTGAAAATTTAAGTAAATAAAAATTTTAACTTAAAATAAATAAATGTTTTGCAGAAACAAAAAGGAGCACAAAGTAAAATTTAAGTCCACCAAAAGTCATTTCAATGGAACCAGGCAAAACGGTGCACACTTTATATATAATCTCAGCGTTTGGGAGGCAGGCAGGAGAACTCCAAGTAAGTAAATAAGCAGGACAAAGAGTCTCATTGGTAGACAATTGATTCTGACTTGTGCATCACTAAAGGCTGTGTCAACACATGAAATCAGCATTTCTTTGGCCAGCTGAGGATGGGCTTGGACCTTGACGGTTCTTCAAGTTGAGTTTGAGTTGCTTCACTGTTCCCAATTCAGTGAGGTCATCCCTGGCAAGATCCCCCTTTGTCAAGGGAGGCTCATTTCCTCTTCAGGCTGTGAAGCAGAAGTAATACATAAAACACTCTTGGGGTGGTTACAGTTTTGAACTGCAGAGACATCCAGAAAGTGGCACTCAGTCCCAGCCAGTTATGTTTGCTTCAGCAACGGAGCCCTGGGGATCTCACACTTGTAGGAGGCTGCTTGTTCATTTCCCCAGCCCCCAGACTCCTGAAATAACCACACAGAAACTGTATTAATTAAATCACTGTTTGTCCCACTAGCTTCTTTTTTTTTTTTTTAAGATTTATTTATTATGTATACAACATTCTGCCTCGATGTGTGCCCGCACGCCAGAGCAGGGCGCCAGATCTCAGTACAGATGGTTGTGAGCCACCATGTGGTTGCTGGGAATTGAACTCAGGACCTCTGGAAGAGCAGCCAGTGCTCTTAACCTCTGAGCCATCTCTCCAGCCCTCCCACTAGCTTCTTATTGGCTAAATCTTACATCCTAAACTAGCCCATCTCTATTAATCTGTGTATCACCACAAGGCTGTGGCTTACCAGGTAAAGTTTGGGCATCTGTCTAGGGAGGGGTTACGTGGGTTTTCCTAGACTCCGCCTTTTTTCTCCTAGCATTCAGTTTAGCGCTCCTCCCAGCCATGTTCTTCCTTGCTAGAGGCCAAAGCCATTTCTTTATTCATTAACCAATAAAAGCAACACACAGACAGAAGGACCTCCCACACCACTCACCCCTCCACGTCAGTCCTCTAAGTAGGAAGATTTGGTTGGTAGGGAGTTTTGCCTCCTCCAGCAGAACCAAGCCCTTGAACAAAGACGGACCCAAGCTACCTGTCTCAGCACTGAGCACGCTCCTCCTAAGGGAACAGAGGTGACTTTTCTTTTCCAGCCCATGGCTTGTCTGTCTCAGTCGGCTAGGTTGACAGCATCCTGCTCCTGGGACCCAGGATGACGCTCATGGGGACAGCATATGCTAAGAACATGCATGGGGTTAATCCTTAGCACTTCAACAGAGGAACGAATACAGCAGCAACAGTAAACAGAAACAATCCTTGTTTCATGACGCCCCCTTGGAAAGACAGCTAGAATCCTTCCTCTGCTGTCCATACTGTCCTGCCTAGCAAGTTTGCTTACAAAGGCTTTTCCACATTTTAGTGAGGTTACCCTATCTATATTCATTCACTTGCTTATTCATATTCTCTCTTTCTCTTTGTGTTGTCCATGCGCATATGTGGGGCCAATCCACCTGCTGTTCCCCGCAGAGTCACTCGTCACTGTGAGCACCCTGGACAATATGCCTGTCACCCTGGAGGGCCTTTCCTTTGGGGACGCCCAGGGATTTCCATCTGTCTCAGGGTTGCCACCTATGAGAAGGGTTAGCTGGTTGTCAAACTGTCACGGAAGCGGTTCATAGGCTGATGGGATCTCAGTCTTCCCACTGCATACAGTCCCTGGATCGTTGATCTGATATGTTTCTATCTTTAGCATCTTAAGTTTTCACCGCTAAATCTGAACTGTTTGTTTCATGAGTGATGTGGGTGACCTGACTGGGCAACGCAGGGGAGAGGAAGTGGGCTGGCCCGTGCAACAGGGCAGTGCCAGCCAGAAGACCTACGCCTGCCATAAAATAACAGTGTCTGGAGTGACACTAATGTGTGCCTACTTCCAGGGTAGTTGGTGAATGTGTGTGTGTGTGTACATGCATATAGATGTTGGATATTTTTCTTGGTGCCTCTCCTTATTTTTTGAGATAAGGGCTCACTGATCCTAGAGATCACCCTCTCGACTACTTTGGCTGGCCAGAGTCCCCCAGAGACCTATCTTTCTCTGCCTCTCCAGTACTGGGATTCTATAGGCTGCACTGAGCTTTTAACGTGGGTGCTGTGAGTCTGAGTTCAGGTCCCCATGCTTATGCCACAAACTGAAACTCTATGTTCCTTTTTATTTGAAAATTTAAATTTCTTCCCCAGCAAATACAAATATATAGCATATTTGCCATTGTCAATAGCTATAAGATTAGTTTTTGCAAGCCCATGCCTGACGAGAGAGATTTTTGTCATACAGTTGATGTTTTCTCCACATTTTAATGTATAACAGGCAGGTTATTTTCCTCTTGCCAAATTATACAAAGGAACCAAAAGATCTGGCAGTACCAGAATACTCTTAATGTTTCAAAAGAAAGCTGAGAAAAGAAAAGAGAAGTTGAAAATAATAGAAATGAAAAATAAGTAAGAAGGGCAAAATGGGAACCGGGAGAAAATCATGACGATTTCACCCACAGACTCCAGAGGTGGAGTTTTCAAGATAAGCACGCTGGCGCACACACCTGTAAATCCATCTCAGGAGGCTGAGACAGCAGGATTGCCTGGAGTTTGAGCCAGCCTGGTCTACTCACATAAAGTAGAGGGAGAAAACTGGTGCCACAGAGTTGTCCTCTGCCCTCCGTATGTGCACCACGATACCCAACCCTCCATCCCATACACAGATCCTAATAATAATAGTAAGTAGTTTATAATCCGAAAAAGGAAAAAATAAAGAAAAATACAGTTTTTTTAGACTGAAGGTACATAGCTTGACTAAAAGTTAAATTTAAATATATGTTTATAAAAAAAATTCCCATGAGGGGCTGGAGAGATGGCTCAGTGGTTAAGAGCACTGACTGCTCTCCCAAAAGTCCTGAGTTCTATTCCCGGCAACCACATGGTGGCTCACAACCATCTGGAATGAGGTCTGGTGCCCTCTTCTGGCCTGAAGACATACACACAGACAGAATATTGTATACATAATAAATAAATTAATTAATTAAAAAAAATTCCCATGTACTTTGTTTCTCTGTGGCTTGGAGCCTGTCCTGGAACTAGTTCTTGTAGACCAGGTTGGTCTCAAACTCAGAAATCTACCTGCCTCTGCCTCCCTAGTGCTGAGATTAAAAGCGTGTGCCACCACCGCCACCACCAGTTTCCCATGTACTTTTAAGGAACCCTTGCCAAACTGTTCTCTGATTGTGAGTGGGAAATTGATTTTAAATTGCTTCCGGATCCCTTTGAGGAAAAAAAAAGCTGCATATGTTCTTTCCCATCGTTTAGCTGCATTACAACACTGGAGGGTTTGGCTTAGCAAAAATTAGTAGTTTGTTTGTTTTGACACAAGGTCTCATGTAACCCAGGCAGGCCTCAAACTCTCTATGTATCCAAAGATGACCTTTAGCTCTTGATCCTCCTGCCTCCAACCTCCCAACTGCTGGTTTATAAGGTGTTGGGCTTCACACCTGCTGAGGACTCCGCCCACTGAGCTACACTCTCTAGACCGACCAGGTTCTTTTGGACTATTTGAGTATTAAATGTTTTAGGGCAAGCTTTCATTTCGTTCCACAAAGTCTGCCAAATTCTGTTGAAAGTAAAGCGCTCCATCCAGCAGTGGAAAACTGGACCCCGCTGACGTATCTTCTCCCGTGACACCTATCACGGGGAGCTAGCTGTGTATGGAAATTACAGTTGCAGCCATCATAGGAACTGAACATGAACTAGCTAAGGATTCTAACACACCAGAAGCAAAAGCCCAGGGAAGCTCTGCTTTATGACTCATGCAAACGAAAACCCAAAAGTGTAAGTGAATTCTCTGAGGGCAGAAGATTTGGGGAGGTTACTGGAGTTGCTGAAAAACAGAAGCATCCACAGTTATTAGTTCAGACGCCCTGTGATAGTCTAAAGTAGGGTGTGTTTGGGAGGTTTTCTTCACTAATAGAAAACAGGCAGGAACATCTTTGAAAAAACTTATTCTAACTATAAGATCAACTGAGTCAATTGGTACCATAGAGATGAAAACATTTGATAGCACAGCCGCGGCAATTAGACAAGAATGAGATGTGGCGCATGAGGGGAGGGATTCGACTTTCAAAGCTTCACGACTACACGCACGTCAGTTGGAAAGTTTTTTGGTAAGTATTGTGTTTTTGAGGAATTGTTCTAGGCAGTACGCCAGCACAGGAAATAGAGGATTAGAGAAGACTGGAGTCAACGCCACAGGCTCCGGCACGGAAAGGCGGAGAGGAAGGTAGAACGTAGGAGAGGGAAGCAAGCTGCGAGGCTGGAGCCAGCTCGAGAGGATGGAGAGGATGGATCCTTCTAGAGTGGGCAGGTGGGGACGGGGTTTTCAAAACTTGTTAAGTGGTTGTAGACATTGAGATTTGGTGTGGTTTTGAAACTTTCATCAGATAGTTTAGCACAAAAAAAAAATTTTTTTTTGACAGAAGTGCTCTATGATCCAAATTCAGTTTGGAGTCTGCCTCTACAGTATCAGAACGGGGAGACGCGAATATAATTACTAAGCACCGCATAATCTGCATAAAGTCATTTATTTGCCTGGGCCTGAAGGAACCCAATGCAGCAGGTACAGACGCCTCTGTGATGCAGTCAGGACATTGGGTCTACCGACAGTCACATCTGTGAGTAGCAAAGTGTGTCTTGTGACAGATAAACACATCTGTAGTGACAAACATGCCATAGATGATGTGGTAAGACCCATCGCTTCATTGTGTAAGGGAGGGGACGTTCAGCAAGGCACGCTTTCAAAGGCTGCATCAGTAAAGTGAGTGATTGCGTGGAGCTTACCTTGTGTTCTTGGAACATAACAGCGCCGCTCATGTTGGTCAGTTCATCCCTAGGTCTAAACCCCAGGTTTCACTGTGATGCCCGAAGATCTTGTGACTGGCTATTCTGTTTTCTCTGTGTAGCAACAGTTGCCTTGGGTTCTCTGAATTCCCGGCCTTCAGATACATCAAAACGACTGTGGGAATTTCCCCACTGTGTATTTGGGCACTGAGTTCATGGAAAGGGTGTCCAGGACCCTGGGGCACACAGGTGCAGCTCACAGCATCTGAAGTACAGATGATGGGTCTGGGGATGGACCAACAGGTAGAGCACTGCCCTGGCAAACCTGAGCACCCGCTTCAACTGGTTCCCAGGACAGCGACAAAAATCTCGCAGCACAGATGCTTCTGCCGTGGAGTCGCCTTAAGAAGCCCAGTGTTTGCCTTATGAGTAGTTGAGATGGTCTACGTTTGGCATCCATTCTGTTAAAATCATCAGAAACACCCTTCTGAAGTGGAATGGACAGAACGTGGTCTGTAGCACACATAACCCCGGCACTAACTGCGCAAGCAGCCAAGCAGCACAGGCAGCCTCAGCTGTGACAGTCACTCACCCCGAGTGCTGGCTTCCTGCTGACCTGGAAGACCCTCTCCAGACATGTGGTCATCTGATGTTGAACTCCGCACACTGAATGGTGTGCTTGGGAAATTCCTTCTAGGTCCGCCCTGTTGGGCTTCCTTCTCTTCTCTCCGAGACCACCATCCATTAGCCTACTGCTTTTGGAGCAAGTTCAATCTCTAGTATTTTATTGATTGCCTTGAAGATTTTTTTGGAGACAAGGTCTCACTTAGCCCAGAACAACCTAGTATCCTCTTGCCTTGATCTCCGGAGTTCTGGGTTAGGGGAGTACAGCACAGTTCTGTCCCATTTCCCCATCTTAACACATCCTGGCGTTAGGACTGTTGAGTGACTTCTAGTTGTTCTGCTTCTCAAGTCCGTACTTGCTCTGGGCTGTAACTTCATCTTCCAGACTTCCTGGGCGAATTGTTACTATTCTTGCCTTGTGTGTTCATTACTTGTTTGGAGTCATCCAAGTGTCCACTGATTGGCTCATCATATGTCTGCCCTTACCCAAGTCCTGTGTCTCCTGACAAGCCTCTCCCAGGAAGGGTCCTTGCTGGCGAGGTCCTGGCATGGCCTCGGAGACACGCCTCTACCACAGCAGGTCCGTTTCGTTGACAGATGTTTTCTCTCGCACCTGGGGAAAAGCATCTCATCCGGTCCCGCCTTCTGTTGCTGCTTTCCCTGTCTGTCTAGGGTTTTGTAGCAAATCGTCCCTTTTTGCTCTTTGACACTGAAATCACCTAAGACACATCAACACACGAACTTGATTTGATGTCTTCTGTTTGGTGCTCAGCGTGCATCTGGAATGGTCAACGGCAATCTCATTTTTTTGCACGCTTTCCCCCAGGACAGCTTAGGGCTGAGAAATGTGTATATGTGTTTACTTCTTTTGGGATCCTGTGACTGTCCTTGGCCAGGAAACATGCATTGTGTTAACGTCTGAGTGTGAAGAGCTGCCAGTCACAGGCGTAGACTAACATAGTGAGCTTCAAACTCGCGTGATGAGCTCCTGGTGAGGAATTCCACATGCTAACAGTTTTAGACAGCGCTGGGGATCCAGTCCAGGAGTTTGTGCTTGACAGGAAAGTTCTCTACCTCAGAGACACATCCCCAACCGGCCATGACAAAGGTTCTGTGAAGGAGGCTGGGTAGTTTAGAGCAAGCTGCAGAGCTGGGCACTGGCAGATCAAACAAAAATCAAAGTGTCACACTAAAGTTCCAGACCACCAGACCAAGAAATAAATTGTTTTCTGACCTTCACAGAAATCAGGGAAAAGAAAGGTCACCAGATTTTCCACGCAGACACGTTTCAGTTGGCACGACAGTGAAGGTCCTTCTGCCCCCAGTCGTAAACTGGTGTTATCTGGTTATCATATGTTTTTAGATTGTTGTCCTGTCTCCCTGACCACACAAGGAATTAACTATGAAAAGACCAGTCTCCCCTTTGCTCTCTGTTCCTGATTCTTCTCCTTCTCTGTCTATAAAACTGAAACCCTTACTGGGTGTGGTGGCCCTTCCCACCTGCACTCAGAGACAGATAGTTAAGTCTCTGTGAGTTTGAGACCAGCCTGGCCGACAAAGTGAGTTCCAGGATGGCCAGGACTGTTACACAAAAATACCCTATCTCAAAAAAAAAATTAAAAAACAAAAAACCAACCCAAATGACCCCTGCTCGTTCAGCTCACTGGAACACTTACTGTAGGAAGGTACTGTGGAAGTTTGAATGCTCCTCATCCATAGGCTCATATATTTGAGGGTTTGATTCCCAGTTGGTGGACTGTTTAGGAAAGATTAGGGGCATGGCTTTATTGAAGGAAATGTGTCATTAGGGTGAGGTTGAGACTTAGGCTTTGAGGTTTCAAAACCCACACAAGACCTAGTCTTGCTAGCTAGCTGCCTGGAGCGTATGGATCAGACGGAAGCTTTCAGTTGGGCTTCGGTGTCCTGCCTGCCTGCTGGCATACTCCCCACCATGACGACCATGGACTAACCCCCCCCCCAAAAAAAAAAGCTTTCATTTATTAGTTCCCTTGGCCACTGGTATCTCTTCACAGTAGTCGAACAGTAACCAAGACAGGTGTGTTTCCCATTCCAGAATGCCAAATAAAGCCCACAAAGACCTGGTACATGTTTGTTTCCTTTCTAGGCTGGGACACCCCAATCATTCTGGAAATGGGGGTGCATGCAGCTTTTTCGCTATCCTTTCTTTCTCCTCTTTCTCTTTTGCATCCTTGAGATCAGAAAAAGACTAGAACATGGGTAAAAGTCCCATTTTGGTGTCTCCTTTCACAGATGGGATGTTTTACTCCAGCAACAGCTAGCTGTATCTTTTTAAAAATTATTATGCTTACTATTTTATTTGATGGCATTTATATGTATGGGGGAGGGCATCGCATACCTGTTGAGGTCAGAAGGCAACTTATGGTCATTGATTTTTCTCCTTCTAAGAGGTATGTCCTGGAGATCTAACTTAGGTTCTCAACCTGCTGAGCCATCTCACCCATCCCCCAAATCTCCTTTTATTCGGAGCTAGAGGAGTCCTCTCACAGACATGCCTAGAGGTTCATGTAAAATTTTAAAACTCCAGGTAACTCTTGCTGGGGCTAACTCTCAGCCACATGTTATTTCACTTGTATCTTGGTGTTGGGGTTGGAGCCAGGGCCTCACACATGCTACATGCATGCTATACCACAGAACACTGCGCCCTGCCCTAGCACCGTATTTTAGGGGTTCCCAGGTTGTTACAGAGGCAGCCCTCTTTAGAAGGGATTAAAAGAGTAATAGCGCCTAGAGTACAAAGCTGCCTTAGACTCACTGCTTTGATTTGGTTTATATTTGGATGAAATTCACTGCAAAAGTTGATCTAGTAACTGTTTGCTAACGGGAATATTCTGAGGTTTTTCTTGTTAAGATCAAGTAAGTGCTGCCTTAGTGTATGTGGCTTCCTTGTAGATTAACTGTACCAACCCAGATGAGGGCTAAATGACCAACAAGAGAAAAGAGGCAGGCGGGACCACCGAGGACAGAAGGAAGGTGGAGTGGAGGGTAAAGAGTCTGTGCTCACTTCCTGGTTTTGAAAACACATCAGTCCCCGAGCTCGAAATTCCACTAATCCCTGAGTTTGCCCCAGACCAGGCCAAACTCTGCACCCCTCCCTCCTAGAAACCCTACTTAAAGTCCGCCTCCTGCTCAGTTCCAGGCTGTTTCTGTTATTCTTAAAAAACGATGAGAGAAGCAAGATGTGGGAATATTATTCTTGGGTCCCTGCCCTAGCCACGCCCACTCCCATAACCTCTGTCTCTCTCT